>NC_092225.1:90189668-90562168 GCF_036320965.1 Panulirus ornatus | reverse complement strand
TAGAGTCATCTTCCATTTTGATTGACGTTTATTAACTAGGATTAGCGAGTAGTGTGTTGTGGTTTCGACGGATGAGGCATCGTGGATTGACAATCTCCAGAGCTTTGGGCCGTGAGGGGTAGAAAGGGAGGCGAAAGAATTAGAGGATTTCGAGCGGGGAGACCGGTGGGAAGTAAGGGTCTCAGTGTCGTTTGAGAGGTGTGGAGCCTGAAGGGGTGTTTGGCGAGGAGAGCTGGGAAGGACCGGGTGGCAACAGTACCTCATGACAGGAGACTTGTCACTCTCGTGAGGGATATAGGGTTAGGAGGATCAAGACAAGGACAAGCACGAGAGGGAGAGCCAAGTTCTATACCGAAACTTGTAACAAGGTTAGAGTTGTATTGTTTCCAAGTGAGGCTGTTGTTCACGGTCTTCCCTAGAATGTTGTTGTTGGTAGAGGTTGTAACTGGATGTTTTTCGAAGTGGGAGGTTGTTGATGAACGGTTGTTGGAGATGAGAGGTTGCTGAAGAGCGGTTGTTGGAAATGAGTGGTTTGGTGGGAATTCTCTCGCTGACAAGAACAGGAGAGTCGTACTGTCCATACGAGCAAGACACTGTTTTCTCCAGGTCTGATCATATGTTGTGAGTTTATCTGTTGTCATGTTGTTGTGGCTGAAGCCTCCATGGGTCTGACTACATATTTCATGTTTGTACTACAATATAATGTGGCCAGACCCAAATACAGTACCTGGTTGTAGCGTGATAGGGTGCCTAGCCCTGAGGTACGACGACTAAACCCCTTTAGTACGATGGCTTTGACTGCAGGTACGATATCATCCGTTGTAGTACTGGTGGGTTCAGTTATCATCCCACACAAGGGTTCAAGTCCTCTTACTCAAAGGGGTAAATCGGTGTACTTGAGGTGTTAGGTCGTCTTAACAAGATAAAGCTGCAGCGTACGATTACACCGCAGTACCGTGCATTGCCCTCGTTGCCTGGAGACGAACTCCCCAGCAGTAACTGTATATAACCTTGAGTGGCGACTCCTGACAATGGTGTCGACGCTGCTTCTGGTATGAGAAGATTACGTACTGCTGCTGGAGAGGTCATACCTCTCTCCTTACCTCGTCCCTGTGAGCTGCTTCCCTCCTGCCGTTCTGTTCTTCGTAAGGCTTATTGCCGTAAAAGGAGCAGTACGTTGTTATTCATGACCCACGTCATTCCTATCCGTCTGGGGTAACGTGTGGTGGTCAAACGTCTTGTTGGCTTTCATATCTTCAGATAAGATTGTTAGTTCCTCTTCGAAAGAATGGTGACAAGATAGATAGTAGACTGTGTTGGAGGATGAGGGTATAATACTTTCAATTTCTTAAGCATTATGGGACGAATTCTTGGGTATGATACCTTGGTGAGGTTGTAGGGCCACAGGACTTCATATCCAAGGATCGTACTCCAAGGTCGTATCGTCGTGCTCCAGGGTTGTCGTGCCGTCGTGCTCCAGGGGTTGGTTGAGGTCAGGGGAAAGTGGCAAAGGGGAGGAGCACCTCCCTCCCTCCCTCGTCAGACTCCCTCACCCTCCCCCAGGCCTTGGCGGCGGCGCCGGGGTGTCGGGGGCAGCAGTTATCATCAATATATCGTTCTCTCCGGAGCCCACCACTACCCTGCCACCACCTCTGCCACTGCCGCCACCTGCTCCGATATGCATATTGGTTGACCAATACCCCCGGATGGTTGTGAGGTATAGCCAACCGGCGCACCAGCCTTGCCCGAGGCGGAGGTCGAATGGAGTCGAGTCGATCCCCGTGTCTGGGGGATAACAATGTCTGTACCCACCTACACACACACACACACACACACACACACACACACACACACACCGAATGTTAAGTAATGGAAATGTCACATTGAAAGTAATGTATGCAAATACATATTTCTTGGTAGTAGGTGGTGAAAAAAAAGAAAAAGAAATAGAATTCAAGGATCGTATTAGGAAAAATGCGCCCGATATTGTTGGAGTTGTGGAGACAAAACTTACTAAAGAGATGCGTTCGTATATATTCTGTTCATGGGGATGCATGATACCCTGAGCGGAAGGAAAAGATATGGAAAAGGAGACTGGGTTCTCATGATACGAGACGGCGTATAGTTTCGAGAAACACTGGAAGATAAACCAGTCAAATGATGGGAAGAATTTGTGTAGCCAAGCGGTGTAGAGTGGTGTTGATGATGAATAATGCCCGAAAGATTTTTAACAAACAGGTAAAAAAAATATATAGAAAGCCATGATACTGAAGTAACATTTACGATGGTATGCAAACCAGCAAAACACACACATCTCAGGAACAGTAAAGCGTTGATAATGGGGGATTTTGCTTATAAAAAGATTGACATGAGGGGAATTTGAATTCTCCTGGAGACATACTATCATTTGAAACCCAAATTTGTGAGAGTGTTATACAGGGATGATACTCTGAACCAACATGTCACTGAGCAGCAGACTAGGATAAGAGGGGCTCTTAATCTATTATTACTGTGCTGTATCTTATTTTCACATGTGCAATCATAGCATATACGATAGACCAATTGTAAAACGTGATCGTATAATACTCGAGTTTGATTACGTAGGTCATGAGGAAGTAAAAAAGAGCGGAGATAAGGCCGGACTGGAAAAGGATATATAATCTTGGAAAACACACAGAACTCACTCACTTCTGTCGTAACATAGATTAGAAAGTAGAGTTCGTTAGTTAATTGTCGTGGGAGGTATTATGAAATTTGCAGTGAAGGGGTAAGAACACTGGTACCTTTAACCTCAGATACAGAGGGAAGGGGAAGGAGTGCTTCGAAAAGATGCGTCGAAAGGCAAAGAAGCCTATTGGTGTGCGGTGACGAAGATATTAGCGTCACCCCAGCCAATCCACATTTGTTAGGTACAGGAGAACAAAGAACCAGTAGAGCAGCATATGAGGGAACAAAGAAACATTGCAAAACAATTTATGGATAAGGCAAGAGATAATCCAAAATTTTCCATTACTTCATCAGGAGTAAATTTGCAGTAAACGACCATCTAATCAGGCAAAGGAATTCTGATTGAATATTTTCAAAGAAAGATGATGCAAGTATATGCTCAGATATGAATGACGACTTCATAAATGTTTCCCCAACACTACTGAGATAAAATTGGGAGGAGGAAAGCTGTGAGTATCCAGAAAAGACATTGAAAGAATATTAAAAGATCTTAACCTATGTATATAAGTCTCATGGCCCTTAGAGAATTTTGCCATATTTGCTGAAGACGTGTGCAGATACACTTGGCAGTCCGCTTGAAATGTTGATGTAAGATGTCGCTGGAGAAAGGTATAGTGAGAAGGGACTGGAAGAGGGCAGATTTTATTTACACCTGTGTATGAGTAAGGTGACTTGTAGGAGGATTCGCAGAAACACAGACAGGTCTTCCTGACGAGTGTTGTCTGTAAGGAATTGGAAAAGACAGCAAGAGAGCAAATGGATGGTATTAGGCAAAGGAGAAACTGCTTAAGTGAGAGACAACATGGTTTTAGGGAAAAGAGGGCATTAAAACACACCTCTTACTTTTAGATGTATTTCTGTAAAAGAGTGACTACCTTGGTAAACATCTGTAAAAGTTGGATGGATTATGTGTACCTGGAATGCCAGAAACCATTTGACGCTGTACCTACTACACCAGAGAATAGTAGGGAATCTGGATCTCCATGGAGGAATAAAGTGGAAACTCCTCAGGATTATCTAAACAGCAGAGGACAAAGGACGCGTGACGAAGGAACCTTCTCAGAATGGGTCAGAGTCACCAGCGGCGTGCTACAGGATGCTGTTCTGGGACCATTGTTTTTTTTTTTTTTTTAATCTGTGCTGAGGACTTGCCACGAAGATCTGTCTTATACCTGCAGATGTTTGCGGATGATGCCAAGGTGACGAGGGAAGTAAAACATAAAGGAGGATTGCATCATCTTACGAAGAGACTTCGACAAACTCCTAAATTGATGTGGTACATGGTTGATGCAGTTCATAGTAAATGTAATCAGGATAGAGCACAACAAAATAAGGCATCGATTTCAGTATTACTATCCAACAGGGAATAAGCTGCAGGAATCTATGTGTGAGAGGAACCTGGAATTCGACATCGTCCCTCACCTGTTGCCAGTCCCGCGTTCGGAAAATACTAAGGAAACAGAGAGTCTTGTGACGAACATTAGAACACCATTCATGTAAGTATTATATATAAGGAAATACTAAGGAAACAGAGAGTCTTGTGACGAACATTAGAACACCATTCATGTAAGTATTATATATAAGGAAATATTCAGGAAGTTGTTCACATCCTACGTTGGGCCGAAAATAGAATATCCTTTTTCAGGTTAGGTTACCGTACTTAAAGAAGGACACAGAGATAATAGAGAAGGTTCAGAGGAGGGCAGCAAAGAGGATACCGGAATTTATTTGCCCACCATGGATGAGAGAGGAGTAAGGTGTGACCTGAACTTATTTCTTTTTAACTTTTCAGCCAGCGTGATAACATAGATAGTGAACTGTTCTTCAGAAGATGCGGGGACAGAAGAACTCGAGGCCATAACATGATATCAGCAAAAAATTGTTAAAAAGATATAAAGAAGCATTTTTACACTGTAAGAGTAATGGATGATTGGAATAAACTAAATGATGGAACTATATATGTGAACAGAATACAGGAATTTAAGGAGTTGTTTGAGAACAGTGTTCAAGAAATGGGGCTCCACGAGAGTAAAACTCCTTTCTCGTACAGTACAAATTGGTAATTATGAATAAGTCATTACTTACAAACACACACACACACACACACCCACACACACACACACACACACACACACACACACACATTAACGAGGCGTTTAAATTATCATGACCAGGAAATAGTTCCAAATATAGCCCGGTGTACGTCCGTATGCACGTACACTTGTGCATTAATGTGTGTTGGCGGTGTACCACACCCCTCTCGACTGTCACTTCGCTCTTCCAAAGGTCACTTGCAGTGGGGGCGGATAATGATCACTTGCAGTGGGGGTGGACAATGATCAATTGCAGTGGGGGTGGGCAGTGATGGATTATTTGTGTACATACCATCAAGGAAGACTTTTCAACGTGGGGGGGGGGGGGGGTTAGTTATAGGTAGTTAGACATGTACTGACTATTGTATGACGGTGTTAGAGGTAGTTTGAGCAGGACTAACTATGGTTTAATGGTGTTAGAGGTAGTTAGCGTTGTACTAACTATGGCATGGTGGTGTTATGAGGTAGTTAAGGACTCACTGTGGTTTGATGGAGTTACAGGTAGTTAGAGTAGGACTAATTATGGTATGATGGTGTTTAGAGGTAGTTTGAGCAGGACTAACTATGGTTTGATGGTGTTTAGAGGTAGTTAGAGTGGTACTAACTGTGGTATGAGGTTGTTAAAAGTAGTTTGAGCAGGACTGTCTGTGATCTGATGATGATAATGAGCAGTCAGAGTAGCACTAAGTACAGAATGGTAGTGTAACCGGTCGTCAAGGGCAGCGCAAAACGTTAAATGGTTGTTTGGTATTATCGGTAGTTAGGTCTGCATTAACCATGGTATGACAATGTCTGTGGTGATTATACTCCCACTTTTTACATGTAAGGGGTGGGGGGGGGGGTCGTTTGTAAATAACCGTTGTAAAATAAAAGGAATAAGATGTTGATTTTCTTTTGTTTTGTTTACGAAACTGTCTGTGGTGGTAAGTGTAATTCTTTGATCACGTCGTTACGACCATTGAGCACGACGGTACGACCCTTGAGTGTGATGGTACGACCCTTGAGCACGCCGGCACGACCCTTGAGCACGACGGTACGACCCTTGAGCGTGACGGTGCGACCCTTGAGCACGCCGGTACGACCCATGAGCACGACGGTACGACCCTTGAGCGTGACGGTGCGGCCCTTGAGCACGCCGGTACGACCCATGAGCACGACAGTACGACCCTTGAGCGTGACGGTGCGGCCCTTGAGCACGCCGGTACGACCCATGAGCACGACGGTACGACCCTTGAGCGTGACGGTGCGGCCCTTGAGCACGCCGGTACGACCCATGAGCACGACGGTACGACCCTTGAGCGTGACGGTGCGACCCTTGAGCACGCCGGTACGACCCATGAGCACGACGGTACGACCCTTGAGCGTGACGGTGCGGCCCTTGAGCACGCCGGTACGACCCATGAGCACGACGGTACGACCCTTGAGCGTGACGTTACGGCCCTTGAGCGTGACGGTACGGCCCTTGAGCGTGACGGTACGACCCTTGGACACGACATTACGACCCTTGAGCACGACGGAACAACTCATGAGCACGACGGCACAACCCTTGGACACGACGATACGGCCAATTCTGAAGGTCACGTCATCACACACGTCGTGTCCAGGGGTCGTCCCGTGGTCGTACAGAAGAGCCTTATGAGTCTGATCATATTACCTGGACTCGAACTTTGTCCTCGTATTTTAAGAGCCACACGACCCCACGCCAGTGTTTTCCCGCGTCCAGAGGCAGCAACGGGAGTGTGTGGGATTGGAACCGAAGGGAGTGTGTGGGATTGGAACCGATGGAAGTATGTGGGATTGGAACCGATCTTTAAAACAAAAAAGAAACCAAATATGAGGATTGGAATCCCTCTTCGTGATGCTCATATAACTATTCTTTTGGAGGATATTTTAACCCGCGAAATCATGTATGTTTTGGCGTTGATTTCTTGTTTAAGTTTTGTTTTTTGTTTTATAGCGTGATGATTTGAAGAGGTGGCACGGTGAGTATATTTAGTACAGAGAACAGATTGATAAATTTACCTGAGGCATTATTCTTTATATATATATATATATATATATATATATATATATATATATATATATATATATATATATATATATATATATATATATATTCATTTATTTTTTCTTCTTCTTCTTCTTCTTCTTCTTCTTCTTCTTCTTCTTCTTCTTCTTCTTCTTCTTCTTCTTCTTCCTCAGCCTCTCTCTCTCTCTCTCTCTCTCTCTCTCTCTCTCTCTCTCTCTCTCTCTCTCTCTCTCTCTCTCTCTCTCTCTCTCTCTCTCTCTCTCTCTCTCTCCATCATTTTCTCTTCTTCTTCTTCTTCTTCTTCTTCTTCTTCTTCTTCTTCTTCTTCTTCTTCTTCTTCTTCTTCTTCTTCTCCTTCTGCTTCTTCTTCTTCTTCTTCTTCTCCTTCTGCTTCTTCTTCTTCTTCTTCTTCTACTTCTTCTTCTTCTTTTTCTTCTACTTCTTCTTCTTCTTCTTCTTCTTCTTCTTCTTCTTCTTCTTCTTCTTCTTCTTCTTCTTCTTCTTCTTCTTCTTCTTCTTCTCCTTCTGCTTCTTCTTCTTCTTCTTCTTCTCCTTCTGCTTCTTCTTCTTCTTCTTCTTCTACTTCTTCTTCTTCTTTTTCTTCTTCTTCTTCTTCTTCTTCTTCTACTTCTTCTTCTTCTTCTTCTTCTTCCTCAGCCTCTCTCTCTCTCTCTCTCTCTCTCTCTCTCTCTCTCTCTCTCTCTCTCTCTCTCTCTCTCTCTCTCTCTCTCTCTCTCTCTCTCTCTCTCTCTCCATCATTTTCTCTTCTTCTTCTTCTTCTTCTTCTTCTTCTTCTTCTTCTTCTTCTTCTTCTTCTTCTTCTTCTCCTTCTGCTTCTTCTTCTTCTTCTTCTTCTCCTTCTGCTTCTTCTTCTTCTTCTTCTTCTTCTTCTCCTTCTGCTTCTTCTTCTTCTTCTTCTTCTCCTTCTGCTTCTTCTTCTTCTTCTTCTTCTACTTCTTCTTCTTCTTTTTCTTCTACTTCTTCTTCTTCTTCTTCTTCTTCTTCTTCTTCTTCTTCTTCTTCTTCTTCTTCTTCTTCTTCTTCTTCTTCTTCTTCTTCATCTTCTTTGTATTATCATTATTATCATTATCACGTTATTCATATCCCTTTTATTGGTTATCACCATCGCTTGAATTACTGTTTCACTCCGTTATCGTTACAGTCACAGTTCTTGTTCTTAACCTGTCATCACCACAGTGGTAACCAGGCTCAGAGTTCATCATCACCACAGTGGTAACCAGGCTCTGAGTTCATCATCACCACAGTGGTAACCTGAGTGTCAGCAGGCTCAGAGTTCATCATCATCACCACAGTGGTAACCTGAGTGTCAGCAGGCTCAGAGTTCATCATCATCACCACAGTGGTAACCTGAGTGTCAGCAGGCTCAGAGTTCATCATCACCACAGTGGTAACCAGGCTCTGAGTTCATCATCACCACAGTGGTAACCTGAGTGTCAGCAGGCTCAGAGTTCATCATCACCACAGTGGTAACCTGAGTGTCAGCAGGCTCAGAGTTCATCATCACCACAGTGGTAACCTGAGTGTCAGCAGGCTCAGAGTTCATCATCACCACAGTGGTAAGCGTCTGCAGGCTCAGAGTTCATCATCACCACAGTGGTAACCTGAGCGTCAGCAGGCTCAGAGTTCATCATCACCACAGTGGTAACCTGAGTGTCAGCAGACTCAGAGTTCATCATCACCACAGTGGTAACCTGAGTGTCAGCAGGCTCAGAGTTCATCATCACCACAGTGGTAACCTGAGTGTCAGCAGGCTCAGAGTTCATCATCACCACAGTTGGTAACCTGAGTGTCAGCAGGACTCAGAGTTCATCATCACCACAGTGGTAACCTGAGTGTCAGCAGGCTCAGAGATTCATCATCACCACAGTGGTAACCTGAGTGTCAGCAGGCTCGAGTTCATCATCACCACAGTGGTAACCTGAGTGTCAGCAGGCTCTGAGTTCATCATCACCCACAGTGGTAACCTGAGTGTCAGCAGGCTCAGAGTTCATCATCACCATAGTGGTAACCTGAGTGTCAGACAGGTCCCTCAGAGTTCATCCATCATCACCACAGTGGTAACCTGAGTGTCAGCAGGCTCAGAGTTCATCATCACCACAGTGGTAACCTGAGTGTCAGGCAGGCTCAGAGTTCTCATCATCATCACCTCACGAGTGTAACCAGAAGCGTCAGCAGGCTCAGTGTTCATCAACACCACAGTGGTAACCTGAGTGTCAGCAGGCTCAGAGTTCATCATCATCACACAGTGGTAACCTGAGTGTCAGCAGGCTCAGAGTTCATCTCATCACCACAGGTGGTTAACCTGAGTGTCAGCAGGCTCAGAGTTCATCATCACCACAGTGGTAACCTGAGTGTCAGCAGGCTCTGAGTTCATCATCACCACAGTGGTAACCTGAGTGTCAGCAGGCTCAGAGTTCATCATCACCACAGTGGTAACCTGAGTGTCAGCAGGCTCAGAGTTCATCATCATCACCACAGTGGTAACCTGAGTGTCAGCAGGCTCAGAGTTCATCATCACCACAGTGGTAACCTGAGTGTCAGCAGGCTCAGAGTTCATCATCATCACCACAGTGGTAACCTGAGCGTCAGCAGGCTCAGAGTTCATCATCACCACAGTGGTAACCTGAGTGTCAGCAGGCTCAGAGTTCATCATCATCACCACAGTGGTAACCTGAGTGTCAGCAGGCTCAGAGTTCATCATCATCACCACAGTGGTAACCTGAGTGTCAGCAGGCTCAGAGTTCATCATCACCACAGTGGTAACCTGAGTGTCAGCAGGCTCAGAGTTCATCATCACCACAGTGGTAACCTGAGTGTCAGCAGGCTCAGAGTTCATCATCATCACCACAGTGGTAACCTGAGTGTCAGCAGGCTCAGAGTTCATCATCACCACAGTGGTAACCTGAGTGTCAGCAGGCTCAGAGTTCATCATCACCACAGTGGTAACCTGAGTGTCAGCAGGCTCAGAGTTCATCATCATCACCACAGTGGTAACCTGAGTGTCAGCAGGCTCAGAGTTCATCATCACCACAGTGGTAACCTGAGTGTCAGCAGGCTCAGAGTTCATCATCATCACCACAGTGGTAACCTGAGCGTCAGCAGGCTCAGAGTTCATCATCACCACAGTGGTAACCTGAGCGTCAGCAGGCTCAGAGTTCATCATCACCACAGTGGTAACCTGAGTGTCAGCAGGCTCAGAGTTCATCATCATCACCACATTGGTAACCTGAGTGTCAGCAGGCTCAGAGTTCATCATCATCACCACAGTGGTAACCTGAGTGTCAGCAGGCTCAGAGTTCATCATCACCACAGTGGTAACCTGAGTGTCAGCAGGCTCAGAGTTCATCATCATCACCACAGTGGTAACCTGAGTGTCAGCAGGCTCAGAGTTCATCATCATCACCACAGTGGTAACCTGAGTGTCAGCAGGCTCAGAGTTCATCATCATCACCACAGTGGTAACCTGAGTGTCAGCAGGCTCAGTGTTCATCATCACCACTGTGGTAACCTGAGCGTCAGCACGCTCAGAGTTCATCATCACCACAGTGGTAACCTGAGTGTCAGCAGGCTCAGAGTTCATCATCACCACAGTGGTAACCTGAGTGTCAGCAGGCTCAGAGTTCATCATCACCACAGTGGTAACCTGAGTGTCAGCAGGCTCAGAGTTCATCATCACCACAGTGGTAACCTGAGTGTCAGCAGGCTCAGAGTTCATCATCACCACAGTGGTAACCTGAGTGTCAGCAGGCTCAGAGTTCATCATCATCACCACAGTGGTAACCTGAGTGTCAGCAGGCTCAGAGTTCATCATCATCACCACAGTGGTAACCTGAGTGTCAGCAGGCTCAGAGTTCATCATCACCACAGTGGTAACCTGAGTGTCAGCAGGCTCAGAGTTCATCATCACCACAGTGGTAACCTGAGTTGACGTCAGCAGGCTCAGAGTTCATCATCACCACAGTGGTAACCTGAGTGTCAGCAGACTCAGAGTTCATCATCACCACAGTGGTAACCTGAGTGTCAGCAGGCTCAGAGTTCATCATCACCACAGTGGTAACCTGAGTGTCAGCAGGCTCAGAGTTCATCATCACCACAGTGGTAACCTGAGTGTCAGCAGACTCAGAGTTCATCATCACCACAGTGGTAACCTGAGTGTCAGCAGGCTCAGAGTTCTCATAATACAGGAAACATATTCTATGCCAGACTTGGTCCCGTGTGGCGGTAATATATCAGGTGTCTATTTGATCCCAGCCATGTTCGCCCGGGCCAAGGTTCGTGATATGAGTGACTTGTATTCGTGTCAAGGAAATAAAAATAATAATGATCCATATCTCTTTAAACACGACACTGAGTATGTGTCTGGCGTGATGTGAACATGGTCTTGAGTGCAAGTGACTGGTATAGTCTTTGGGGGTTTTCTCTCGTTCTTATTTGAACAGTCGGGTGTGAAACGTGCCTTCTTCTTCTTCCTTTTTTTTTTTAATGTTCTCTTGAGAAATCTAATAGTCTCTCTCTCTCTCTCTCTCTCTCTCTCTCTCTCTCTCTCTCTCTCTCTCTCTCTCTCTCTCTCTCTCTCTCTCTCTCTCTCTCGGGAGTGAGGGAGGGGGAAGAGAGACATTGATGTAAAATGACCCATTATTATATCATTAGCAACACACACACACACACACACACACACACACACACACACACACACACATCAGAGGACCCACGGCCGTGGTCCAGGCATCCGCATGGGGGGGGGGGGAATGAGAGTTTACGAAAGGGTGATTGGAAGACACTTGTTCAGACGACGATTGCGCGAATGAGGCCAGCGTAAGCGCACCCCTTATGACCCCCCCCCATCCTCACCTGGGAACCCTTGATCACCAGCATCAGAGCACCACAAAGCACCAGGACTTGAGGCAGTGTGGGGCTTGGTGAGCGACGTCGCTCGTCCACTCGTCCAAACCAGGAAGGAAGTGTAACGTGATATAGACTTCGAACGTCTAGTGATCCTGTTCCATATTGTTATTGAGTGTCACTGTGTCCGGTTTAGTCCTGGTACAGCCTGCCACCTGTGTGTAGGGCTACACCTGCCACCTGTGTGTAGGGTTACACCTGCCACCTGTGTGTAGGGCTGCACCTGCCACCTGTGTGTAGGGCTACATCTGCCACCTGTGTGTAGGGTTACACCTGCCACCTGTCTGTAGGGTTACACCTGCCACCTGTGTGTAGGGCTACACCTGCCACCTGTGTGTAGGGCTACACCTGCCACCTCTGTGAAGGGCTACACCTGCCACCTGTGTGTAGGGCTACACATGCCACCTGTGTGTAGGGCTACACCTGCCACCTGTGTGTAAGACTACACCTGCCACCTGTGTGTAGGGCTACGCCTGCCACCTGTGTGTCGGGCTACGCCTGCCACCTGTGTGTAGGGCTACACCTGCCACCTGTGTGTAGGGCTACGCCTGCCACCTGTGTGTAGGGCTACACCTGCCACCTGTGTGTAGGGTTACACCTGCCACCTGTGTGTAGGGCTGCACCTGCCACCTGTGTGTAGGGCTACACCTGCCACCTGTGTGTAAGGTTACACCTGCCACCTGTGTGTAGGGCTACACCTGCCACCTGTGTGTAGGGCTACACCTGCCACCTGTGTGTAGGGCTACACCTGCCACCTCTGTGAAGGGCTACACCTGCCACATGTGTGCAGGGCTACACCTGCCACCTGTGTGTAGGGCTACGCCTGCCACCTGTGTGTCGGGCTACGCCTGCCACCTGTGTGTAGGGCTAAACCTGCCACCTGTGTGTAGGGCTACGCCTGCCACCTGTGTGTAGGGCTACACCTGCCACCTGTGTGTAGGGCTACATCTGCCACCTGTGTGTAGGGCTGCGCCTGCCACCTGTGTGTAGGGCTACACCTGCCACCTGTGTGTAGGGCTACACCTGCCACCTGTGTGTAGAGCTACACCTACCACCTGTGTATAGGGTTACACCTGCCACATGTGTGTAGGGCTACACCTACCACCTGTGTGTAGGGCTACACCTGCCACCTGTGTGTAGGGCTACACCTGCCACCTGTGTGTAGGGTTACACCTGCCACCTGTGTGTAGGGTTACACCTGCCACCTGTGTGTAGGGCTACGCCTGCCACCTGTGTGTAGGGCTACACCTGCCACCTGTGTGTAGGGCTACACCTGCCACCTGTGTGTAGGGTTACACCTGCCACCTGTGTGTAGGGTTACACCTGCCACCTGTGTGTAGGGTTACACCTGCCACCTGTGTGTAGGGCTACACCTACCACCTGTGTGCAGAGTTACACCTGCCACCTGTGTGTAGGGTTACACCTGCCACCTGTGTGTAGGGTTACACCTGCCACCTGTGTGTAGGGCTACGCCTGCCACCTGTATGTAGGGCTACACCTGCCACCTGTGTGTAGGGCTACGCCTGCCACCTGTGTGTAGGGCTACACCTGCCACCTGTGTGTAGGGCTACACCTGCCACCTGTGTGTAGGGCTACACCTGCCACCTGTGTGTAGGGCTACACTGCCACCTGTGTGTAGGGCTACACCTGCCACCTGTGTGTAGGGCTACACCTGCCACCTGTGTGTAGGGTTACACCTGCCACCTGTGTGTAGGGCTACAACTGCCACCTGTGTGTAGGGCTACACCTGCCACCTGTGTGTAGGGCTACACCTGCCACCTGTGTGTAGGGCTACACCTGCCACCTGCGTGTAGGGTTACACCTGCCACATGTGTGTAGGGCTACACCTACCACCTGTGTGTAGGGCTACACCTGCCACCTGTGTGTAGGGCTACAACTGCCACCTGTGTGTAGGGCTACACCTGCCACCTGTGTGTAGGGCTACACCTGCCACCTGTGTGTAGGGTTACACCTGCCACCTGACGTTGATTATCTAACGTGTGTGTGTGTGTGTGTGTGTGTGTGTTGTTATGATATGCTGGTTGCCCCTGGACCGCAAATAGCACCGGTCGCGCATGCGTACCCCCTACCCTTAGCGGACCCCCATCACATATACAGCATCATCTGTAATTTCAGGGGACGTTTACCATCCTGGACATGATGACCACCACCTCCTCCTCCTCCTCCTCCTCCTCTTCCTACCGTACATAACATACGTGTGTTGACCTCCTCCTCCTCATCCTCCTCCTCCTCCACCTCCTCCTCCTCCTCCTCCTCCTCCTCCTCCTCCTCCTCCTCCTCCATGGTGATGGTATAACCCAGTCAGAAGTGTCCTTGATATGGCCAGTGTAATTCCTTCGTACAACGAGTCATGTTATCATTGTGGCTCAGTTCCCCAGGACGATCTGTGTACCCTCCACCTGCACCAAGAGTTGAAATCTAAAGTACACTTACTGAATTGTGATTGACGTTAACCATCAAACCATATCTTCTTGGTCCGTGACTGTAACACTGGAATGCTGTTGACTTGAACGTAGTGGGAGTCGTAGTGGCAGCAGGAGTGGTAGGTACTTAGAAGAACGATATAGAACTGTGACAGCGGGTGTGTGTGGCACTTGGAGCAAATCTATGAATACTGAAAGACATAGATCAAAGGATGGTTGGGTTAATATCCCTCTGACGTCTCAAGACATGCAGCACGTTCAGTAGACCCTCCTCCTCCTCCTCCTCCTCCTCCTCCTCCACCTCCTCCTCCTCCTCCTCCTCCTCCTCCTCCTCCTCCTCCTCCTCCTCCTCGTGATTCGCCGCCCGACCACCGCCCCCACCTCACCCCTGTCAACTATGGCTACGCCAATTTCCACATCGTGTTGGGCCTGGCACGTCACCCTGTGTGTGTGTGTGTGTGTGTGTGTTGTGTGTGTGTTGTGTGTGTGTGTTGTGTGTGTGTTGTGTGTGTGTGTGTGTGTGTGTGTGTGTGTGTGTGTGTGTGTGTCTGTGTGTGTGTGTGTGTGTGTGTGTCTGTGTCTGTGTGTGTGTGTGTGTTGTGTGTGTCTGTGTGTGTGTGTGTGTGTGTGTGTGTGTGTGTGTGTGTGTGTGTGTGTGTGTGTGTGTTGTGTGTGTCTGTGTGTGTGTGTGTGTGTGTGTGTGTGTGTGTCTGTGTGTGTGTGTGTGTGTGTGTGTGTGTGTGTGTGTGTGTGTGTGTGTGTGTTGTGTGTGTCTGTGTGTGTGTGTGTGTGTGTGTGTGTGTGTGTGTGTGTGTGTGTGTGTGTGTGTGTGTGTGTGTTGTGTGTGTCTGTGTGTGTGTGTGTGTGTGTGTGTGTGTGTGTCTGTGTGTGTGTGTGTGTGTGTGTGTGTGTGTGTGTGTGTGTGTGTGTGTGTGTTGTGTGTGTGTGTGTGTGTGTGTGTGTGTGTGTGTGTGTGTGTGTGTGTGTGTTTGTATACCTCACTGACGTGTATCGTGAGTGGTGGACTTGATGTACGACAGTATGGTGACTCCTGCCCCTAAATATAAGTCGTGATGACGACTCCAGGAACAGATGTCGTCCTCCTGTGTTGAGGAGGACGACGATGATGATGATGAGGAGGAGGAGGAAGAGGAGGAGGAGAAGGAGGAGGATGAGGATGATGATGATGATGAGGAGGAGGAGGAGGAGGAAGAGGAGGAGGAGAAGGGTAATGATGAGGTGGAGGAGGAGGAAGAGGAGGAGGAGAAGGGTAATGATGAGGAGGATGAGAATGACGATGTACTAGTGTGAGGGCTGCTCTCTCTCTCTCTCTCTCTCTCTCTCTCTCTCTCTCTCTCTCTCTCTCTCTCTCTCTCTCTCTCTCTCTCTCTCTCTCTCTCTCTCTCTCTCTCTCTCCCTGTGTCGCAGTGACGTCCGTCTTAGCTCTCCCCTCATCTCCCTGGCGCTCAGTATAGTCAGTGTAGGACTTAAGCAAAAACTGAAGCTGGTTATACCCAAAGCTGAGAGCTTATGTCAAGCAGCAGCTTAAGCTGGTTGAATCAAAATCTGAGGTTATGCGAATCAAAAGCTGAAGCTGACTGAGTCAAAAGGTAAGGCTCTGTGGATCAAAAGCTAAAGCTATCTGAATCAAAAGTTAAAGCTATGTGAATCAAGGCTAAGGCTATGTGAATCCTATGCTAAAGCTGTGTGAATCAAGGCTAAAGCTATGTGAACCAAGGCTAAAACTATATGAATCAAAACCTAAATGTATACGATTCAAAATTTGATGCTATGTGTATCAAAAGCTGAAGCTATCTAAATAACAAAAGTTTAGGCCATGTGACTGAAAAGCTTAAGGTATTAAACCAGAAGATAAAGCTTTTTTTTTTTGAGTCACAAGCTGAAGCTCACGTGAAGCTTATGCGCCCTGAACACCTCCCCCCCCCCCTTAATTCGCCCTAATGATTCAAGTTGTAGGATGAGATTTCCCATTGTGACAACCCTCCACAGCTTTCTGTAAGTAGACAGTAGCGAACTAACACACACACACACACACACACACACACACACACACCACCTCACCCACTGAACTACCAGTATATACATACAACCACCTCACCATCAGCAACACTACTAGACAACCACACTCCGCCTGGTCAAATACTTACCACTTACCCACAGACCAGTTGCATGGTGCTTGTGTCACCACCATACTCACCCTCCACCTTGCCATGCACCCCTGTGCATGACCGCTCTCTTGACTACCACCTCCACCACCACCCACTTGCTCCTCCTGGTGTCTGTGCACTACCACCTGTAAGTCTACGTCTCTACCCACCTACACTTCACCTAGTGTCTGTAGACCACCACCTGCAACTCTACGTCACTACCCATCTACACTTCACCTAGTGTATGTACACCACCACCTGCAACTCTACTTCACTACCCACCTACACTTCACCTGTTGTCTGGACGTTGCCACCTTCAAGTCTACGGCACTCCCCACCTACATTTCACCTTTTGTCTGCATACGACCACTTGCAACTCTACGGCACAGTCACCTGCAACTCTACATCACCACCCACCTACACCCATTTACTTTACCTTCAATATCTATACACAAACTCCCACGCACACATCGCACTTCCCTCGTGATTTATTGCCACTTTGCTCTCCCTAAACACCTGTGCTCCTCCACCCGTACATCACCATCGTCTTACTACACACTGCTCAAGCCTGCTCACCACCACCGCCACCACCACCACTCACTTACACTGCACCTAACGAGTGTACACTTAACCACCGGACTTACACTCTGCTGAACACTTGTCCACTTCAACCATCCACTTTCACTCCACCAAGCACCTCCCTCCACCTGACGCGTATGCTTCACCACTGCTTATAATGACCACACGTGCCTTATGCCACATACAGGTACACAGAATCACCCACTGAGACAAGTGGCTATGTTGTGACGATATCCTTTGTTTGTAAACGAGTTCAGACGATACCCATCAGCTTTTCCGTGTGCTAGCGTGTAGCGCAGTGTTGTATGATGCTTATAGACGTGTGCAAGACTGTTTACATTCATCCTCTCCTGTAGCGAGGGTCTTCCCTCAGGCACAGCCCTTGACGACGTGTAGCCCCGCGAAGAATGGATGGGTGTGTCACGTAGGAAATGGATGTGTGAGGTTTGTCGTGTGTGTGTATGTGTGCTCCTACCTTCGAGCCTTGCATATCCGGGTCGGTCTGTCCCCAAGGGCTTTTGGGCGAACGGTTCGCAGAAGGGGCCAATGAGGGTGGGTCCGCCCGCCACGTCCTCAGAGCTCCTGACTGTCTCCTCAAACCTGCGATAGTCAGGGAAAGACTGGAAGACCATAGTAGACAGGCAAGGCTACACACCTCAGGGGAGGAGGAGGAGGGGGAGTTGGTGTGATTAGCAGCGGAATAATGAATTAGAGGAAAAAAAAAAAAAGAGATTTCTTCATCACCTCATTAAGAATATGATCCCAACCACCGTGGAGTCATGTCGTGCAGAGGGGGTCGTCCGAGGTCACACGACCACTGGGGTTCGTGTGCAGGGAGGAAGGGAAGGGTCGTCCCAGGTCACACGACCACTGGGGTTTATGTGCAGGGAGGAGGGGGGGTCGTCCCAGGTCACACGACCACTGGGGTTTATGTGCAGGGAGGAGGGGGGGGGTCGTCCCAGGTCACACGACCACTGGGGTTTATGTGCAGGGAGGGGAGGTGGGGGGTGTTGGTGTCGTCCCACATCACACGACCCCTTGTTTAGTGACGTGCAGGGTGGTGTCGTCCCACATCACACGACCACAAGGGATCGTAACATTGAAGGAAGTCGTCCCAGTTCAAGATTGCTTGATAATAATGAGACTCTGAGTTGAGCAAACCCAGTGACTTCCCCAAGCGAACTGTACAACAGCAGCAGCATTGACCACAGTACACACTTGATCAACGTGTCTGGTCGCATCATCTGGCACCGCTTAAAGCCCCCCTCCCCCAAACCAGGTAGGAAAGATGATGTGTCATATGTCACACATCAGAGAATATTCCTTCTCCTCCTTCATCGTTCAGAGCATCCTCTCTCTCTCTCTCTCTCTCTCTCTCTCTCTCTCTCTCTCTCTCTCTCTCTCTCTCTCTCTCTCTCTCTCTCTCTCTCTCTCTCTCTCTCTCTCTCTCTCCGGTGCACGGGAGCCACAGCACCTATAGTGCAATTCAGCTATGGAAGCCGTCACTCGGCCTATCTGTTTATTATCCAAATCCGCAAATACGACACTTGACTTTTAGCGTAGTGTGTGTGCTTGCCTGCTTCACGCACCTCAGCGATCGTGACAACATTGTCTTCCATGTTGTCTGTCTTTGTGTGCATTTGGTGTGGATCATTAAAAATCGTCGGAGGGGAGGGAGGGAGGAATCATGAATCATTATCACCACCACTACGCTGGGCGTTCCTACAGGTATACACTTGTTGTCATGTATAAACTGTGTGTATGTTTTTCTTTACGTCGTTACCCATGTGCACTTTACAGTGAGTGTAGACTACAGGGAGGGAGTTCTGCACTCGTGAGCGGCCCCCATTTTCTTGAACTTTTATTATAATACGACTTACTTAAAGTTCTCAATGCTCTTCATTTTATAATCTGATAATTCTACTACAGTTGTATTTGTAGAATATATTCTTTAGATCTTTTCTAACTATGTTTTCTTTGCTTGATTTCATGTTATAGCCACTGGTTGTTCTATCCCTTCATCATTATGCTGTGTGTGTGTGTGTGTGTGTGTGTGTGTGTGTGTGTGTGTGTGTGTGTGTGTGTGTGTCTTATTTGTTTACCATCAGACAAAATCCATTTTTAGGTCATGGAATAATTTTCATATTGGCATGACCCTGTTAATATTTTAGTGCATACTTCTGTCTATCGGTTGTGTGTTTTTATAAATCAGTCTTTTAGACTACTTTAATATATATATTATTTATTAT
The DNA here is from genome assembly GCF_036320965.1 of Panulirus ornatus. NCBI lineage: Eukaryota > Metazoa > Arthropoda > Malacostraca > Decapoda > Palinuridae > Panulirus > Panulirus ornatus. The sequence goes on along the minus strand of NC_092225.1, from coordinate 90,542,956 downwards.
TTTATTTTGCTTTGTCGCTGTCTCCCGCGTTAGCGAGGTAGCGCAAGGAAACAGACGAAAGAATGGCCCAACCCACCCACATACACATATATATACATACACGTCCACACACGCAAATATACATACCTACACATCTCAATGTACACACACACACACACACACACACACACACACACACACACACACACACACACACACACACACACACACACACATATATATATATATATATATATATATATATATATATATATATATATATATATATATATATACACACACAGACATATACATATATACACATGTACATAATTCATACTGTCTGCCTTTATTTATTCCCATCGCCACCTCGCCACACATGGAATAACAACCCCCTCCTCCCTCGTGTGCGAGGTAGCGCTAGGAAAAGACAACAAAGACCCCATTTGTTCACACTCAGTCTCTAGCTGTCATGTAATTATGCACCGAAACCACTGCTCCCTTTCCACATCCAGGCCCCACAGAACTTTCCATGGTTTACCCCAGACGCTTCACATGCCCTGGTTCAATTCATTGACAGCACGTCGACCCCGGTATACCACATCGTTCCAATTCACTCTATTCCTTGCACACCTTTCACCCTCCTGCATGTTCAGGCCCCGATCACTCAAAATCTTTTTCACTCCATCTTTCCACCTCCAATTTGGTCTCCCACTTCTCCTCGTTCCCTCCACCTCTGACACATATATCCCCTTGGTCAATCTTTCCTCACTCATTCTCTCCATGTGACCAAACCATTTCAAAACACCCTCTTCTGCTCTCTCAACCACACTCTTTTTATTTCCACACATCTCTCTTACCCTTACATAACTCACTCGATCAAACCACCTCACACCACATATTGTCCTCAAACATCTCATTTCCAGCACATCCACCCTCCTACGCACAACTCTATCCATAGCCCACGCCTCGCAGCCATACAACATTGTTGGAACCACTATTCCTTCAAACATACCCATTTTTGCTTTCCGAGATAATGTTCTCGACTTCCAAGCATTCTTCATGGCTCCCAGAATTTTCGCCCCCTCCCCCACCCTATGATTCACTTCCGCTTCCATGGTTCCATCCGCTGCCAGGTCCACTCCCAAATATCTAAAACACTTTACTTCCTCCAGTTTTTCTCCATTCAAACTTACCTCCCAGTTGACTTGACCCTCAACCCTACCTGTACCTAATAACCTTGCTCTTATTCACATTTACTCTAACTTTCTTCTTTCACACACTTTACCAAACTCAGTCACCAGCTTCTGCAGTTTCTCATATGAATCAGCCACCAGCGCTGTATCATCAGCGAACAACAACTGACTCACTTCCCAAGCTCTCTCATCCACAACAGACTGCATACTTGCCCCTCTTTCCAAAACTCTTGCATTCACCTCCCTAACAACCCCATCCATAAACAAATTAAACAACCATGGAGACATCACACACCCCTGCCGCAAACCTACATTCACTGAGAACCAATCACTTTCCTCTCTTCCTACAAGTACACATGCCTTACATCCTCGATAGAAACTTTTCACTGCTTCTAACAAATTGCCTCCCACCCCATATATTCTTAATGCCTTCCACAGAGCATCTCTATCAACTCTATCATATGCCTTCTCCAGATCCATAAATGCTACATACAAATCCATTTGCTTTTCTAAGTATTTCTCACATACATTCTTCTAAGCAAACACCTGATCCACACATCCTCTGCCACCATCCTCTACCATATATATATATATATATATATATATATATATATATATATATATATATATATATATATATATATATATATATATATATATATATTTTTTTTTTTTTTTATACTTTGTCGCTGTCTCCCGCGTTTGCGAGGTAGCGCAAGGAAACAGACGAAAGAAATGCCCACCCCCCCCCCATACACATGTACATACACACGTCCACACACGCAAATATACATACCTACACAGCTTTCCATGGTTTACCCCAGACGCTTCACATGCCTTGCTTCAATCCACTGACAGCACGTCAACCCCTGTATACCACATGACTCCAATTCACTCTATTTCCTTGCCCTCCTTTCACCCTCCTGCATGTTCAGGCCCCGATCACACAAAATCTTTTTCACTCCATCTTTCCACCTCCAATTTGGTCTCCCTCTTCTCCTCGTTCCCTCCACCTCCGACACATATATCCTCTTGGTCAATCTCTCCTCACTCATTCTCTCCATGTGCCCAAACCATTTCAAAACACCCTCTTCTGCTCTCTCAACCACGCTCTTTTTATTTCCACACATCTCTCTTACCCTTACGTTACTTACTCGATCAAACCACCTCACACCACACATTGTCCTCAAACATCTCATTTCCAGCACATCCATCCTCCTGCGCACATCTCTATCCATAGCCCACGCCTCGCAACCATACAACATTGTTGGAACCACTATTCCCTCAAACATACCCATTTTTGCTTTCCGAGATAATGTTCTCGACTTCCACACATTTTTCAAGGCTCCCAAAATTTTCGCCCCCTCCCCCACCCTATGATCCACTTCCGCTTCCATGGTTCCATCCGCTGACAGATCCACTCCCAGATATCTAAAACACTTCACTTCCTCCAGTTTTTCTCCATTCAAACTCACCTCCCAATTGACTTGACCCTCACCCCTACTGTACCTAATAACCTTGCTCTTATTCACATTTACTCTTAACTTTCTTCTTCCACACACTTTACCAAACTCAGTCACCAGCTTCTGCAGTTTCTCACATGAATCAGCCACCAGCGCTGTATCATCAGCGAACAACAATTGACTCACTTCCCAAGCTCTCTCATCCCCAACAGACTTCATACTTGCCCCTCTTTCCAGGACTCTTGCATTTACCTCCTTTACAACCCCATCCATAAACAAATTAAACAACCATGGAGACATCACACACCCCTGCCGCAAACCTACATTCACTGAGAACCAATCACTTTCCTCTCTTCCTACACGTACACATGCCTTACATCCTCGATAAAAACTTTTCACTGCTTCTAACAACTTGCCTCCCACACCATATATTCTTAATACCTTCCACAGAGCATATATATATATATATATATATATATATATATATGTGTGTGTGTGTGTGTGTGTGTGTGTGTGTGTGTGTGTTGGAAAGCATCACAATTTTGCGCGTGATCCCATGAGTCCACGGGGAAAATGAAACACGATAAGTTCCCAAGTACACTTTCGTGTAATAATCGCATCATCAGGGGAGATATAAGAAAGAAATATAAGTCAGTTGATATACAACGAAGAGACTTAGCTAGGACGCATTTGGTAAACAAGTAATTGATTGTTTACCAAATGGCGTCCTAGCTACGTCTCTTTGTTGTATATCAACAGAGGACTGAGTGCTAAAGAAAATAAACCCAGTAGCCATTTGGTAAACATGCGATTGTCCAAGATCTCGTGCCGTATCTCGTAAACTTTGATATGTCGGCATCTCTCCTGACGGGGTTATGGCATCGGGGTCAGATCTCCTCCTCCAGTTCGCTCAGTGAGGGGGTCGCATCCCTCTCTGCTGCCTCTGTAGCCGCCGGTCTTATAAACCCGCGTAATTTGATCCTCTCCCATTGATAACGGTGTTGTTGCTTCCTGGTTCCTCTCTCTCTCTCTTTCTCTCTCTCTCTCTCTCTCTCTCTCTCTCTCTCTCTCTCTCTCTCTCTCTCTCTCTCTCTCTCTCTCTCTCTCTCTCTCTCTCTCTCTCTCTCTCTCTCTCTCTCTCTCTCTCTCTCTCTCTCTCTCGTGTTCAGTCTACGAGACGACTCGCCTGCTTCTCACGCCTGCCTCTTGTACAACCTCAGATTTAAGACAGGGTGTTCGTTGTGGGGAGTCGCGGTCTATGTTAGATTTAACGCCTCTAAAACCCAGTTTCTTCTTTTTTTTCCCCCACCGTTTTTCTCTCTCACTAAAATTCCCCGCGAATCTATGATTTCATTTAATGGATCATTATCATTCCACTGGATTATGATTCTCCCCATTCATACGTGGGTAGAATACGTGGCATCACCTTAGCATCTAACCTGTTGTGGAAATCCCACTTGACACAGATGGTTTAACTTACGTGAGAGATTGAGATTCCATTTCAAATGAGACAAAGTTCTCATCCTCTAAACACTTGCTCGGCTTGTTGGAAAGTGATTCGTCTCTGTATGGAGTACTGCCCTCACATCTGCGGTATTTCTGTATCCTCATAATAATTACCTGATATCGTCGCTCTGTCTCCTCATAATTACCTGACATCGTCGCTCTGTCTCCTCATAATTACCTGACATCTTCGTTCTGTCTCCTCATAATTACCTGACATCGTCGTTCTGTCTCCTCATAATTACCTGACATCTTCGTTCTGTCTCCTCATAATTACCTGACATCGTCGCTCTGTCTTCTCATAATTACCTGACATCGTCGCTCTGTCTTCTCATAATTACCTGACATCGTCGCTCTGTCTTCTCATAATTACCTGACATCGTCGCTCTGTCTTCTCATAATTACCTGACATCGTCGCTCTGTCACCTCATAATTACCTGACATCTTCGTTCTGTCTCCTCATAATTACCTGACATCGTCGCTCTGTCTCCTCATAATAATTACCTGACATCTTCGCTCTGTCTCCTCATAATTACCTGACATCGTCGCTCTGTCACCTCATAAGTACCTGACATCGTCGCTCTGTCTCCTCATAATAATTACCTGACATCTTCGCTCTGTCTCCTCATAATTACCTGACATCGTCGCTCTGTCTCCTCATAATTACCTGACATCGTCGCTCTGTCTCCTCATAATAATTACCTGACATCTTCGCTCTGTCTCCTCATAATTACCTGACAGGGACGATTCCAGAACGGTCCAGCTCACCATCTCTCCCAGTCTGACCCTCAGAAGTTGACTCATTTGGCGCTTATTTGTCTCAGCGTTGGTTCTCCTTCCATCATTTACAGCTACAACCTCAAGTCTCTGCTCCTTAGACGTGGCTGCTCTTGTGTGTCCCCCCACAGTTGTTAGCTGCAGCACGTAGTAGCATGAGCAAGTTATCACGTCTTATGCAAAATGTGTAGCCTGTGGCAGCTTGGGGTTGGGACTTCTTGCGACGTGCGTTTCTTTATCCCAACGACAACCGCAGAGCTTGAGAACTCTGCCTCCTCATAGCCTGTCTAACAGCTGTGATCTGTCCGTTTTTTGTACCAGGCAAAATTTTTCCCTTTGCTCCAGAACTCTTAAAGATTCTCTTTATTTCTCCTCAACGTCTTTATCTCCTTGACTCATCTCCATGTTTCGTTTTAGGCCCGGTGTCCATGAGGGCCGTATCTCCCCCGTGCCTGGGGCCGTCCCTACGCATGACAACAGAAGAAATAAATCCTCAGTGAGTTGTTCCCACACTCACGAGGTACTCAACTTGTGCACAGTGTTCGCCCATCTCCTCGTCTGTGGCAGTGGTGGTCGCCACACCCACCCTTGGAATGATCAATCCCACCTTTACACACGGTAACTCTGGCTTATACCAGGGCAATCTTTTTTTGTGTAAGGGACACAGATACGGGATCACTGTATATATATATATATAAAAGGTCGTGGGACGAAGCCTCGCTTACTGGTAGGGTCGGAGAGGTGTGGGGACGATGATGATAATGTCAGCTCCTCGTGCCATCATTATATCATGCAGCGGTGCTCAAGGAGGAGGTGATGGGGCACTTTGGTCTTGGCTTCCTGCCTGCCTGCCTGCTTGCCTGACGCCCTATACAAACATCACCCCACACACACACACACACACACACACACACACACACACACCCGTGTGGTATGTGGAGGGACGCTGCTGCTCCTCCACTCGACATCTTTTTAAGGCATGACCGTTGTGGGGGAGGAGGAACGGCGAGAAACTAGATGACAAAAAATGCTCGTCAAGTCAGCGTGTGAAGAGATTACCTCCCGGTCCACACTGCTGCTCTCTTACTGCCAAGATCCACCACAGGTTAGGTGAGATGAACCGTCGCTTCTGGGCGCTGGCCGTACCGTACTGATGGTACGAGGCAATAATGAATGTACCGTCCGGGTGCCGGTGTACCGTCCTGGTGCCGGTGTACCGTCCTAGTGCCCATGAATCGTTGTCTTGGTACCGGTACGTAGATACGTGTAGGTAGTAGGGTAAAGCCACACACACAAGGACACCTCCTTCTATGGTGACCCGGGAAGATGGGAAGCAACAACTGGTGACTCATGTGTCGTGGTGGGGGGTGGAGAGGGGGAGAGGTCCTTCAGCAGCCGCCCTGCAGGGGGTCAAGGAAACGCCCTGTACAGGGGTGGGTGAGGAGAGAGTGGATGGTGGGGTGCTGACAAGCTAGAACACCTGAGAGCAGTATCTTGGTGGGAGAGAGGAGAGTGAGTTGTGTTAACTGGCCAGGAGACTGACGACTGTGGGTGGTGTGTCGGGGAAATAGGAACAGGTGACTGATGGGTAGTGGGGGAGGTAGGAGGGAGGACTGGGGGTGACTGATGGGTGATGGGGGAGGCAGGGACGGAGGACTGGGTGACTGATGAGTGGTAATGGGGAGGCAGGGAGGGGGTGGGTGACTGATGAGTGGTGAGGGAGGTAGAGAGGGAGGACTGGGGGTGACTGATGGGTGGTAGGGGAGACAGGGAGGGAGGACTGGGTGACTGATGGGTGGTGGAGGAGGTAGAGAAAAGATTAGGTGACTGGTAAGTGGTAGAGGAGGTAGAGAGGGGGATTGGGTAACTGGTGATTGGTGGGAGGAGGTAGAGAGGGGGGATTGGGTGACTGTTGAGTGGTGGAGGAGGCATAGAAGGGGAGGGGGGAGACTGGGTTCGTATTGAGCGTGTGCTCTTGACAGACAGACAGACAGACACACTGGCGGCCAGGCAGCCTGGCCAAGAGCTCTTGTACCCGCCACCTTCATAAACTCAGAGACGAGGTTATTGTACCGGGAAGTGGAACCCACTCATGTATTAGTCCGCACTGGATTTATTGTGTAAGTAAACACACACACACACACACACACACACACACAGGCTTCTGTGGTTATGGTGGTTAGCGTTGCTGACCATGAGTCAGCACGAGCCAGCCCGGGGTCGGACCCGCTTCGCTTCGAATCCTGGGTACAGAAGGCGTCGCATATCCAACCCAGGTGTACGGTTTCCCTTCCGGACCGGACGATGAATAGGTGTTGGCTTTAGCTGGTGTGTGTGTGTGTGTGTGTGTGTGTGTGTGTGTGTGTGTGTGTATGTTTGCATGGGAGTAAAGACAAGGTACACACACACACACACACACACACACACACACACACATTATGTGTATATATATATATATATATATATATATATATATATATATATATATATATATATACATATATATATATATATATATATATATATATATATATACATATATATATATATATATATATATATATATATATATATATATATATATATATATATATATATATATATATATATATATAACTTTAAGAGACGTGACAACACTAATGTAAAATTCTCTCCCCGCAACACATAGATTGTAATCACAGAGAACACGGAAGTGCGTGATGGGAGACTGCTAGAGATAGTATGCAAAAAAAAAAAAAATGCCAACGAGGCTGATCCAGATAATGGGTGGTGGGCTGGAACAATGTTAGGTCGGTGGGGATGATTGATTTACGAGTGGAATGTAATTAATCCCGTATGGTGGGGGGATGGGGTGAGAATAGGTCGTTAAGGGGAAGACAGAGAGATTCGTTGGTTTATTAGAGGCTGTGGGTATGAAGGACATGACCTGAGAAATAGTTAAGGGAAAAGAGGAGGATCTGGGTGTGTCACAAGGGAGAAGAGGGACATGTATGATGAAAAGATGCTGGAGTCGTTCTAAGAAATATCTGCAAACTGTGTAGCGGTAAGGAATTCGAAGGTGTTTTTATAGAGAGAGAGAGAGAGAGAGAGAGAGAGAGAGAGAGAGAGAGAGAGAGAGAGAGAGAGAGAGAGAGAGAGAGAGAGAGAGCAAGAGAAGAAGCGGAAGAATTAAAGAAAAAAATGAGGAGCACATAAAACACTTGGCATTGAAAAACTAGAGAGTACCTGTCACACTTGGAGGATTGGAGGGAAGGAGAGTATATGGTGAGGAGTGGAGATCGTGTGTGTGTGTGTGTGAGTACACAGCTGCTGACGGATGGCTGGCAAGCGCAGAGGACAACCTGAGTTTGAGGATTGAATAAGAGAGACGGACGTCTATATCGCACAGGCATATCTGCGACTAAGCTGACGAAGTGGTAATGCAATACAAAGGAACGAGAACGCAGATAAAAGTGGAGATGATCCAGCTCTTCAGGTCAAACATACTACAGAATTCTTAGAAGAGTAATTGTCCAGAGTGAACCACTCTCACGGTAATTACTAAGGAAACTGTATTTTAAGACCTTGGCTATTTACCTTGTAGAGGTATAATCCCTTTGGGATGTCAGATGATCCTGAACAAGCCTCTCAAGACTAATGAGAGAACAACCAGGAGGCTGCGTGGAGCAAGGAGGAAGGCGTGCCCACTCTCTCCTCCCCAGAACCTTGACCCGCTGGCAGACAAACGTAGACGATTATGGAGGTACGGCTCATGGTGATACAGGTTCCCAGAAAGTATAGTGAAGAGCTTTTCATAGTCTTCACGTATATATATATATATATATATATATATATATATATATATATATATATATATATATATATATATGTATATATATATATATATATATATATATATATATATATATATATATATATATATATATATATGATATTCGGAATATATAATGGAGGAGAAAGTACCTAAGGATAAAAATGTGAGCATAGGAGACAGGGGCCTCCCGAGTGCTAATCTCCTTTCACGTATAGATAAATACGTACAGTGATCACACACACCTGCATCACTCTCCCACTCTTATATATCAAGTCTGTGGGTCCTGATTGTGGACACGGAGCTGTGGTATCATTGCTGTGCACATGGCAGTTAGAGAATGGATGTGAGCGGATGTGGCCTTTCTTCATCTGTGGGTGGGAGTGTATATATATATATATATATATATATATATATATATATATATATATATATATATATATATATATAAAGTTTCATCTATATTTTGTGAGTGAGAATCACTGGAAGTTTATATATTATCTGCGTAGCGTTACCTAAATACAAACCCACGCGAGGATCGGCAGCCATGCCATGTTCCACCACACTACCGCATGACGCATATTGGATGTAACACTTACAACTTCCACGTATTATTTTCTATTTATGGTTCTTGAAATATTAAAGATTTCTCCATTTCTTTAGATTGGTGTGTATCTTGACGCCAATAAATTCTCTTGTGCTGTCGGTGTGTGATTTATAGACGAAATATAGTTTGGAAAAAAAAATATACAGAAATTTATTTGAAGGCCCCAGTCACGGACAGAAGCCCACATCAAGGCAGGGCCTTAATTGAATTATAGAGAGGATTATGAATCGGAAAAAGAAAAGACAAAGTATTTACGAATTTTGGAGGAAATGAAAGATCTGTCTTTCGAAATGTGCCAGGTCCTATATAGTTATTGGGAAAGGCATGAGAAGGTAGAGAGTTCCAAAGTTTCGACTTGTAAGGAATGAAGCAGGTATCAAAACGGCCCACCCTTGAGTTGCCGAAGCCCATACATTAATCATATGACGCAGGCGAAAAAATATGGACGCGTTGGGATTTAATGATTTGCCTTACTTTCAAATATTTTGTAAAAGATGTAAGATTTTTGTTGTTGTTGTGAGTGTCAGGAAGAACAACGCACAGTCCGTTTTCCATTTTACCCGACTTGTCTCGTAAGTCCTTGTTTTCCCGTTCTCTGCACTTAAAGTTATGAAGTGCGCCACTGAGGGTATCGCCGTTTACTGGATGCGTGTATTTTCATCATCATTGTGTATCTAATTTAAGAATTATAAACCTACCAAACAGATCTGCGTCAGATGTATGTACTATAAACTTTACCTAAGTTATTCAGCATCCTTCTTGAGTCTTCCCGTAATTCTTATATAACTCATGCTTTTGTATCTTTCTAATATCTTTAGTCTTTCACTAGATTCTTAATGTAGTCATATTTCACTGGAGTTAAACAAGCAACATGGCTTGGATCTTAGATCGCCTAGCAGAAAGCGCGTTGACCTACATCAGAGTGTGTTAGCCTAGCCAAGTTTGGTATGATATAGGTCATTTTTACCTAGGATTGGGCTGCGATTTATATGTTGTGTGTGTGTGTGTGTGTGTGTGTGTGTGTACACTTACGAGTAAAGACACGGTAAATATGCAAGGTTAAGAGACGGGCCGACACGTATATACAGCTCTTCCCGTAACACATACGGCCGCCCGAGCTAAACACGTCATCGATAAACACGTAGGCCAGGGTCGATATGGATGCCGTGTGAGTGTGTTTATATATATATAGGTATATTTCGTTTTCTTTTACAGTCGCGAGAGGTTGGTTCTGATTCTCTCCCATGAGCATGAACTTTCCAGCAGCTGGGTAAACTTGCACGTACAACTATCTAGATTAACAAGTGTAAAACGTATTCATTTTGTTATCTGCAAGCGATTAAGAGCTTTCGCTAGCTTGTAATAGCATTTTTCCCGTTATTATAGCATAGGACTTGAGGGGAAGACGGTGTAACAGATAGAAATACATCGCAGATAAACACACAAGAGAAGATATGAGGCCAGAAGATAAAATGACTGCAGCCACTCTTATGTAAATACGTGGGCCACGCCCTTCCCCGTACGCAGTGGTGTTGTTAGCGTGATGAGAAGCAGCCTTGCGTGGCGGTCCTGTGGTGATGTTGTCGTACGTTGCGGCCCCACTGACTGCAGTACAAACCTGCTGCAACACTGGCATCACGCTCATTATACGCCTACGGCAGACGAGGAGAGCAGCCACAACTGACGCAGTATAAATCTGTACACCTGTGTCTACACCCGTCGTTGATTACTTCACATGTGATACCTTGCGAATACATCTGAAATCCTCACGTCATACACATGATCCACCTTCCCTGAGCTCATTTGGTAATGCCTTGCGTGTGGCAGGCACGCGTGACCACCACCACAAATCACACTACACACCGCCAGAGCACCAGACTTAACATCTAAAATATAAACCTCTACCTGCTACTGTTTGCAGCACCGAGGAGAGGTTGGTGTAAGGCGTCGTCGTCGTAGTATGGTGTGTCTTTAGGCTGAACAGTATAATTAAACGAACAGATAAGATTCATGGTTGTTACTGTAATGGGTTATTGTGACGAAATACTTGGAGGGGAGGTTCAAAAATGCAGTGTCGCTTTGAGTAAAGTTGGCGAACTATGTTGTGGTAAAGATTAATATTGGCTGTTATCGTATTATTATTGTGAGGGGAAGTGTGTAGGAATGCAGTGAGATATTGTAGTCAAATATATACTGGAATGTAGTCATCAAATATTGAGGTAAACTGTCGTGTCAATATGAGATATTCTAATCAAATGTTACTCAGTAGCATTATTTTCGAAGCTGTAGAAAGTTGCTGCGGTAAATAAAAACAAATATTGAAGTAGATAATTATTAGGAAACGGTGTATTTGAATGTTCTTGTCCTACCATGTAATAGTAATAGTTATGATAATTATGTGGAATGTCGGCCTAGTTAAGACAGGGTAATGTACATTCCTTAGCTATGTACACGCTTGAAGCCAAGTACGACCTCGTTGCTTCTCCTTCCCTTCGTAAATACACACACACACACACACACACACACACAAACTGGAATATATATATATATATATATATATATATATATATATATATATATATATATATATATATATATATATATATATATATATATATATATATTTCTCACTCGAGTCAGTTGTTTACTGATTCGAGTGAGACACTGCAGAAGTTGCTAAGTTTGAAAGTGTGTGAAAGGAGGAAGTTGTGAGTGAATGTGAATATAAGCAAAGTTATTAGGTTTGCAGGGTCGAGGGACAGTTTAGTTAGGGCGTGAGTTTGAATAGAGGTAATTTGGAGGAAGCGAAGTGTCTTAGATACCTGGAAGTTGAGTTTCCGTGAACTATGGGAGGGAAAGTGATTAATAGGGTGGGTAAGGGGGCGAATGTTCTGGAAGCGCTGAAGAATGTGTATAGAGTTATCCTAGAGAGCAAAAATAGGTATGTTTGAAGGTACTAGGCATAGGTTACAGATAAAACTTTGCGGAGGAAAGTGGATGTGATGAAAATGAAATGTTTAAGGACAATATGTGGTTTGAGTTGGTTTGATCTAGTATATAATGAAGGGGTAAGAGAGATGTGTGGTTATAAAAAGTGTTGTTGAGAGAGCTGAAGAGGGTGTACTGAAATGGTTTGGAAAGCTTGAGAAAGAGGATATATGTGTCAGAAGTGAAGGAAACAAGGAAAATGGAGAGACCAAATTCGAGGTGAAAGGACGGGGTGAAAAAGATTTTGAGCATTTGGGCCTGAAGCATTCAGGAAGATGAAAGGCGTGCACGGAATAGAGTGAATTGGAACGATATGGTATACTGGAGTCGACGTGTTGTCAGTGGACTGAACCAGGGCATGTGAAGCGGTCGAGGTAAACCATGGAAAGGTCTGTAGTGCCTGGATGTGGATGGGAGCTCTGGTTTCGGTGCATTAAACATGACAGCCAGAGAATGGATATGAGTGGAAGCAGGATGCAGCTTTTCTTCATCTGTTCCAGGGGCTACCTTGCAAACGCAGGAAACAGCAACTATATATATATATATATATATATATATATATATATATATATATATATATATATATATATATCACATATGACATGGCCATAAGCAGGGCATTCATTTGCGAGTACCGTTTCAGTTACCATAAAGAAGTAATGTATGTGAGAAGGCCCCCAGGAGTTGATATCGACCCTAACCTTATCGCCAGAGTCCCGCCTCAGAAGCATAGTGGATGAGACAGACTGTCTGCTGGCGAATATTAGGATTGCTGGCAAGAACGTGGATAAGGAAACATTCAGCAAGCCGTTCACATCCTACAGTAGGCCAAAATTAGAATTTGCTTGTCATGTTTGTTCATCACACTTGAAAAAAAAAATCAAAGAGGGTACAGATAAGGGCAGTAGAGATGGTAATAGAATTAAGAGTGCAAAATCACTTTGGAAAGGTAGATGCCTTAAGTTTTGTCGAACATGAAAGAGAGAAGAGGAAGACGTGACCTAATCACAACGTTTACAGTTTTTGAGCCAGCTTGTTGACGTAGATAGTTAACTGTTCATTGAGAAATGCAAAGATTAAACAACCAGAGGCCATGACATGAAATTATGCAAGAAACGTATTAAAAGATACGTGAAGATGTACCTTTGTTGTGTAAGAGGTTTGGATGAGAGGGAGAGAGCATTTGACACTGTACCACGCGGGAGGCTGATAAAGAAATTGGCTCACCTGGAGGGAATCGGGGGAAAGTCCCTCTGTGGATAGATTACCTCAGTGGAAGGGAACAAAGGACTTGTCTGAGGAGCTTTCTCAAAATGGGTCTTGATGACCTGCGGAGTCCCACAGGGTTCTGTTCTGGGACCAGTAATCTTCTTAATCTGTGTAGATGACTTGCCTGAACGTATGAACTCTTACCTGTTTGCAGATGATGCAAAGGTCATGACGGGAGTGAAAAGCTAGGAGGATTACATCAGTTTAAACGCACTCCAAAGTTGAAATTCACCTTGAACAAGGTTATGATAACGAGAATGAGACAGAGTGAAAGGAAGCCTCAATGTGATTATCATGTAGCAGAAAATAAAGTTCAGGATTATATGTGTGTGAAAGACTTGGGTGTTGACATCCCTAATCTGTCTCCGAAGAATAGCTAAGGAGACAAACTGTATGCTAGCAAATATCAAAATAACTCTCAAGAATAAGGATAGGGAATGTTTAGCAAGCCGTTCATATTCTGCACAATGCCAAAAATAGAATATACTTCTCAGGTATGGTCAGCGTACTTAAAGAAGCACAGAGAGCCAATAGAGAACGTCCAGGTTAGGGCAACCAAGATAGTACCATAAATAAGAAAGCTGAGTTACTGGGAAAGGTTAGAGGCTTTGAATTTACCAACCTTAGAATAGAGAAGAGTGAGGGGTGACCTGATCAGACCATTTTCTTTTTTTCAAAGCAGATCGATAACGTGGACAGTAAAACAGTTCTTCGAGAGATCTACGTAGGGATGAGTAACTACGGGATGTAACATGAAATGAGAAAAGAAAAAAAGAAAGTTAAAAAGATGTAAAGTACTTTTATATTATAGGAGTGATGGATGAATGATATAGAATGAATGAGGACATGGTTACAACAGAGAGCACATAGGTTAGAGAAGCTCTATGATAATAGAGAATGTTCAAGAGATGGAGCCCCAAGCGTGTAAGACTCCCTTCCCGTCTCGTGCAAATAGATCGCACACACACACACACACGACTCACCCTCGCCCTGAGCTGCAGTATGGCGCAGCGATCTGGTGTCCTCACTCGAAGAGCCACATAGAGGTACTAAAGTGTGTTCAAAGGAATGGAACTGGAATGACACCACAGTTAAGTAAAACTAGCTGCAAAGAGAGGAGGGAGCCCCTCAGTCTGCCCACCTTAAGACAGAGTAAGGGAAGACATGGTCACTGAAAATGAATTTCAGAGAAACCATGAGCACGCTTTCACAGAACAGTCCTCTGGTTCTATGCAAAAGGGCATAACAAGAGGGCGCATCTGGAAGCTAAGGAAAGGAAGTGTATTGCGGAACGTTAGGCAGCGTACGGAGGGACGTGAGGAAGTGTTGTGAGGGACGTGAGGAAATGTACGGAGGGACGTGAGGAAGTGTTGTGAGGGACGTGAGGAAATGTACGGAGGGACGTGAGGAAGTGTTGTGAGGGACGTGAGGAAATGTACGGAGGGATGTGAGGAAGTGTAGTGACGGCGTTAGGAAGTGTAGTAAGGGACGTGAGGACGTTTAGTGAGGGACGCAAGGAAGTTTAGTGAGGGACGTGAGGAAGTTTAGTGAGGGACGTGTGGAAGCATTTTTCCAGCAACAGAATTGTGGACTCGTGATATAGATTAAGCCAAGAGGATGTAAGTACGACACCAGTGGAAAATTTGAGGGAAATTATCGAGAAGAAAAGAGGAATGAGGTGGAGTTCCGCGAGTGTAGAACTCCCTCCCTATTGATCATACACAAAGGTACACCCTAGTCTGACGCACACAAAAGTATGTAGGTACAACGTAGTCTGACATACTTACACTTGAATATCGACTGTAAGCCTAGTGCGACATACTTGCACAAGAGTATCTACTGCGAGCCTAGCCTTCGTGTTCTTTGTGGGTTACGGACGATCGATTATGTAATGGTGCAAGTCTTCCTCACCACAGGCTCCCACCCCTTTGCCCTCTCCTTCTCCCTCGTACCTCCCTTCCTTCCCCCGATCGTTCCGTTCCTTCTCTCGCCTTCTCAACTTCGCGCTCTTTCTCCTCACTCCTTCGTCAGTAGCTAGACGGGATGGGTCATCGGGTCGCATGGGTTTTACAATCGGTGATACCCCTGGGATGGCGTGTTGTCTCGTTCCGTGACTGGCGGGTTTAAAAGTAGTGTTTTCTGTGATTCCTTCGGCAGGTCACGATGCTTGGCTCTGCTCGCGTGTCTCACACCCTCATTATGATTTCACACTAATATACAATTCCCCCCCCCCCTTTTTTTTCAATATATAAACGTGCTGGAGGATGGAGGAACGTTCTTGTTGAAACACTGGATAGCCTCATGCATTATTAGAGACGTCAGTAACTGCAGTGAATAAAGCTAGAAAATGAAGATTGATTTACTTTTGGAAAGACCTAAACCCTGTCGCTACTGTGTACCTTGAGGAACTTGTAGTGATTGACAGGTACATGTGACTGGCCTTGTTCCTCTACGGAGGAAAATATACAACGTCTCGATGTTGTGTCAGTCTTTAGAAAACGGAATGAACGTAATTAAAACGGTAAGTCCTGATGATATTTATCCAAGAACCATGAAAGAAGCTGAGAATGAGATGCTTAAACTTTTGACTGCCTTTTCAAGAAGCCGCTTGCTAATGGGAAAGTTCCGAAGGACTTAAAGTGTACTAGTGTAACAGCGATATATATATATATATATATATATATATATATATATATATATATATATAGAGAGAGAGAGAGAGAGAGAGAGAGAGAGAGAGAGAGAGAGAGAGAGAACTTCCTGCCCTGTAATAATTGCACAATTAATTTGACGTCCATAATTCACAAATTATGGAGACAGTCGTCGGAGAGATTGTAAATCATATAAAGGATCATCATGTACACAATGACTTGGATGGTTGTAGATGATTTATTCGTACACATCTGACTCCTCAGTACATTTCTTTTATGCTTTAATCAGCATAATATCGAAAGTAAGCATGCGATATAGTCTTCTATCAAAAATTCCTTGGAAAAGTTAATTAACATAAATAGGTAGTGATATACCTTGGTGATTCTTCTCAGAAATTGGTTGACTGGCCGTAAATAAATTGCGATTTTAACAGCCAAGCCCTAATCAGATTTGCCAGACGTAACCAGTGGAGTGCTGCAGGGATCAGTTTTTCAGACAGTGGGTAATTCGCAGACAATGCGGAAGACAAAAGTAATTGAATGGGCCTACAAGTGACAGATAAATGTTGATACTGATAGATGCAGTTTTAAACATTGGCAGTAAAAAAAAAAAGAAAAAAAAGAAAAAAAGTGGACAAGCTACAATAGGAATTCTTTTGAGGTAAAAACGAAAAAAAAATGTAAGTGAAAAGTAATGTAAACGTGATATTCGATGTTCTTAGGCCAGGTGATCACTTTGTAGAAATACTTCAAGTAGTGAACAGAATCTGTAGGCTTAAGAGGTAGCCGATTCTAATGCCAGCCTAGAAAACTAATAGTCACTTTGCACAGTTCATTGGTTCGGCCTCATCTTGAAAAAGAGAAAGATAGAATGGAGAGAGAACCTCGGCGAGTTGCCAAATTGATTCCTTGACTGAGAAATTAATCCTATTGAGGGCCGTCTGGAAGACCTATATTTGTTTAGCTTTGCAAACAGAAAGTTAAAAGGGGATTTACTAGAGACATTCCAGTTTATCAAAGGCATCGACAACATCCTCGTTTCACTCCTAGTAGGGGATCCAAACTCGTGTGCACGCGTTTTGAATGTAATGAGGCAAAGTAAATTGGTTCAGTAGTACTGCTAACATAAGAATTGATTCCTTAGTAAGTGTGGTTGAGAGTGACATCATATACACGGTAAGGAAAAATAAACAGCAGATATTTCGCTTTAGGTTCACCGCCAACATTGTTCACGCGAAGTATTTCTCAGAGTCATCTTTTTGCTCTCTCTCTCTCTCTCTCTCTCTCTCTCTCTCTCTCTCTCTCTCTCTCTCTCTCTCTCTCTCTCTCTCTCTCTCTCTCTCTCTCTCTCTCTCTCTCTCTCTCTCTCTCTCTCTCTCTCTCTTACATCGCATTACTTTTCTATTCCTGATCTCTTCCGCTTTCACGATCAGCCTTGTATAGTGAGGATCATGAATTCGTCAGCTAAATATGCAATTATCAATGAGTTGATCCTTGAAGTTTAAGCTTTAATAGTGTGTGTATGGTGGGGACCTGAAATAATTAGTAGTGACTCGTAGGAAGACGCAGCTTATATGTAATGGATGTGAAGGTATATATAGGGGAGAAAGAATACTTCCCACGTATTCCCTGCGTGTCGTAGAAGGCGACTAAAAGGGAAGGGAGCGGGGGGCTGGAAATCCTCCCCTCTCGTTTTTTTTTTTTTTTTTTCCCAAAAGAAGGAACAGAGAAGAGGTCCAGGTGAGGATATTCCCTCAAAGGCCCAGTCCTCTGTTCTTAACGCTACCTCGCTATCGCAGGAAATAGCGAATAGTATGAAAAAAAAAAAAAAAAAAAAAAAAAAAATATATATATATATATATATATATATATATATATATATATATATATATATATATATATATATATATATGATACATTCAGTAATGGCTGTCGTGGAAAAAATGTTTATGGGCGCTTGGTTATCTGTATATAAACTGAATTCAAACAGCAACTGACTATTGGGTCTAAATCAGGTTATTTGTGATAATGAAAGAGAACGTGGAACGAAAAGAAAGACCAACTTTTTTTTTTTTTTAATGAGGAAGACCTGCAAACTTAATGGATAGCTAAGGGTTTGAAGCAAGTAACTAGTTACGTAAAATCTGAATTTACTTCATTAACAACTGGTGGCAAATCTGAACCTATCAGTAATGAATGTCGGGAAATCTGAACTAGGTACTGCATATAAAGGCTTTTGAAGCATTCAAACCTCTTCGTAGAGGCTAGTGTGAGCTACGAATCTCCCAGATTTCAGCCTATGCTTCGAATTGCCCAGAGTGTCAAGGTGGGAGTCGGTTACTAAAATGTCGTTAGTATTACCACAAACGAGGATATTGATTTGATCAATTACCATAGCCAGTCATCATCGCGTTTAATTAGCGTGAAGCAATCAATATGTAAATTAGCAGATGCCACTTCTACCACAAATTACCCCGTAATTTGCACCTTTTTTTTTGTGTCACGACTTTTTAGATAGAATTTGTTCGTTCATTATTATTCATCTGAAAGGCTTTTGCTTGCAGGTACACAAAGAGTTTCTGTGATACTGTAGATGAAGAGTACATTACTGGGGTAGGCGGAGGCAAACACAGGGTGTACAGGGGTTAGTGTGTTTCCTTCATATTTTTCATCCCAAACTTCTTCAACATTTCATGAGTCTATGGGATGGAACACATGTTAGTTACTGCCTTACATTTTGTGTGTGTCTGTCGATAAGGACATTTGTGTTGAAAGCTGTATAAAATTACTAAGATTGTTCGTGTTGAAATCTATGTACGTAAATGTGGATAAGGTTTAGAACATAGATGTTGAAACCATAAGAAAAAAAAATCTGCTGGAAAATACAGTATTTGCGTAAGTAAGCTTAGCGAACATGTTCGGCTAGGCTTCGCTCTATTGTTGTAGATACTGAAGTTATCAACCTTTTGTTGAAATTGTCAGCACGTTGCGTAGCGTAAGCCAAGAAGGTCTTCCTCTACATACAGAGGATATGTATGGTATATGTAGCAAGGTTGTTTCTGTATTTTGTTTTTCATGGTAGTTGAGATGGTTCCAACAATGTTATATGGTTGTGAGGCATGGGCGATAGATAGGGTTGTGCGCAGGAGGGTGGATGTGCTGGAAATGAGATGTTCGAGGACAATATGTGGTGTGAGGTGGTTTGATCGAGTAAGTAATGTAAGGGTAAGAGAGATGTGTGGAAATAAAAAGAGTGTGGTTGAGAGAGCAGAAGAGGGTGTTTTGAAATGGTTTGGGCACATGGAGAGAATGAGCGAGGAAAGATTGACCAAGAGGATATATGTGTCAGAGGTGGAGGGAACGAGGAGAAGTTGGAGACCAAATTGGAGGTGGAAAGATGGGGTGAAAAAGATTTTGAATGATCGGGGCCTGAACATGCAGGAGGGTGGAAGGCGTGCAAGGAATAGAGTGAATTGGAACGATGTGGTATACCGCTGTCAATGGATTGAACCAGGGCATGTGAAGCGTCTGGGGTAAACCATGGAAAGTTGTGTGGGGCCTGGATGTGGAAAGGGAGCTGTGGTTTCGGTGCATTATTACATGACAGCTAGAGACTGAATGTGAACGAGTGGGGCCTTTGGTGTCTTTTCCTAGCGCTACCTCGCACACATGAGGGGGGAGGGGGATGTTATTCCATGTGTGGCGAGGTGGCGATGGGAACAAATAAAGGCTGACAGTATGAATTATGTACATGTGTATATATATGTATATGTCTGTGTGCGTATATATATGTGTACATTGAGATGTATAGGTATGTATATTTGCGTGTGTGGACGTGTATGTATATACATATGTATGTGGGCGGGTTGGGCCATTCTTTCGTCTGTTTCCTTGCGCTACCTCGCTAACGCGGGAGACAGCGATAAAGCAAAATAGATAAAAAAAAAAAAAAAAATATATATATATATATATATATATATATATATATATATATCTTCAAAGCAAATATGCTTTGAAGAATGTATGTGAGAAATACTTAGAAAAGCAAATGGATTTGTATGTAGCATTTATGGATCTGGAGAAGGCATATGATAGAGTTGATAGAGATGCTCTGTGGAAGGTATTAAAAATATATGGTGTGGGAGGCAAGTTGTTAGAAGCAGTGAAAAGTTTTTATCGTGGATGTAAGGCATGTGTACGTGTAGGAAGAGAGGAAAGTGATTGGTTCTCAGTGAATGTAGGTTTGCGGCAGGGGTGTGTGATGTCTCCATGGTTGTTTAATTTGTTTATGGATGGGGTTGTTAGGGAGGTGAATGCAAGAGTTTTGGAAAGAGGGGCAAGTATGAAGTCTGTTGGGGCTGAGAGAGCTTGGGAAGTGAGTCAGTTGTTGTTCGCTGATGATACAGCGCTGGTGGCTGATTCATGTGAGAAACTGCAGAAGCTGGTGACTGAGTTTGGTAAAGTGTGTGAAAGAAGAAAGCTAAGAGTAAATGTGAATAAGAGCAAGGTTATTAGGTACAGTAGGGTTGAGGGTCAAGTCAATTTGGAGGTAAGTTTGAATGGAGAAAAACTGGAGGAAGTAAAGTGTTTTAGATATCTGGGAGTGGATCTGGCAGCGGATGGAACCATGGAAGCGGAAGTGGATCATAGGGTGAGGGAGGGGGCAAAAATCCTGGGAGCCTTGAAGAATGTGTGGAAGTCGAGAACATTATCTTGGAAAGCAAAAATGGGTATGTTTGAAGGAATAGTGGTTCCAACAACGTTGTATGGTTGTGAGGCGTGGGCTATGGATAGAGTGGTGCGCAGGAGGATGGATGTGCTGGAAATGAGATGTTTGAGGACAATGTGTGGTGTGAGGTGGTTTGATCGAGTAAGTAACGTAAGGGTAAGAGAGATGTGTGGAAATAAAAAGAGCGTGGTTGAGAGAGCAGAAGAGGGTGTTTTGAAATGGTTTGGGCACATGGAGGGAATGAGCGAGGAAAGATTGACCAAGAGGATATATGTGTCGGAGGTGGAGGGAACGAGGAGAAGTGGGAGACCAAATTGGAGGTGGAAAGATGGAGTGAAAAAGATTTTGTGTGATCGGGGCCTGAACATGCAGGAGGGTGAAAGGTGGGCAAGGAATAGAGTGAATTGGATCGATGTGGTATACCGGGGTTGACGTGCTGTCAGTGGATTGAACCAGGGCATGTGAAGCGTCTGGGGTAAACCATGGAAAGCTGTGTAGGTTATGTATATTTGCGTGTGTGGACGTATGTATATACATGTGTATGGGGGTGGGTCGGGCCATTTCTTTCGTCTGTTTCCTTGCGCTACCTCGCAAATGCGGGAGACAGCGACAAAGCAAAAAAAAGAAAAAAAAAAAAAAAAAAAAATATATATATATATATATATATATATATATATATATATATATATATATATTCCTATGAGTCCACGGGGAAAATGAAACACGAAAAGTTCCCAAGTGCACTTTCGTGTAATAATCACATCATCAGGGGAGACACAAGATAGAAATTACAGTCAGTTGAATACATCGAAGAGACGAAGCTAGGACGCCATTTGGTAAACATGTTTACCAAATGGCGTCCTAGCTTCGTCTGTTCGATGTATATCATCAACTGACTGTAATTTCTATCTTGTGTCTCCCCTGATGATGTGATTATTACACGAAAGTGCACTTGGGAACTTTTCGTGTTTCATTTTCCCCGTGGACTCATAGGAATATCTTGATCACGCGTAAAATTGTGATCCTTTCCAATATATATATATATATATATATATATATATATATATATATATATATAGAGCCTACGCGGCTAGGCACACATTTATCGACTGTCCTGAGAGGACTAGGATGAAGAGCTGCGTTCGCTGTAAGCCGACTGCCCTGTCCAAGATTCGAACCCTTGTTATTCTGATTTCTCGAAAAAAAGAAGAAAAATATGCTCGGTAGTTAGCGGACGTGTAGGAGATATCTGGGTAGTGGTAAATATGAAGACTTTTAGGAAACACATATTCCGAGAATTCACAATGTTAGGAATGACAAACATTTATATAGAAGTGTGGATGTGCATATTTGATGGATGAGTGTGGAAATTGAGAAATAATGGCGATTTCTGGCTATGTAAAACCGATGGAAATAAGTGATATGGAGAAATTTTGTGTGGATGTGTGGATGTAGAAATATGACAAGGGTCTAGATTTGTTATATATATATATATATATATATATATATATATATATATATATATATATATATATATATATATATATATATATATATATTATCCCTGGGGATAGGGGAAAAAGAATACTTCCCACGTATTCCTTGCGTGTCGTAGAAGGCGACTAAAAGGGAAGGGAGCGAGGGGCTGCAAATCCTCCCCACTGTTTTTTTTTTTTTTTTATTTTCCAAAAGAAGGAACAGAGAAGGGGGCCAGGTGAGGATATTTCCTCAAAGGCCCAGTCCTCTGTTCTTAACGCTACCTCGCTATCGCGGGAAATGACGAATAGTATAAAATATATATATATATATATATATATATATATATATATATATATATATATATATATATATATATATATATATATATATGTATATATATATATATATATATATATATATATATATATATATATATATATATATATGTATATATATATATATATATATATATATATATATATATATATATATATATATATATATATATATATATATATACACAGATGTATGGGTGTGGAGGTATGACGTAGTTGCGTGTATTTTAAGACTTTTGTACATGTGGATGGTTGTGAGGAGGGAAGTCTCACAATATGGTGACGAAAAATAGTTTAGAAACGCGTGTGGTATTTGTAGGAGGCACTTAGGTATGTGAGTAAGCTGGTAGTAGGCGGGGGTTAGGGGAGGGTTATGAAAGGCATTCCCGACATCTGTCGAAAAGAAGTGACGGTTGGTTTTACCCGGGTGTAACTGGATTATTGCGTGTGTGGGGAAAACAACGTTGGAAGGATCACTAACGGGTGGAGGGGGTGATATATTGAATTGCGGGGGGGGGGGGGGGGCTTGGGGACAAGAGAGGCATACGCTCTCCTGACAGTTGAATCTGGAAATAACTGCGGCAGTGAATGAAAACTGTGTGGGAGGGGTAGTCCTTCCTTTAAACAGCTAGGACGGGCTTTGATGTATGATAAAATTTGTTTTGTAAATCTTGGTCACTTATTTTATTTACTTTCTTACGTTACACGACTTTTATATGATTATATACATAATATATTTTTCCCCAGGGGATAGGGGAGAAAGAATACTTCCCACGTATTCCCTGCGTGTCGTAGAAGGCGACTAAAAGGAGAGGGAGCGCGGGGCCTGGAAATCCTCCCCTCCCGTTTAAAATTTTCCAAAAAGAGGGAACGGAAAGGTGGGCCAAGTGAGGATATACCCTCTATGGCTCACTCCTCTGTTCTTAACGCTACCTCGCTAACGCGGGAAAGGCGAATGTGGAGGAAAAAAAAGATATATATATATATATATATATATATATATATATATATATATATATATTGATTGATTGTTAGAATATGACGATTCTTGTGTTTGTTTTTTAGTCAAGATTTTCACGATTAAGTTAGCCATCAGCTGACTGAGCTGTGAAGCAATGTTCCCCACCTCCTACTCCGACCTGCACTTTCACCTGCTGTTCAGTTGCCTCCTCCTGATCTGTCAGGGTCCCCACATCATTCCTCTGAGCCCGCAACACTGCCAAGTCGCATGCGATCGGGCGTGAGACTCAAGCATTTTGCATGTTGTCCCTCACATACGCAAAGCATAGATCATCTCAAGCATTTTGTTAAAATAGATAGATATTTACTTTCCCCATTTTAAACAAACATTAAATTACTAGGAAACAACACATTCAGTATACAATATTTTTTTTTATCAAAACCATTCATACAGAAAATAAATCTTTCAGATTGCCAAGAAATCAGCTTGGAATATGCCTTTTTGGCTGCTTTACGCAGTAACCATGGAAACTCGACCTTCAGCTGCAAACCTGGCGCGCCAGAGGCGGAGTGAACTGCCTGGGTTCGAGAGTCGAAGTTATCACGAATTTATCAAAAATTGACTGAACTTTTTCCAGTTTTGGTTTGATGTGTTATATATTACGCTGTAGTAATGAACAAATGATAATACCATTCCAGTTTCCATGCCTGAATTCTTTTAATAAGTAATGCTCGTTTTTAGCTTGCTAAATTGTGTATGGATATTATTATTCAATATCGTGATGTCCCTCGGAAATATTTGTCCAACATGTCACACACACACACACACACACACACACGGATCAGGAAAAATTCATCGAGCTATTCATCACCTAAGCAAGGGCATCACTAGGATATACATGAAGTTTGGTCACCGCACCTTAAGAGGCACGAAGAGCTAAGAGAGAAGGTCCAGAGGAGGGCAACAAAGATGGTGCTAGAATTAAGAGAAATGGGTCACAGGGAAAGGCTAGAGACCTTGAATTTACCCACTATGGGAGAGAGAAGACAGGGGTGACTTGATCACAACCTTTAAGGTTTTAAGGCAGATTGATGACGTAGATAGTGAACAGTTCTTAGAGAGATGTATAAACCAAACAAGGAACATGATATGAAATTAAACAAGAACCGCGTTAAGAAAAAATATACATGTAAATAAGTAGTTGTTGAAAATACATGTAAATAAGTATTTTTATAGCATGAGAGCAGTGGATTGATTGGATAAACTGAAAGAGGACGTGGTCAATGCAGACAGCATACAGTTTAGTGGGCTGTATTATAGGATATGTCCAAGAGATGGGGCCCTACGAGTGTAAAATTCCCTCCCTGTGCAGTACATATGGGTAATAGTTAATGACACGCACACGTTTCTATCCTCATCTGTTTGAAGTTGAAAGAATCTGTGTTTGCAAGACTGATATACAGAACCTTCACCACCGCGAAGAAATTAATGTAACAGTCACCACTAGAAAGAGAAAATAAAAGCGGTGAGTACTTTTGTTTATTACATCCTCAGACAGAGCTGAGGGAAATATAGCAAAAAAGTAACTAATTTTTCAGGCTAATAACTTTTTGCTCGTAAATTGAAATGCAGCGTAGAGAAAGTCTTCTGTTCATTAAATGCTGATGTAAAGTATATCATAATGTTTCCTCTAACCAACAGATACCAATGAATATGAGGCGAATTGTCGTGAAATATGTTAATCTTGTAATGAGTTAGATAATTACATTATGTAATGGCCCCTAGACAATATTTGAGCCCCAAAATCGTATTGAGATTAAAAAAAAGGTGCTATACTAAGGTTCTGGTGCAAATCTGTTATCGGAAGAAATACAGCAAATTTTCGGTTAAAACACTTTTGTTTCAATATTGAAATTTAACGTAAAGTCTTCAATACTTCAAATGGTATTATAAACGCTATCATAATGCCTCCTCTAGCTGAGAGATACTAAATAGATATGAAGTGAATTCTTATCATGGTTTTTTTAGTTCTGTAATCGTTTTAGTGCTCAATTACAGCTTTCAGTGGACTCCTAAACAATCGTACGTAAAACTATATCACCAGAAAGTAAAAAATGGTGAATTACACTAAGGCAATTTACTCCTTAACACACTACGGGAGTTCATTCCTTGACACAAGACGTTGGCTCATTCCACTGGTTCACTCCACAGTTGCAACTCTGACTCATTCGAGATGAAAAAGAGACTTTAACAAGTGTCTGTTATGTTATGTTCTCAGTGACTATTTGCATCATGAAATGTTCTCAATAACTGTATTTCCATCATGAAATGTTCTCAATAACTGTATTTCCATCATGAAATGTTCTCAATAACCGTATTTCCATCATGAAATGTTCTCACTAACTGTATTTCCATCATGAAATGTTCTCAATATCTGTATTTCCATCATGAAATGTTCTCAATAACTGTATTTCCATCATGAAATGTTCTCAATAACTGTATTTCCATCATGAATACACTAAAACTTAAAGTTTGAATTTCACAATGACTGTCAAGGGAAATGCAATATTTCAGCCATCTTAAACATATTCAAGTATGCGACAAACTATATATATTGTGTTCACACATACATATCTCAATGTTTACTAGTTTCAAAGTGTAATATAATTCCTGGTTTTACAAAATTAACGTATGTGTTCCGCCATACATATCTCTCTGTTGGAAAGGGGTTTAATGTTCTTTTGTTAACTGTGCTCAGTAATTGTTAGGCAGTGTTTTTATGCTAACTCTGAATATTAGACTGCAAAATAACCAACAACTGTTCTATTTCAGATGTGTGAATCAAGATCTCGATCTCTACACTTCCATCAAGAGGAGCCAGGAACGTTTGCCCCGGTTAGCCCAGTAGTAATAAGAAAATCTTGGTAACGGGTGAGAGAAAACGATCTACTGTGTAAGAGTCACTGTTGTAAAATGTGGATGCTCAAATTTCTTTTAGTGTAACTCCGTTTAAGGCAATGAACTTACAATCTAATGTTTTTTAGAATGTTTGATCTCACATAAAAATCAGTTGTAATATAAAGATTATTCATAAAAACGAGAGGTTCAGAATGCCATGGAAGTCAAATATATGAAGGAATTTATCCCTAGTCATGGATTTTTCTAATGATATGCAAATCTTAGCACTAAGATGACACACATAAGAAAATGTAACGAAACGAGACATATAATCATGGAGATTTCGTTGTCCCTATTTAGTTTTGTTTGGTTAATGGAGGCTCAGTACAGTTTAAGAAAACTTTGTTTCCCGTATTATTTTTTTTTTCTTTCATTTTCTTGTGCAGTTATCTCGAAAATGCCTCAGAATCATCTGACAGTTTCCAGTAAAGTTCTCTTTAGATGTCTGTGTTCTGTATTGGATTTTTAAAGTAGAATTTCTTTCCAGCTGCCAGACGACAGTAAAGGGCAACACAGCTGAACCTCAGAAGAATAAGGACGTCTCTCAGGTCATGAAGCACAGTTTTCTGCTCACAGTCCTTGCAGGGAAGCAGCCAGGCAGCGTCATGAAGTTATTCTTCTAAGAGTTTTGTCTTTCTTGTCCACAGTTGATTAAAACAAGAATGTTCCAAGCTGATGAACAGATAGAAAAAAAGTTATGTATTGAATTCAGGTAAATTGTATTTTCATATTTAGGTGATAAGCATTTCTGTGACTGTAGACAGAGAAATTACCTAAAGTCATGAGCATTTTAAGTTGCTTGTCATACGCCTTAGAATATGTTGTATCTGCACAATAAACGTATGGAACTCATGCTACCAATTATGGATAAGAGACAGAAATATCTTCAGTACGCTTTATATGGCTTTAGCACAGAGTTAGATTGCTTATCACATATATAACTTTGTCTCTGCCTATTCTAAGTAGAAGAGTTTAATCATCGGTGATGGTGTGAACTTAGATAATGGTCTCACTTGATGATGGATAAACAATGTGCAAAACAGAAATGATCAAACCCTTACATTAGTGTGGAAGCTTCATCTGCCTCCAGCACACAAGATCCACACCACCAATGACAACATTGAGGGTGGCGGGGATGGCAAAGTAGATTCATCCGGAGTTGTCTCATTACGCCTATGTGATGATTGGAGAGATGTTTGGACCAATGAAGAGGGTGCTTCTTAATAGGTCTCATTAGTGTGTAATGAGAATTGTGATCCGGTCGTTGGCCAGATGATTAACACCTTCCAAAAACATCAGAAGATTACACCACACTAGATCAAGGATGTGTTTGAACGAACTGTTTGTCCTTGAACGAATCAGTGGTGTCATTCCATACTCGATTTTCAGCGGTGGCTGGTCAAAAGCTGCGGCTCCAATTATTCCATTAAGCTCCTTCCATGAGAAGATCTGGTTTCATGGACCTAACTTCAGTCCACCAGCGTACAGTAACATCACAGCAAGCGGTTGTACCAATCAGCGACGTCTACTGATCCCTTGAGAATAGCTTCTCCTCCCGGACCGCCTTTGAGCCCTGACCTCGCTGCATCTTAATGTACCTAGTGATCACCGAAGGACGGCAGTTAAGCTGTCATCATGACCCTAGAGAGACACACAAGTTCGCCATGATGTCTCCTGCCGTAATACGGACTTGGGAAGCCTTTCTGGTCACCATCAACCGCCGGTAGCATTCTGTTGGCTCCTGACGCCGCACCTTTCCTATAGTAATCTTACACCGTCTGTATCACTATACCATGACTCCACCATCTACCTCACACACTGTGTATATTTTTTATAATAAAGCACTGTTGTTGTTACTCGTGTTTCCTTATCCCTCTCTCAGTTCCACTAACCATAACAAGCTAACGTACCGTACTAAAGAACGCCAAAAAATATATGTATATGGGGACGAAATCAAGTCATACGGAGGATTTCACCTGTTCTATCGATAAAATCTAATTTTTTTTTTTAGAAATGTAATGCCGTTATGCCATTGGTACAGAGAGATTTGCTTACCATAATGAAAGAGCATGAACGCAAAATTCTTACCGATGTACATGATATGAACAGTTTCCAAAGACCAAAATACAGAACACTGTGGAATGGCACTTTTAAGGATCCACTTACCAAGGAAAGAAGCAGGAGTTAGATCTCCGAGTGTACATTTTTTAAAGCAAATATTTTTTGAATTATAAGAATATCTTATACTTAAAACCAGTTGGATCGAAATGTTTAATCTTGGAAAAACAGATGAAAGCTGAATAGTTTCCACATGAAATCCGTTAGGGGGCAGGTTGACACGCTTCATATATCTTATGCCAGTGTCCTGCAGTTGTGCATGATCAACCTTACGAGTACAGTACCTCTCTACTGTACCTACAAGTGTACCTTTGATTATTGACTCGTCATTCAACGTCATCGACAAAATAACAGTGTTAGGACAAGCCAAGGTACTCGCACAGTTATAAGTGAAACAGAGCTGCAAGCAATATCATTTGAATCCATGTATCGGATCGAAGAGACAATTTAAAGAGATTACAATTCATGAAATCCTCCGATGATGACAGATTGGCGGTCCCTGAACCAACTACGGGACAAGGAACAGATAGATAGGATGCGTAACTGCCTCCTGTGAGTCGGTCTCCTTCCTCATGAACAGAATAAGTATGGCTGCTTCTCTCAATCTCAGGTTGAAAGCAGATGTTTCACCGGTGTTACATTCTTTTCTGCATCCCAACATAGTCACAAGTAAACTATCTGAAGCCAATTAAGCTATGCTATTGAATTTTGTTGATAACCGATACACCTGACGAATGTTATGTCTAAAAGATTACTAGCGAATCTGGCTAATGATCACCTTCATTGATGACGATTTATGAAACGATTTAATGCCAAATGTGATTTCCAACCTTTTTCGTTTATTATTGACCAATTTTGTTCTTGCCAGATGTTTCACGTATGAAAATTGCCCATTTGCTTTACCTCATTCATCCAACCATTGAATTGTGAATGAACTATAAAACCGTACCGGTTATATATTTTCTTAACTGATCGATGTCTTGAGAAATCTATCTTCTTAATCACTAACATTTGAAGGAAGTTAATGAGATTTCTCACTTACCAATCTGCTACTCGAAAGATAAAAAGGCTTCGAAAATGTCCAGGAATTTCAACGTGTAGATGAAGGTGTGTTCAGTTGGTTCATGATTCTTCACGACTGCACTTGCAACAGAGGCGGAGTTGGAAACAACAGTTCACAGTGGGATTTTGTTGAGGTAGGTTGACATGGTTTCTTTTCTTCTTTTCTTCTTCTTCTTCTTCTTCTTCTTCTTCTTCTTCTTCTTCTTCTTCTTCTTCTTCTTCTCCGTGCTTAAATTATTGAGGATCATAATATTGACGACTGAAGCAGGGTGTTTGACCTTATGTACAGCATATGATTGGGCGACAAATCTACCTATATTAGTAGCTTGCTACTTTTTCCCGGCTAAGTGTAAGGCGTGCTCTGCGGTCGTATTGAAAATTGCAAATTGGTCGAAGTGGACGCCTGAAACTATAAGGACAAACATAAAACACATTTCAAATGGAAATAGCATTTGTTGACAGATCCCAACCTTATTGTGAAGCCGTAAGTTCAGTGAAATTTATTTTTTCATGATTCATTAAAACAGTTTTTTTGTAACGATCTGTGGAGCCTGAAGTAGTAATTTGTAATTGATTGTTAGGGATTCGTTTATGTTTGTGGGATATTTGCATCGTGTAAACAGTTTAGGATTAACTTGTGAACAGATTATGGCATGCACCAGGGAGTAATAACAGTGCGTGGTGCTAAGCTTGTCAGTGTTTGTGGCTATTATTGTAACGACTGCTTTAATGCGGGTTCATGGTGATTCGCTACAGCCATACTAATTGGTATAACTTCAAGGATCCACTCAGCCAAGGATATAATGAGGCTGAAGATATTACCTATATTTTGGTTTAGATTACTCTTCAGGAAGTCATTCAAATAAGGTTGGAAGAAGCTACAGCAAGACGTATTGTTTTGTTTAGGTTTTCGAAATGTGGAGAAGAGATTTAAACTTGCTTAACTTTTTTACTTTGCTTTGCTTTGGCTTCTGACTTGTAAACAACGGTGAATGTGTTCCTAGAGAAGGTGTAAGTCATCATTAAGGACTTCATTAATCATAGTATATGGGCACTTTGTTACCCCCCCCCCCCCCCACACACACACACAATGAGCAAATTAGCTTTTCCTAGAACTAGGTTCTCAGTCATAACCCACACCAGATTTAACATTTTCTCAAGATAAGGTCCTACATAGAGATAGCTCATGTTCCTGTTTACCTTGGTTAATCGCTTTATATCCTAGTTTTATTCATGCTGACGTTGAGCCGTTTTAGATATCTTTCCTCATCTCAACTCGTAGGTGGCTCAGATGGTACCAGAATACAGACATAGGCTAGTGGCCTTAGATATTTCCAACATGAAAGAGAAAGTTGTGAGGAGTCTCGCTTTGAGTTCAAATAACAATCTGTGCAGTGAAGGGCTATGCTTGAAAGCCCTAATGTAGCATTCTGTGTTCATACTCACGCTTTTTCATAATCTTTAAAAGAAATTCATTGTTACTAAACCCACATTATTTATCTTCCATATCTTGAATTTTTGTATCATAGCCACACTTCTGAAGAACAGACTGCAACGTCAAACGCATCTTTCGTGCCTGTTGTCCCTTTACCCTCTATGTGTATAATTTCTGCGGTATAATGAGGATAAAACTAGCAATATCAGGGCATAGATAGACATTTAGATGAGTATATTAGCATATCATTCACCCCGAAGCATGGTAAGAAACTCGCATCACAGAAGCTGAGGTACAAAGTCATATTTAGAGAAGCGGAGAGATAGGCGCATGGTGTCGTCTCTGCGCGAAGATATAGAAACCCACCTTCTGGGTAATAGACTTTTTGAGTTGTTCGTCTTCTTGTAAGTTTGTCTGTTGTCTGCACCTATCTTTATTATTGTTATTATTATTATTATTATTATTATTATTATTATTATTATTATTATTATTATTACTATTATTATTATTTTTTTTTTTTTGCTTTGTCTCTGTCTCCCGCGTTTGCGAGGTAGCGCAAGGAAACAGACGAAAGAAATGGCCCAACCCACCCCCCATACACATGTATATACATACACGTCCACACACGCAAATATACATACCTAAACAGCTTTCCATGGTTTACCCCAGACGCTTCACATGCCCTGATTCAATCCACTGACAGCACGTCAACCCCGGTATACCACATCGATCCAATTCACTCTATTCCTTGCCCGCCTTTCACCCTCCTGCATGTTCAGGCCCCGATCACTCAAAATCTTTTTCACTCCATCTTTCCACCTCCAATTTGGTCTCCCACTTCTCGTTCCCTCCACCTCCGACACATATATCCTCTTGGTCAATCTTTCCTCACTCATTCTCTCCATGTGCCCAAACCATTTCAAAACACCCTCTTCTGCTCTCTCAACCACGCTCTTTTTATTTCCACACATCTCTCTTACCCTTACATTACTTACTCGATCAAACCACCTCACACCACACATTGTCCTCAAACATCTCATTTCCAGCACATCCACCCTCCTGCGCACAACTCTATCCATAGCCCACGCCTCGCAACCATACAACATTGTTGGAACCACTGTTCCTTCAAACATACCCATTTTTGCTTTCCGAGATAATGTTCTCGACTTCCACACATTCTTCAAGGCTCCCAGGATTTTTGCCCCCTCCCCCACCTTATGATTCACTTCTGCTTCCATGGTTCCATCCGCTGCCAGATCCACTCCCAGATATCTAAAACACTTTACTTCCTTCAGTTTTTCTCCATTCAAACACCTCCCAATTGACTTGACCCTCAACCCTACTGTACCTAATAACCTTGCTCTTATTTATTACTATCATTATTATTATTATTATTATTATTATTATTATTATTATTATTATTATTATTATTATTATTATAATTATTATTATCTATTATTATTATTATCATTATTATTATTATTATTATTATTATTATTATTATTATTATTATTATCAGTGTCTCCCCTGGCTGCTCATATTCTACTTACTGAGTAATTGCTTGGGATTTGTAATTCCTCATATTTGACATTGTGCATGTTAGTGCTGTTTAGGCGATCCTAGGATGTTGTATGCACGCAGTAGCATACTGTTGTGTACTGACATCACATGTATGGTATACATGACCTGGCGAGTTAAAATGAGAAAGTGGTATGATGAAAATTATTACATGACAGCTAGAGACTGAGTGTGAACGAATGGGGCCTTTGTTGTCTTTTCCTAGCGCTACCTCGCACACATAAGGGGGGAGGGGGATGTTATTCCATGTGTGGCGAGGTGGCGATGGAAATGAATAAAGGCAGACAGTATGAATTATGTACATGGGTATATATGTATATGTCTGTGTGTGTATATAAATGTATACATTGAGATGTATAGGTATGTATATTTGCGTGTGTGGACGTGTATGTATATACATGTGTATGTGGGTGGGTTGGGCCATTCTTTCGTCTGTTTCCTTGCGCTACCTCGCTAACGCGGGAGACAGCGACGAAGCAAAATAGTAATAATGATAATATATATATATATATAATATATATATATATATAATATATATATATATATATATATATATATATATATATATATATATATATATATATATATATATATATATATATATATATATCCCCTAGCCTGAGGTAGGTACCCATTTTATCGACCAACCCCTAAGGGTGGATGAACAGCTATTGCTGGGTTGACTGTGGACCGACTGCAATCTTTTTCCAAAACAAGGCTGAAGCTATAGATCGGTGATATAGATGAATACTTGTCTAAGAAAGTATCGCATGGGAAACTCAAAGAGACCAGTGACTGTAAATCTGCAAGGAGATATTAAGAGGCGTATCCTTCAAAGTAAACGTCAGCATGAAGCGTATATTGCTGAAAATAGCAAAGAGAATTCCATAAGATTTTTATAGATATTTTGGAAGTGACTCATTTTCCCATCAACTGGGCCATAAGTGAAACAAAACGGTGCCTTGGTTCAAGATAACGAGACCATAACAAGGATTTTTCTTTTTTTTTGTATTTAGTTGAAGATGCAACACACGTCCCGGATCCACTTGCAATTCTAAAAGGGGAAAACGTGTAGCAACAAATTCAAATATAAGATAAAGATATACTATCAGCGCTAAATGGAATAAAGTGGAAAATGATAAATATAGTCCTTATGCCGCTCTTTCACAGGCAAGAAATTTGCCAAAATAAAATCGATATTTAAAAAAGTAATTGAACGGTGTTCGATTAACTATCGTCCAATTAATCTAACGTTTGCAATCAGTAAACTTATGGAAACCATCATTCCAGATAATATCAAAAACCATTCAAGAGAACCAGCACTTAATAACGATTCATGGCATGGTTTTTGACAATACTACTCATTTGACAATTCTGCTTGATTTCTTTTATGATATCAATATGATATCATAATGTCATCAATTGAAATTTTCAAAACCGAGAAAAGATCCACGTCAAAGGTTAACACTAGGTGTCACATGATAGAGATGAGATTGTACTTCGATAGTTTAGGAAATTGTTTAACAGGTCGTCGTCGTAAATAAGAGTAATTTCATGGCCAAGTCTCGGGATGGTTAGAATATCAAATACTGTGTTACAGGGATCATCAGTCTTGGGATGATTCGCGGATGTTACTAACTGGAAACTAAATGTGCAACAGATATTGAACGTCTGTAGCTTCAAGCTAACATAGACATATATATATATATATGGACTGGATTCACAGGTGGCAAAGTAATTTTGATATCAATACCGTTATCAAAAATGAAAAGGCAAGCTACAGTATGAATTCTGTTGAGCTACATAGATTAAATGAGGAGAAGGATTGGGTCTAATAAATCTCTTGTGATCTAAAGCCAAGTAAGCAGTACATTGAAGCAGTGGAAAATAAACAAAATTCCTGGATTCAGTGATAGGGCTTTCAGATTCAAGTCTAGGAAAATGATCCTCACTCATAAGACCTTACTGGCGCTTGTTTACTGTTGGTCTCCCTGCTTGAGGAAAGACATAGAATGGATAGAATACGCAGATAAGCAACCAATATTATCCTCAGTTTGAGAAACAAAATACCATATTGGCTGACTATACAAATTAAATGTAATTAGCATAAATAAGCGGTTAAAAGATGATTAGATACAGATAAAAAAATTAAAGGCTTCGATAATTTCGATCTACCGAACAACATGAGCATAGATTTGTTTAATTTTACACGTTATAGTAATTATAAACTCGTGCCAAACTTTGTAGCTCGAATGAAGTGGATTACTTTTTCTTCAACAAGATTGTTTAAACATGGAATAATTTACCAACTGGAGTAGTTGAAAGCAGTAACATGGATACCATTTGAAACAAACCCGGTAAAAATTTCGCTTGAAATCACGAATGTCATAATTTGTGCCCTCTTAGCTATATGTAGAGTTTGTAGTTTTTTTTTTTCTTTGAAAAATCTGCTTGTCTTTCTAAACATACCACACTAATCCATGAGTTTATGTTTCCCTTCACTTAAAAACACCTGAGGAGACAATGCTATACTGTGCTCTGAATTCATTAGCATTTACTCCCTGACACATGACACAACCCACCTTAAAGCTATCATTTACTGTCTCATCACTTGGCGAAATGAATATTCCACATGAGGGGTATAGGCCGAGATCGACATAAAACGAGATTCATTTTTTCTTTATAAATGTATTGTCTATTGAAGTTATACATCATTGAACAAAATATTAATCACTGTCTCATCACTCAATGCCAGTTATATCAAATAATAAGAGTAGGCCGAGGGCGCTACCGACATATCAGTGAAGGCCATAGTGTCGGCCAACCACACACACACACACAAATGGCAATTTTGATAGTATGCAATGTATCATTTTGGTATACTCTGCTAATCGGCATTAGGGCAAGTGTAATAAAACATCATATAAACGACGAGGTGGCAATACCACCCAGGAGACTTGATACTGTTGTTCAAGCTTACCGTTAACTTACAATTACGCTCCCTTCACATCTTTTTTTTTTATGCTATTCTTTCTGAGTAAATCAAGGCCTGTATCACTTGTTTCTTGATTGTTTTATTTTTTCATGTGTTCCCTCTTTTCATAAGAATGAAATGGTACGAAGTGTAAGTACACTAAGTGTTATTGGAGACCGATCTGGTGGTAATTTTTTTCATTGGGTATCAATATTCTCTGTTTATTAAATGAAATGTTGTTCAAGCAGGTCTTTTAATCATAACTTGAGCAACTGCATGGCTTACAGTATGTTATTCTGTAATATTTAGGTATATTTTGGCCAATGAAGTGTTTGTGTCACGTAAGTGCCTGTACTTCGGCCTATTTATCGTTACTCTGTTCATCAATTTATTTTTTCTCTTGAGATTTGGTATGATATTATCTATGCCCATCTTCAAATCTGGGCTCCATGTCGTATGCTCCAATTACACCTCACCGTTGCATCACTTGGGGGGACCCTGAATTTTTTGTCCCAGACTCCATTCTCTATTCTTTACAATGTAACCATATAGATTTTGGTTATGGTGAGCTTACTTAACCTTTAGAATATTGTATATAATGTTTTGGTTTTTGAAATTCTCTCTCCTATCAAAATGGATGAGACATCTTTGTGTTATCTCAAGATGGTTCAGGTGCACAGCGCCGCCACCAGCTGATCGTCAGCTGTCTGCTGCCACCAGCTGGAGAGTGGAGAAGCATGGCCGGCATTCTAAGGAAATTCGCCTTTTCTGTAAGATTTGCGATGTATTTTCCATTTTGTGGTGAAGTTTGATATACTATTGAGGTGAAAATTTAGCATTGTTATAGAAATCGTGAGGTGCCATGTCCAATATAGGATATATTTCTTGCATAATTTTGTAAAGTGTATTGTGCAATGATACCTGTTTACGATGTTATGAGGAATAATCTGAAAATTCTTCTCTAATGTGGTGATGTGTAATGGTAGATTTCTTGACATACAAAGTCGCAAGACATTTAGTGATTTGTCGTTCACTGTCACACTGATGCTGGCATGTTTCTCCACGAGGACGCTAGTGGTAAGATCAGCTTGTAATGATTAACATTGTCCTGTTAATATGGAAAGTTTGTCCTGTTAATATGGAAAGTTCTGCCTTGTCATTAAGTTGGGAGGAATCTATACAAAACAGAAATTCCTTAAGAGTAGAAGGAAGATCCCAGAGCCAGAAGATGCGCATCCTCTTTCTGATAAATGATCCTTATCAGCCATTGTTATCGTTGTCAAGATGAAAAAGCTACATCTTCACACAAGCACGATGCTACTCATTATCAGCCCATCTTATCACTCGCGTCCTTGAGCGGAACAGACCAGAATCCACATGACATAAAACTGTAAAATCACTGTACCTACCTACTCTGCATGCCCAGAAATTTACTAATATACACCATTATCATAAAGTGAAATGCCAGACACTTATCCTTTTTGGACAATTCTGCCCCAAATATATACTGACACTTCACCTGTTACCAATGATTTGTGTACAAACATGTACTGACACTTTATTTAATCTAACCAAACTGAACATACCCATACCAAATAAGAATTAAGGTAACCAAATCACTAATGTAACATAACCTAACCAGACTTAACCCAACCCATCTCTACCTACTGTAACTTAATCCCTCTGAACCTAACCTAAGTTTGGAGATGAACTGTCATTATTAGACAGTATTATGGGGTGCACAGTCAGTAGATGAAGTGTTTGCTAACCATTTTTTATAGATTTAAGGGTGCTGGTTTTTCTTGTTCACTGATATTTGTTGTCTTTCCATATGAAGTGACTCAGTAAGGAGAGCTATGAAGGAGAGGGAAAATGTGGGGTTAAACAGTGATGAAATAGATTTAGACAAAAAAGTAACCTTGCTTGTCTGAATGCTGAAGTGGACATGTGGGATCTTAATAATGGGCAATTTTCCTTGTTACTTAGATTACCACCTTTACTAGAGTTGAAAACAACTGAATTGGAGTGCTCCAAACTTGTAAAATGAGCCTAGATGTTTGTAAAAGTAAGGGATGGACTGGTACCACTTTCATCATACATATATATATGTATATATTTTTTTTTTTTTTTGCTTTGTCGCTGTCTCCCGCGTTTGCGAGGTATATATATATATATATATATATATATATATATATATATATATATATTTTTTTTTTTTATTATACTTTGTCGCTGTCTCCTGCGTTTGCGAGGTAGCGCAAGGAAACAGACAAAAGAAATGGCCCAACCCCCCCCCCCCATACACATGTATATACATACGTCCACACAAGCAAATATACATACCTACACAGCTTTCCATGGTTTACCCCAGACGCTTCACATATTTTTTTTTTTTTTTTTTTTTTTTTTTACTTTGTCGCTGTCTCCCGCGTTTGCGAGGTAGCGCAAGGAAACAGACGAAAGAAATGGCCCAACCCCCCCCACACACATGCATATACACACGTCCACACACGCAAATACACATACCTACACAGCTTTCCATGGTTTACCCCAGACGCCTCACATGCCTTGATTCAATCCACTGACAGCACGTCAACCCCAGTATACCACATCGCTCCAATTCACTCTATTCCTTGCCCTCCTTTCATCCTCCTGCATGTTCAGGCCCCGATCACAAGAAAATCTTTTTCACTCCATCTTTCCACCTCCAATTTGGTCTCCCTCTTCTCCTTACTCCCTCCACCTCCGACACATATATCCTCTTGGTCAATCTTTCCTCACTCATCCTCTCCATGTGCCCAAACCACTTCAAAACACCCTCTTCTGCTCTCTCAACCACGCTCTTTTTATTTCCACACATCTCTCTTACCCTTACGTTACTCACTCGATCAAACCACCTCACACCACACATTGTCCTCAAACATCTCATTTCCAGCACATCCATCCTCCTGCGCACAACTCTATCCATAGCCCACGCCTCGCAACCATACAACATTGTTGGAACCACTATTCCTTCAAACATACCCATTTTTGCTTTCCGAGATAATGTTCTCGACTTCCACACATTTTTCAAGGCTCCCAAAATTTTCGCCCCCTCCCCCACCCTATGATCCACTTCCGCTTCCATGGTTCCATCCGCTGACAGATCCACTCCCAGATATCTAAAACACTTCACTTCCTCCAGTTTTTCTCCATTCAAACTCACCTCCCAATTGACTTGACCCTCACCCCTACTGTACCTAATAACCTTGCTCTTATTCACATTTACTCTCAACTTTCTTCTTCCACACACTTTACCAAACTCAGTCACCAGCTTCTGCAGTTTCTCACATGAATCAGCCACCAGCGCTGTATCATCAGCGAACAACAATTGACTCACTTCCCAAGCTCTATATATATATATATATATATATATATATATATCCCCAACAGACTTCATACTTGCCCCTCTTTCCAAAACTCTTGCATTTACCTCCCTAACAACCCCATCCATAAACAAATTAAACAACCATGGAGACATCACACACCCCTGCCGCAAACCTACATTCACTGAGAACCAATCACTTTCCTCTCTTCCTACACGTACACATGCCTTACATCCTCGATAAAAACTTTTCACTGCTTCTAACAACATGCCTCCCACACCATATATTCTTAATACCTTCCACAGAGCATCTCTATCAACTCTATCATATGCCTTCTCCAGATCCATAAATGCTACATACAAATCCATTTGCTTTTCTAAGTATTTCTCACATACATTCTTCAAAGCAAACACCTGATCCACACATCCTCTACGACTTCTGAAACCACACTGCTCTTCCCCAATCTGATGCTCTGTACATGCCTTCACCCTCTCAATCAATACCCTCCCATATAATTTACCAGGAATACTCAACAAACTTATACCTCTGTAATTTGAGCACTCGCTCTTATCCCCTTTGCCTTTGTACAATGGCACTATGCACGCATTCCGCCAATCCTCAGGCACCTCACCATGAGTCATACATACATTAAATAACCTTACCAACCAATCAATAATACAGTCACCCCCTTTTTTAATAAATTCCACTGCAATACCATCCAAACCTGCTGCCTTGCCGGCTTTCATCTTCCGCAAAGCTTTTACTACCTCTTCTATGTTTACCAAATCATTTTCCCTAACCCTCTCACTTTGTTTGAAGGAATAGTGGTTCCAACAATGTTGTATGGTTGCGAGGCGTGGGCTATGCATAGAGTTGTGCGCAGGAGGATGGATGTGCTGGAAATGAGATGTTTGAGGACAATGTGTGGTGTGGGGTGGTTTGATCGAGTAAGTAACGTAAGGGTAAGAGAGATGTGTGGAAATAAAAAGAGCGTGGTTGAGAGAGCAGAAGAGGGTGTTTTGAAATGGTTTGGGCACATGGAGAGAATGAGTGAGGAAAGATTGACCAAGAGGATATATGTGTCGGAGGTGGAGGGAACAAGGAGAAGTAGGAGACCAAATTGGAGGTGGAAAGATGGAGTGAAAAAGATTTTGTGTGATCAGGGCCTGAACATGCAGGAGGGTGAAAGGAGGGCAAGGAATAGAGTGAATTGGATCGATGTGGTATACCGGGGTTGACGTGCTGTCAGTGGATTGAATCAGGGCATGTGAAGCGTCTGGGGTAAACCATGGAAAGCTGTGTAGGTATGTATATTTCTGTGTGTGGACGTATGTATATACATGTGTATGGGGGTGGGTTGGGCCATTTCTTTCGTCTGTTTCCTTGTGCTACCTCGCATACACGGGAGACAGCAACAAAGCAAATATATATATATATATATATATATATATATATATATATATATATATATATATATATGTGTGTGTGTGTGTGTGTGTGTCTGTGTGTGTGTGGGCTTTTATATATATACATGTATATGTGGATGGGTTGGGAACTTATTATGTTTCATTTTCCCCATGGACTCATAGGAGGAAGTGAAGTGTTTTAGATATCTAGGAGTAGATTTGACATCAGATGGAACCATGGAAGTGGAAGTGAATCATAGGGTGGGGGAGGGGGCGAAAGTTCTGGGGGCATTGAAAAATGTGTGGAAGTCAAGAACGTTATCTTGGAAAGCGAAAATGGGTATGTTTGAAGGAATAGTGGGTCCAACAATGTTATGTGGTTGCAAGGCATGGGCTATAGATAGAGTTGTGCAGAGGAGAGTGGATGTGCTGGAAATGAGATGTTTGAGGACAATATGTGGTGTGAGGAGGTTTGATCGAGTAAGTAATGAAAGGGTAAAAGAGATGTGTGGTAATAAAAAAGAGTGTAGTTGAGAGAGCAGAAGAGGGTGTTTTGAAGTGGTTTGGTCACATGGAGAGAATGAGTGAAGAGAGATTGACCAAGAGGATATAGGTGTCAGAGGTGGAGAGAACGAGAAGTGGGAGACCAAATTGGAGGTGGAAAGATGGAGTGAAAAAGATTTTGAGTAATTGGGGCCTGAACAAGCGGGAGGGTGAAAGGCATGCAAGGAATAGAGTGAATTGGAATGATGTGGTATACCAGGGTCAACGTGCTATCAATGGATTGAACCAGGGCATGTGAAGCGTCTGGAGTAAACCATGGAAAGTTTTGTGGGGCCTGGATGTGGAAAGGGAGCTATGGTTTCGGTGCATTATACATTACAGCTAGAGACTGACTGTGAATGAATGTGGCTTTTGTTGTCTTTTCCTAGTGCTCCTTGCGCACATGCGGGGGGAGGGGGTTGTCATTAGATGTGTGGCGGGGTGGCAATGGGAGTGAATAAGGGCAGACAGTATGAACTATGTACATGTGTATATATGTATATGTCTGTGTGTGTTATCCCTGGGGATATGGGAGTAAGAATACTTCCCACGTATTCCCTGCGTGTCGTAGAAGGCGACTAAAAGGGGAGGGAGCGGGGGGCTGGAAATCCTCCCCTCTCGTTTTTTTTTAATTTTCCAAAAGAAGGAACAGAGGGGGCCAGGTGAGGATATTCCAAAAAAGGCCCAGTCCTCTGTTCCTAACGCTACCTCGCTAACGCGGGAAATGGCGAATAGTTTAAAAGAAAGAAGTCTGTGTGTGTATATATATGTATACGTTGAGATGTATAGGTATGTATATGTGCGTGTGTGGACGTGTATATATATATATACATGGTGGGTTGGGCCATTCTTTCATCTGTTTCCTTGCGCTACCTCGCTAATGTGGGAGACAGCGACAAAGTATAATAAATAGAATAAATATGTATATTGTTCTGAAATGTTATTATATTATCAGTAGTAGTATAATTTTTATTATTATTGTTATTATTATTAATATTATCATTATTTTTTTTCATATGTGTTCACTAGTTCTTGCACAAGATAGGTAGCACTAGAAAAACTGAGCTTTAGGAGTAAAATCCTTTCTCGGGTCCATTTCTGATCCTTCTTTGGAAAGTAATACAAAGGGGGAGGATTTCAAGACCCCAACTCCAGCCTCTCTTAATTGCGGTCAGTGACATGGTGGAGATATGTGGGAAGTATTCTTTCTCCTTTATCTCCAGGGATGATAATGGTAATGATAATCATGAGTATAGGGACAAATGCATGACGACACAACTGTCGTAATAGTTACAATTGTAAACTCATTTGTAATCATTAGTTTGGTGTAATTTTTATTTTTTTATAATATTTGCTTTAGAGGATTTAAATGGTTGAAGACAGTTATTTTATTGATCAACTTCAACTTTGTTTCAGGAAAAGATTGAGTTGTGTATGAAAGATATGTTCCTGCTTTCATTGTTTAGACTAATTACAGGAATATCATTAGTGCCCTCACTACTAGTCTTCAACTCAAAGTGATTATGTTTATAAAATTATACTGATGCCCGTATAA
The DNA here is from genome assembly GCF_036320965.1 of Panulirus ornatus. Classification (NCBI taxonomy): domain Eukaryota; kingdom Metazoa; phylum Arthropoda; class Malacostraca; order Decapoda; family Palinuridae; genus Panulirus; species Panulirus ornatus. The sequence continues at coordinate 90,500,214 of NC_092225.1, read as the reverse complement.
CTGTACTGAAAAGTCTTTGATTAATGATGTTTATTACAGTGGTATACATATTTTTTTCCCCTCATCTCAGGCTGCATGTAGCACACTGAAAAATGTTAGTGTACAGCGCCACTTGTCTACCACAGCACGATCTCTAGCTGTTGCTGTCACACAACCAGCTCCCAGCTTCAAGGGTCAAGCTGTTGTTGGGGGACAGTTTAAGGAGATCTCCCTGGAGGACTACAAAGGCAAATACCTTGTGCTCTTCTTCTATCCTCTGGACTTGTAAGTGATTGTTTCATTGATATTCTGTATGAACTTCATAAAATCAAAAAATCACAAACCCTGTAACTGTGAAACTAAACACACTTGAGATTTACTGTTATGATTCGAGTTTAGCATTTACATTTTCATGATGTTTTATGACTTTAAACTGAATAGAATTTATGGTTTGTTTTTGTAGACTACTATAATAACACTTTTTGCAGTACATTTGTTTGTCCAACTGAGCTGATTGCCTTCAGTGACCATGCTGCCGCTTTCAATGATCTCAACTGTGAAGTGGTGGGTGTGTCAACAGATTCCCACTTCTCTCACCTGGCTTGGATTAACATGCCCAGGAAGGTGAGTCTTTTTATTCAGTATCTGTCTGCCTATGTGTAATATATTTGCCTTCTTATGGCATATATCATAGTGAATTGTGGTGGATTCTTCTTTTAAATGCCACAGTCTTCTTAAGTCTCTGAATATTTCTTCAGTACACTGCCCCTCTTACATACAGTACATACATATTTGTTGTCATTCTGCCTTGCCTTAGCTTTTCAACAACTTTTATGCAAAATTATTCATACATGTGTATTTGATGTTTACTTCTCCAGCACTGCATCTTTCACTCTATCAGATCTTTGTGTTCAGCCCCCAGTGTGAAACAACTGCATTTAAGAGAGCCAACATAGATTTGTACCAAGAAATAGTACTTTATTTCAACACATTGCAGGCATGTATATGAAAGGTTGATGAAAGGAAAAAGAATGGATACTGATGATATCAGACATAGACAAGCAGGTATAAGAAAGTATAACTCAGTGCTTTGCAGGTTACATCATTGTAAATAAAATGCTTTGAGTAGTTGGGAAAGAAAAAAAGACGAATAGAATATATAGGTGGGATGAGAAGCACCTGATGGAATTCGGTGAAGAAAAATTTGGAAAGCTAAGCCTTGGAAAGTTTAATAAGTGTTCATATCTAGTAAGGGAATAGATGGGATAAAATTATAAAAAAGTGAAAGTTAAAGACATAGGAGTGATTACAAATGGTATTATGAATGATCACTGAAAAATTGTTACAAAGGGTCAGGTAATGAATGGCATGATATTGAGATCTTTTACCCCAAGAGACAGAAAGATGATGAAAATGTTTAACCTTTTCACCATGCTAATTGACTTGTATGAACAGAATTTTTATCATTTTTCACAGTAGTAGACTTTTCTTCTTCACAATGGTTAAATATTGTCTTTAGACCTCAAAGTGACTGAAAAATTGACTGTGCTGCCATCTAATGGCAAGACTGAGAATAATATAAACACATAGACAATAGTAATATGACAGTGCCACTACACCCACGTGATTGAGAGTTTGAGTATTTTCATCTTATTTTCACCATGATATCTGTATGTTATGGTGACATATACATCCACATATACATAAGAAGTATGTCATTTTAAGTTATTCTCTATGACACTCTAGTTGAGGAGATATACAATGGAATATTATGAGAGAAATGACAGTATACCTCTCGGGCCATAATGTTCCAGAGCTGCAGTTCTCCTTTGATAGATTTTTTTTCTCCCCTTCGAGCTCATTATAAGTGCTAAAAGGGAAAACAGGAGAATGAGAGCATTCTCTGAGTATGAAATATATCCCCTAATGCATTAACTTTTCTTTATGTAGCCTAATAGGGTATTGTGTGTGAGGAAGGATTGACAAAGAGGATATATGTGTCAGAGGTGGAGGAAACGTGGAGAAGTGGTAGACCAAATTGGAGGTGGAAGAATGGAGTGAAAAAGATTTTAAGCGATCAGGGCCTGAACATACAGGAGGGTGAAAGGCGTACAAGGAATAGAGTGAATTGGAACGATTTGGTATACCGGGGTCGATGTGCTGTCATTGGATTGAACCAGGGCATTTGAAGCATCTGGGGTAAACCATGGAAAGTTTTGTGGGGCCTGGATGTGGAAAGGGAACTGTGGTTTCGGTGCATTACACATTACAGCTAGAGAATGAATGTGAATGAGTGTGGCCTTTGTTGTCTTTTCCTGGCACTACCTCATGCGCATGGGGGGAGGAGAGGGGTGCCGTTTCATGTGTGGTGTGGTGGCAACAGGAATGGATGGGGGCAGCAAGTATGAGTGTGTCCATGTGTATATATGTATATGTCTGTGTATGTACATGTATGTATACCTTGAGATGTATAGGTATGGATATGTGTGTGTGGGCGTGTGTGTATATACATGTGTATGTGGGTGGGTTGGGCCATTCTTTCGTCTGTTTCCTTGCACTACCTTGCAAATGTGTGAGACAGCGATTAAGTATAATAAATATAAATAGAATGAAAGCTATTCATGAATTAGTTGTGAATAATGCATGTGTTATGCTTATGGTGTACTTTTGGCATTGATTGACTTAACTGTGTTAATTTGTATACCATTTATAACATTACATTGCTGCATATTTTTCACATATTTCTTTTTGTAAGAACAGTTAATATTAGAATATTTGATTCAACCAATGTTGGTGCCATATATATAAAGCCATGATCATTTCACATATTAAAGTTACCTCAAAAAATGGTAATATTATCATTCATTTTTAATGGCAAAATGATACTCTTGGTAGAGTGACCTTGAAAATATGATCAATGAAAGAGTTAATACACATTAGAAGCAAAATAGAGTTCATCTGTTTTGTCAGTTTTTGTCACTAAGAGGAAAACAAGAATTAAGAAACTAGGAAGGTTTCAGAAACATTTTACAGGCAAAATTAAGGTATTGAATCCAATGGAATTTCATGAAAGGTTGAAAGAACTTGAACTTCACAACCTTGAAAGAACAGAAATACACATGATATTGAATGCTTGGCAGCAAATCAAAAAAATCAAAGAAATCATGCTAGAACTAAAAACTTCATAGTAATCAGATCAACAAGAATTCCCCAGAATTTGCTGCATTTGTGAAGTAATGCCAGGGACAGATGAAGAAAGTCCACGTTTGTTCATATCCATTCTATACCTGTGATGTGCAGTGCACCAAAACCACAGCACCTGTTCACAACCAGGCCCCACAGAACTTCCCATGATCCCCTCATGCACCAAGGTACCAAGTAATTATTCTTAAGAGCATAAGGACAGAGGGAAGATAGAAGTATAATCTGCTAAGTGAAACGAAAATCCTGTATGTTGTAAATACAGATACCTCTAAAAGAAGACTTGACAAATGGCTAAAAATGAATCCATGTGAAGATAGACAGACACAGAGTGTAAGGGGTGGCCATGAACAAGCAGTATTGTTAACCTCAAAATTGACCCTAATTTTGCAAAAAAAATGAGAAAATTTAAAGAAAAAGTTTCCCATACCAAATATCTGTGTATCATATGATGGAAAATCCCCAAAAACAATGTTTTTTCCTCTCTTGGTGTAGGGGATGATGGGGATTGCTCGTATCATTGATGCTCCTTATTGATGTAAGTAAACAAATATTCTGAGTTTTTTTTTGCTATGGTTTTTCTTTTGCATATGCCTAACCGCATTGCACATTATATGGTTTTCTTTCCATCCATGGTTATGCACATCCCTCTTGTATCAGTTACATCAGTTACATATTTTTTACATGTACATATTTGTATATATTATATGCTGCATATATACATTTCCATATCAGTTACAACATTCTATACATAAATGAAAAAAATAACCTTACATTCATCATAGTATAAGTAGTAAAACAAGTATTTTTTCTATAATGACATTGAGTTCCAGTGGTGAACAGGTGTCAGAGATTTAGATTGATAGAAAGATTCAGTACAAATTATCAAGTGAAAACTTTTGTGATGGGGATGATTGAAGGGTACTTGCACCTTGGATTAAGTCACTAATGGACCTGAGTTTTCTGTTGCCAGCATTCTGGCAGTAGTAAGCTGAAGGTTTATCCCAGTTGTGGAAAAAATAATTTGACAACTTATGGATATCCTTAAAAGCTGTGGCTTGTTAAAAAATGATACACCATGCATGATATGTAGTGCTAAGAAGATACCATGGTAACAGTTTTCCATGTAATGGTTGAATTTTTTTTTCACTTGAGAGGGTCATGTCATGCATCCTGAAAATGTATTGTCTGAGTGGAAAAACTTGACTTTTGATACTCAAAACCAAATTTGTCACTTTACATCATGTTGATATCATTCATGAAATTACTATAATGATATTTTATATTTATTATACTCAATTGCCATGTCCTTTGTTAGCAAGGTAGCGCAAGGAAATAGACGAGGAATGGCCCAACCCACCCACATACACATGTATATACATAAACGCCCACAGCTCCCTTTTCACATACAGGCCCTACAAACCTTTCCATGGTTTACCCCAGTTGCTTCACATATCCTGGTTCAATCCATTGACAGCATGTCGACCTCGGTATACCACATCATTCCAATCAACTCCTTCTTTGCATGCCTTTCACCCTCCTGTATGTTCAGGCCCCAATCGCTCAAAATCTTTTTCACTCCATCCTTCCACCTCCAGTTTGGTCTCTTGCTTTTCCTTCTTCCCTCCACCTCTGAAACATATATCCTCTTTATCAATCTTTCCTCACTCATTCTCTGTTTGTGTCCGGACCATTTCAACACACCCTCTTCTGCTGTCTCAACCACACTCTTTTTATTACCACACATCTCTATTACCCTTTCATTACTTACTCGATCAAACCACCTCATACCACTTATTGTCCTAAAACATTTCATTTCCAACACATCCACCCTCCTCCACACAACCCTGTCTGTATCCCATGCCTCACAACCATATAAGATTGATGGAACCACTATTCCTTCAGTCATACCCATTTTTGCTCTCCAAGATAACGTTCTCGCCTTCCACTTATTCTTCATTGCTCCCAGAACCTTCGCTCCCTCCCCCACTCAGTGACTCACTTCCGCTTCCATGGTTCCATGCACTGCTAAGTCCACTCCCAGATATTCTCCATTCAAACTTACCTCCCAATTAACTTTTCCCTCAACCCTACTGAACCTAATAGCCTTGCCTTTATTCACATTTACTCTCAACTTTCTTCTTTCACATACTTTACCAAACTCAGTCACCAACTTCTGCAGTTTCTCACCCGAATCAGCCACCAGCGCTGTATCAGCATCGAACAACAGCTGACTCAGTTCCCATGCCCTCATCCACAACAGACTGCATACTTACCTCTCTCCAAAACTCTTGCATTCTCCTCCCTAACCACCCCATCCATAAACAAATTAAACAACCAAGGAGACATCACGCACTCCTGCCAAAACCGACATCCACTGGAAAACAGTCACTTTCCTGTCTTCCTACACATACACATGCCTTACATCCTTGGTAAAAAAAACTTTTCACTGTTTCTAGCAACTTACCTCCCACACCATATGCTCTTAAAACCTTCCACAAAACATCTCTATCAACCTTATCATATGCCTTCTCCAGATCCATAAGTGCCACATACAGATACATCTGTTTGTCTAAGTATTTCTCACATACATTCTTCAAAGCAAACTTTTGATCCACACATCCTCCTCCACTTCTGAAACCACACTTCTCTTCCCCAATCTGTTGTTTCGTATATGCCTTTACCCTCTCAATCATTACCCTCCCTATAAACCCATATAATTTCCCAGGAATACTCAACAAACTTATGCCTCTGTAATTTATCCTCTTTGCCTTGCAAAGTAGCACTGTGCATGCATTCCATCAATCCTCAGGCACTTCACCATGATCCATACATATATTGAATATCCTTACCAACCAATCAACAACACTGTCACCCCGTTTTTTGATAAATTCCACTGCAATACCATCCAAACCTGTTGTTTTGCCAGCTTTCATCTTCCGCAAACCTTTCTCTTCCTCTTCTCTGTTCACCAAACCATTCTCCCTGACCCTCTCACTTCGCACACCACCCTGACCCAAACACCCTATATCTGCCACTCTTATCATCAAACTCATTCAACAAACCTTCAAAATATTCACTCCATCTCCTTCTCACTTCATCTCTACTTGTTATTACCACCCCATTTGCCCCCTTCACAGATGTTCCCATTTGTTCTCTTGTCTTATGCACCTTATTTACCTTTTTCCAAAACATCTTTGTAGAGATATTTTTTTGTCTTTTTTCAGCAAGGGGGCTTGGGAGGTCTCAGCTACCCTCTTCTCTCCGATTTTAACAAAACTATATCCCGTGATTATGGTGTTTTGCTTGAGGATGGGGGTGTCGCACTCCGTGGCTTATTTTTGATTGATCCTGAAGGTGTTGTCAAACACATGAGCATTAATGATCTCCCAGTGGGGCGCTCAGTTGAGGAAACACTCAGACTACTCAAAGCATTCCAGTTTGTTGCGGAACATGGAGAAGGTGAGTCTTGTGCAATATTTTTACTGATTGAAGGATGGAATTAGTTTTATCAAGGTATAGATAACCAGAATTTTAGTGTGATTATTTCTGTTGTTCTTTATGTTCCCTCCTTTAGAAAATTCATTTTTTGTTTTTTTACATATTTACTCTTACATGCTCATCCTAACAAGCAAAACATTCATTCAGACAACAGATTTTTAAGTGTTCTATAACAGGCAAAAATCACTTGGTTAAACCTTTGCTATTAAATTTGGTTGAAGAAATATAGGAATTATCTTCGGATGCTGCCTATGTATCTACAGTGATAATAGAAGGTAACCAAGAGGGATGAAACTGTGCTAGTAGTCTGGAAATCTTCCCATCCAATATTATCATTGATTGAAAGTTGGAATAAGGAGCAGTGCAAGACCTTTTCCTTGAAGGTTCAGTTCCTTAAACTACCTCACTAAAGTGGGAAAGGCAAGCACATTCTGTTACAGACAAAAAATTCTGTTATGAAATCCATTTGAAATTTACTTTTTTCATTTTTTGCATCCAGCGGGGGGGCTGGAAATCCTCCCCTCTCGTTTTTTTTAATTTTCCAAAAGAAGGAACAGAGAAGGGGGCCAGGTGAGGATGTTCCCTCAAAGGCCCCAGTCCGCTGTTCTTAACGCTACCTCGATAACGCGGGAAATGGCGAATAGTTTGATGAAAAAAAAAAATATCTTTGGCTCGAAATAAAAGGACAATTTTATGATATACCTTTGGGCCATAGGAGAGTGAGTTGAATAATTGTACAAATATGAGCATAGGATCCACTGTCAGAATTCCTTGAAAGTGAACAGTGAGTGTTCAGATTCTTCCTTGTCTCTTTTAATAAATGTAATGTGTTTAAGTTAGTTTGGCCTTTATGTAGATGACATGCAGAGGTTAGATGCCATTGTAAGGGCAGAAAAAGGGCAAATGCTACTGGAAAATCACAAACATCAGAGAAAAGTATGGAGTACTACCTCCTCAAAGTGAAATCTAACGTCACATAACAACTCTGTGAATTCTTGCTTTTTGTTTCATCTTTTGTCTATTCCTTTTTTGACTTCTTTCTACTTTATTAAAATATATAATCTATACTTAATACATTGATATGAGTTAAAGGCCTTTCTTGCTGTGTCAGACATTTATATATAAGGAAATTACTTTTAAGCATTAATTTTAAAACTCTGAGTTTCATCCTGGCCTTGTTTTCCAGTTTGTCCAGCCAATTGGCAGCCGGAATCACCAACTATCAAACCAGACCCAACAGGTTCAATTGAATACTTTGAAAAAGTCAATTAAGCAGTCTTGTCGTGAAAATTTATGTTTCTAATCTGAGCCATATATGTGTAAAAGTGAATCATTGTTTATGAAGTTAGGAAATGGTACTATTGTCTAATGATGCATTATATGATTTTATTGTACAGCTGTACCTAAAAATGTCAGTCTTATTAATGTGTCTTCAGACAGTACCTAAGAGTTTCAGGAGTATGTTACTTACCATAAGATTTCTGTATTTTACATATATGCTGTCAGTCATTATGGATTGCACATGCTGTTTAGAAATGTAAATAAGCATCTTTCCATGTATAAATAAAAGATAGATGAACTTTGAGATTTGAAATTATTATACCTCATATGCCCATTAGGGTAGTACTAGATTTTGCCTGTCAGTGGCTACACCACAGGTGAGAAGTATAATCTCATCTAACATCTAGGACCTCACTCCAAAGCTGCATTTTTTTTTCACATATTCATATGTATATATAGGAGTTGTTGATCCAGAAATAGCCAGTAATTAGATGCTCTTCAAAAAGTTACTGCCTATTACACTTTGTTCCAAATATGAGAATTTTGTTGCATTTTTTTTTTTTCTTCCTTTCCTGGGAAGCATCAAGAACAGATGACTGAACCTTAGAAGAGAGGAGAGGTAAATTCAGTAATTTCTTGAACCCTCCATGAGGATATTTCTTGAATCCTCCATGAGGGTGATTATAGTACTAAGAATTTACCGATTACTTTGCACATAATGAGATGATACAGGTTATTACATGGACTGTGTAGTGTTACAATTGAATGTGTTGTAATTACCTGTTTGTACTGTACAGCAGGAGAGTCTTAAACTTGTTGGGATGTATCTCTTAAACATTATCATACAACTTCTTAGATATATTTATGCCTTCAGTGGTAACCATGTCTCCAAACCTTTTACTCCAATCATCCACCATTTTGCTCTAAAAACAATTTTTTTACATCTTTTTTTAACAGGTTTCTTGCTTAATTTCATGATATTTCTGGTTGTTCTTTCCTACAGCTTTCAAAGAACTGTTCACTGTCTGTATAATTAATCTGGTTGGGGATGAGAGAGCTTGGGAAGTGAGTCAGTTGTTGTTCACTTATGATACAGTGCTGGTGGCTGATTCATGAGAGAAACTGCAGAAGCTGGTGACTGAGTTTGGTAAAGTGTGTGAAAGAAGAAAGTTAAGAGTAAATGTGAATAAGAGCAAGGTTATTAGGTACAGTAGGGTTGAGGGTCAAGTCAATTGGGAGGTGAGTTTGAATGGAGAAAAACTGGAGGAAGTGAAGTGTTTTAGATATCTGGGAGTGGATCTGGCAGCGGATGGAACCATGGAAGCGGAAGTGGATCATAGGGTGGGTGAGGGGGCGAAAATTCTGGGAGCCTTGAAGAATGTGTGGAAGTCGAGAACATTATCTCGGAAAGCAAAAATGGGTATGTTTGAAGGAATAGTGGTTCCAACAATGTTGTATGGTTGCGAGGCGTGGGCTATGGATAGAGTTGTGCGCAGGAGGATGGATGTGCTGGAAATGAGATGTTTGAGGACAATGTGTGGTGTGAGGTGGTTTGATCGAGTAAGTAACGTAAGGGTAAGAGAGATGTGTGGAAATAAAAAGAGCGTGGTTGAGAGAGCAGAAGAGGGTGTTTTGAAATGGTTCGGGCACATGGAGAGAATGAGTGAGGAAAGATTGACCAAGAGAATATATGTGTCGGAGGTGGAGGGAACGAGGAGAAGAGGGAGACCAAATTGGAGGTGGAAAGATGGAGTGAGAAAGATTTTGTGTGATCGGGGCCTGAACATGCAGGAGGGTGAGAGGAGGGCAAGGAATAGAGTGAATTGGAGCGATGTGGTATACCGGGGTTGACGTGCTGTCAGTGGATTGAATCAAGGCATGTGAAGCGTCTGGGGTAAACCATGGAAAGCTGTGTAGGTATGTATATTTGCGTGTGTGGACGTATGTATATACATGTGTATGGGGGTGGGTTGGGCCATTTCTTTCGTCTGTTTCCTTGCGCTACCTCGCAAACGCGGGAGACAGCGACAAAGCAAAAAAAAAAAAAAAAAAAAAACTTAAAGATTGTGGTCAGGTAAACCTTAGCTCTTTTCTATTCCAAGGTGGGGAAATTGAGGTTTCTATCCTTTCCCTGTATACCAGCTCTCTTAATTCTGGCTTTATCTTTGTTGCTCTTTGGTTTGGTGTGGTGACCAAACTCGAGAAGCATATTTTAGTTTTGGCTCTGTGTTGGATAAGTGGATATGAACAGCTTGCTAAACATTTCCTTAACTGTATTATTGAAAGCTGTTGTATTATTTACCAGCGTGCAGTTGATCACCTTAACTGTTAACCTAATGTGGAACTATTACAGTAGGTTAGGGATGATATTGCCTCCCAAATCCTTCTCACATCGAATCCTAAAGCTTATTTCTAGCTAGATGATAATCATACCGAGGAGTTCTATTTTGTACCATCCTCATTACATATGCCTGGGTAGAATTTCATCAACCATGTATCAGACCAACTTTGGAGTTAGTCAAGATTCCCTAGCAAGGGCTTGCTGTCCTCCATGCTTTCCTCTTCTTTCATGACCTATGCATCAGTTGTAAACATCCAAGTTGGAATCACATACATAGATCAAGCAGTGATGGCTTCAGAACAGTACCCTGTCACATACTGCTGGTCACCTCAGCCCATTTTGAGAAAGTTCCATGCATTCTTTAACCCCTACCACTTAGATAATCTTCTGTTCATTATTTATCTGATTGCTGTTATAAACCAATAGAATTTTTAAGCAAACAGTGATTTTAGTTTGTTGCTAAAAGAGTAATACACCTAGCCCCTGCTTAGCAATAGGGGTGTGTTCCTGGAAATCCATATAAGGGGGGTTTACAGTCTTGAGCAAACATATTCTATATATAGCTCTTCAATATCTAATATCTATGTACATGATGCAGCTTAAGAGCAATGTACTCTTGCTCATTATAGTGTAATAACTTGATGTCAGACCAAGTGGAAGTTATTACTGATATTTCTTTTTGGCTTCGTACTGGTATAGCTACGAGACCATGCTTTGGAAATATTACCTCAGTCAAACTTCAGCATGGATTCTCATTGTTAATTTTTTTGAAACATTACACATAGGAGCATGTATGCAAATATGTATATGAGAGAAAAATCTGCTTAAGACAAACAATTGACTTGAAAAGCATCATCTCAGTTACGTCCAAGACTCTTAAGACTCCCACTTTAAAAGAAAAGAAGCATCTCAACTGTCTGAGACTATAAAGACTTCAAACACCAACCAATCTTACTACATCCTGCCCCTCCAGTCAACAATCCCACGAACCCCTCCTAGTTTGGACATCAACCCAACTTCCAGCCACCTCCCTAACAAACCCCTTCCAGCTTGACCTCCTGCATCCCATCCCTCCAGTCGACATTCCAATAAACTCCCAGTCTTACCTACATCCCGTCCCTGCAGTCAACACTCTAACAAACCCCTTCCACATCAACTTCTTCGACCAGTCTATCCAATCAGCACCCCAACAAACTCCTCCCGTTCTTGACTCCTACAATCCACCCTTATATTCAGCACTAGCAAATTCCTCCCAGTTTTGACTCCAGTGACCCTCCCATTTCGACAGTGAAGAGTGAAAAACCACATTTTTCAACAACCTGGACTGTTACTGTATAAATGATGGCATTTTGCATGTATCAGTATATTTGAAGATATTTCTACATTATTTTTCATAATTGATTGCTGTTTCCCGCATTGGCAAGGTAGTGCCAGGAACAGACTTAGAATGGCTGCACTTGCTCACATCCATTCTGTATCTGTCATATGGAATACACCAAAACCACAGCTCTATGTACAACCAAGCCCAAAAGACCTTTCCATGTTTTATCCCAAATCATTCCAATTCACTCTGTTATAGAGTAAATTTAAATGATTTGTTATACACCTCTTCCAGCAAAGCCATTAATTAAACGGAGACTGCAGGAGGGTTTTATGGGTTTTCATATATTAAGTTGATCGAGTTAGTCGCCCACCACCGCTCGTTTTCCCTCCCTCATACTTCTACTGTCGGCTTAACTGAGTAATGAATATTGTACGTACAATTCAATATATAAAACCCATTCCAACACCATCAAAAACTCATTTAGAATCTTCAAGATTAAAAGCAATGATACTGATCTATAGACCATAATCATACTCTGATATTCCATTTACGCCCACTTTTTTTTTTTTTTTTTTGTCCTGTGTTGTAGTAGCCAACAATGTTGTTCGTTGGGTTGTATGGTGTGATGTTAGCTGGCAGGAGTGACTGCTGGCTAGCCGAGCTCGGGGCGAGTGTGTGCCAGTTTGACGTGCACAGGTGTCCCCCTTTCTTTATTCTTTATGGCTGCTGAACAGCAACTGCTACTGCATATTTGTACTACATGTAAGCATTCGTAACGAGATTCTTCATCTTTGTTCGTGGTAGGTGGGTGTTACGCCGTCGGATGTGACCTGTAAGGCGGGAGTTGTGATGTGCATTTTAATTTATGGTATTGAAGATGTGTAATGTTAGGCAGGCCTTGACTCCTGATACGGGAGTGGATCATCATCCTGGGAGGCTGCGGATATATCTAATTCTAATTGTGTTTAAGGTCGCGGTGATTCTGATATACCTATGGACGAAAATCAGATGACATAATTCATTACAGACGATGAGCAGCACTTCACTAGAAGTGACACATGAATGGATGTTGGAGGACTAACGGGAATGATGACCATTTTGGAAATCCAGAGAATTCCAAGCCTTAAAATCCCAAAATTCGCTGGATGTCTGAAAGGGTAATAACACCACTACCCTCATCTGACCTGACCTAATCTAATTAATCAAATCTAATCTAATCCAATCTAACCTAATATAACCAAGCCTTAAAATCCCAAAATTTGCTTCATGTTTGAGAAGGGTAATAACCAATGACCTTAACTAACCAAACCAAGACTTAAGATCCAAAAATGTGCTGGATTTCCGGGACGGTAATACGGTAAAGATTAGGTTTGGGAAGTGGCTGCTTTTATGTATTTGGTTGTATCTTGTGTGTTGTTACAGAAATACCTGCAGTAGATTATCATATTTGTCACTTATTTTGCCCAGTAGTGAGGAGGGTTATAAAGGATGAGGAAATTGTGGCATTAACAAAAGATTCCTGTACATTTCAAAAAACTTGATATTTTTAGGAATATATATATATATATATATATATATATATATATATATATATAATCTGTCAGTGGAGTGTTCTTGGTGTATGTAATGACATACTGTGTAACAACAGCTGATTTTTGAGAACTGTGATTTGCACCTCCTGATTGTTCACCTTGAGCTCATATGGATTTGACAGTATGTGTAGTGACCTAAGTAATGATTTGACAGTATTTGTAGTGACCTAAGTAATGATTCTTAAAACGTGTTATGAAATAAGCATGCTACATTTTCCTTCTGTGATGTTTGATTCATTATTCATTATTTGACTGTATCTTTGTTACATTAGTTATGGTATCACATTTTCTTTTACATAGGTAGTAGCTGGTAGGTAGCCAGTGACCAGGGAGATACATTACCAATACCACCCACCTGGGTATCGGGATGGTTAGTGACAGCCACTCAGTGAGTCAGCACTTCAGTGGTTGTCAATTTGCACTCCTCTGACCCAGGTAGCTGTCTTTTCTTTCTGCCTCACTCGCATGTGGACTACTGGCATTCTGTCAACTAACATACAATCTCTCCTTGTCATACATAGCACCTGACAATCCTTAACTCATGTATCTCATTCTTAACTAGATTGTCCTGTGGTTAGCACTATGGGCTAGCCCTGCCTTTTGACAAAATGGTAGGACCAGTAGATAAAAGTAGTAGGTTGGAGCATTTGGTACAAAATGTAGAAGTAGTGGATAGGAGAATAAGATGGAAGAAAGTCAGTTAGTAGTAGGTAGGAGAATTAGGAAGTCATTGGGTAGTAGGTAGGAGAATTTTGATAGTAGTGTGTGGAGACATTAGGTAGGAGTTTCAGCAAACTGCACGAAAGTTGCCCTCTGCTGATGGCCTGTTAAGGGTGAGGCACTAAAGGCTAAGCAGCGGCAATGGTGTTCACTAGTTATGGAGACTCTGTTGCCGTGGCCACCCCCATTGAGTGAGTTCCAATTGGAACAGGTGCCAGAGATATAGATAGAAAAATAGCTAAGATAGAAAAATAGCTAGATGGATAATATGATGGAAAGGGAAGGAAAAGAGTACAGAACACACCTAGCTTAATATCCCAAAATCTCAACAGAAAACACAGAAAAAGTACAAAAGACACTACAAGAGTATTCTACTGAGCCTTTGTACTTTTCATCTGTAAAAAGTTCTAGATCTTTGTCAAGAAATAAAAGAGTGTTCAGTTACTGGATGGATACAGACACAATGGAATGACTGGACATTGTGAAAGACATCTATGTAATTATATATGAAGACCTAACCTTTAACAAACACAACAAAACAACAGCTGCCTTCTCCAGAAAGATGGTAGGCTGGACCTTATGGACTTCCAAGATGAAAGGAAAAGCAGGTTATGACATTCTTAAAAGAATTAATGCTCTCATAGGTAGAATAATTCATTGTCAAAAATCACCTTTCAGGTTGAGCAAAATTGAAAAGCTAAAAGTGTGCACAGATTTTTTATGGCCCACAATTATATTTATGGAGGATGAAAATACTGTGAACTGATGTCACTAAAGCTGGACTCTCTGGGATATCAACAGGAGAGCACCATATTTTCTCTTGGAAAATCTTGGAATGCATGGTTTCCAACATACACTCAGAAATGGTACCCTATCAGCCCACTAGACATGGAAGACTAAAATGTTACCACTGAAATCAGTAAGTGTGATGAGCACAGTAAGAGAAAATACCATGAACATCTGAGGCCCAAGACTTTAGAATCCTGGCTGCAGCCATCAGAAACACTATAGGGTGTAAAGTGCAGAAATTATGGCCCTAGATAAGTCTATAGTGTACCAGACCAGCCAGGCAGTTGTGGTTACATGGGCTTGTGAGCTGCGGCTTCCATCATCTTGGTCAGCCAATGACCCAGCTCAGCTGCCTGAACTCAGCTGGAGCAAGTTGGAGCTGTGGGGTAGAAGACTTCCAAAGACAACATAAGCAACCAAACATAAGCAAACCCAGGTAAAAGAAAGTGCCCATTTAAACATGCATGTCAGATTGATTAAAAAAGGGAAATGGAAATGGTTTGCAGTATGTTAATAAGTGTACATTTAGCCTTGAAATACATTCTGACATGGCCATCCTCTTCTTAGGGGGTAGTAGGATAGAAAAGTCTGCAGGCTGCCTAATCCATATGCATGGCCTTCGTTTCCTGCATCTCCCTTACAGTCTGTCCCTCACTGATTTATGTCTACCTTGCTCCTGTATATTTTCTTTGCTGACCTGTCATCATTATTCTTTCCCTTAAACCATTCTGTATCAACATATCCTTTGTCTTTTCCTTTTTCTGACATCCCATATTTTCTATGTAAAAGCAAGTACCCACTCAAGTAGCTCATTTCAGCAGCTTGAATTTATTCTTTCCATATGACCAAACCACTTCATGGCATTTCCCTTAAACCATGCTGTAACAACACATCCCATGTCTTTTCCTTTTTCTGACACCCCATATTTTCTGAGTAAAAGCAAGCACCCACTCAAGTAGCTCATTTCAGCAGCTTGAATCATAGAACTGTTTGCTTTGTTCCATGTCCTTCTTTCATTCTCTTGGGCTAGGGTTGGTAGAACTACGCTTTCGTCTTTTTTTTTTTTTTTTTTTGCCTCATAATTTTCTTCAGTGATAATGTGAACTTCCTTCCATGCAGAATGCTTGCTTTTATTTCTCCTTCTGTTTTGCCACAGTTGCACTGCGTTGAACCCAAGTACTTCAGTAATTTGACACATTCCAGGAGTTCAAACCCATCCTAACCTTGTACTTAGTTCACCAGTTAATTCAGTTTCTTTCCTTCCTTACAAAAATGATCTCAGCCTTACTAGCATTTACCATCATCATCCTTCCAGAAACTTTACTTTAACACCAAGTATTTTCAGCAGTTCCCACAATGCATACCAGTTCACTTTGTCTTATGCCTTGTGTAGGTCCATAAATGATGTGTCAACTTTTGCTTTTTTTGCTCTATGCTTCTCTGTTTCCATATTTTCAGAGAAACCGTTAGCTACATATCTTCTACCTTACCTAGAACTCCCATTTTTTGCACATTTGTTGTTTTCACCATCTCGGTTACATTTCTTTAAACATCTACCCAATCAACAAGGCCCTCAAAGCACTTCCAGCTTTTCTCTCTTGCACTACCCTACACTCATGGAGGATGAGGAGGTAAGAATGGAGGTAATGGATGTAGCTGTAAATTCATGGAGGATGGGGAGGTAAAAATGGAGGTAATGGATGTAGCTGTAAATGTGTTGGTGGATGTGATGGTGGTGGTGGTGATAGTAATGGATGCAGTGGTGGTGGATTCACTGGTAATTGTGGTGGTAGTAAATGTGATAGTGGTGGTGATGTATATCCTGACAGTGGAAGTAGCAGGAGCAATTGTAGAAGCTAAAAAGAGTAAGTTATGAATGAAAGGAAGAAGAGTAGAGGAGAAGGAGGCAATGGAAGGAAGGGAAGTGAAGGAGAGGGAACAAAAGGGGTTAAGAAGTTAGATAATTATATGGTAGGATAGGAAGATAGGAATGGGTTAAAGGAGATGGGAAAAGGTGAAAGATGGTAGATTAAGGGATTGTGGGTGTGCTGTGATATGTAAGGTTAGAGTAGGGTGTGGGTCAGGTAAGCTAGGGCTGGGGATGGTTGGTTAGGAAGGGAAGGAAATGTAATCCTGTTAAAAAAAATCCTGTGGTATCTTTTCCATTGCGAATAGTGGTCTAGTATTACCACAGCCTCCAAGAGGAGCATTAATGACATAATAGAGTGGGATTTTGCTATTATATGTTTTTATGGTGCAGGAAAAAGGTTCTGCACTAATGGGGCCCCAGCTCTTGAACTTCCTATCCTGATATACAGCTTTCCAAACTTTCATAAATTGTCATCATTCATAATTTCATGGTTTTCATTATTGTTATCGCTGATACTATATACTAGTGATGCTGTTTGCTGCCTCACTGATCTTTCTATCTAAATTACTCCAGTGCCTTCTACATTGAGTGGAGTTTATGTAAAAAGCCCCCTCAAAAAATTAAAGCAAGTTCTAAGTTTATTTGCATTAAATGAATCTAACTTCATCAAAATAGTACATTCACATCCTGATTATATCTTCAAGCAACAGGTATAAGAGAAATTACGGAGATTTAATGGGAGTTTATTACAACTTTTTTCCAGGGTCGAGGAGGAGGATGGCAGGACGGATGTTGAGAGATGTAATTGGTCCTCATGGGGCATTTGTTGGGCCTCAGAGTAATGCTTTCTGCAAGCATACAGACCAAGAGCCTATTGAATGCAGCTGTGGAGAAGAAGAAAAAGGTTAGACTTTGTTTATTTCTCATTGCCGGAATGGAATCAAAAGTCTTCTATGAATATTTCTGCTATCACCTTGCTATAACCATTTATGTCCATCTGCTGCAGTGTTGCTTCCTTCTCTTTGATATACAGTTATTATTTAGGGCCATTGAATTCATGAGCTGTATGCATGTGTTCATCTTTTTTTTTTTACCTGTACTTGCTGCGTATGTCTGGCTGCTGCTTCCTGTAATTTGTTTGGGGAGACTAGTCACACGTGGATCAATGATTATATTTTTATTTTACTGTGCACAGTAGAATTGTGAAACTTTCCATTTTGCGTTAACACCACCTTCAAGAGGGGTTTGCAAACACTTCAGGAACTCACATCATATTGTTATTGTTTTAACATACCCTATTTTTCTCACCTGGGATATGCTTTTGTTTTTGTTATTTTGATCATTTTAGAAATGTATATTTATTTATGGATGGGATGATGAGGTTGGTAAATAAAAAACTCTTGGAGAGTGGCAAGTATGCTGTTTATGGGAATGAAAGGGCCAGGAAAGTGAGTCAGTTGTTGTTTGCTGATGATGTAGCACTTGTAGCTGATTTGAGTGAGAAACTGCAGAAGTTGGTGACTGAGTTTAAAAGAGTTTGTGAAAGGAGAAAGTTGAAAGTGATTGTGAATAAAAGCATGGTTGCTTGGTTTAGCAGGATTGAGGGACAAGTTAGTTGACATGTAAGATTGAATGGAGAAAAATTTGTAGAAGTGAAGTGTTTTAGATATCTGGGGTTGGACATGGCAGCAAATGTAACCATGGAAGTGGAAGTGAGTCATAGCTTGGGGGATAGGGTGAAGATTCTGGGATCGTTGAAGATTGTTTGGAAAGAGAGTACGTTATCTGGGAGGTCAAAATTTAGTACGTTTGAAGGAATAGTAGTCCATCTGTATCTCTGATACCCGTTCCCTCTTGGAACTCCCAACACGGGAAGGCCATGGCAAAAGAGTCTCCACTTATCCCTATCCTTACATGCCTCCCTGGCATACACCATTCCACACATTCTTCCACTGTTTCTCTCGAGTAGTAGTTCCAACAATATTACATGGTTGTGAGGCATGAGCTATTGATAGGGTTGTGCAAAGAAGGGTGTATATGTTGGAAATGAAATGTTTGAGGACAAAATGTGGTATGAGGTGCTTTGATTGAGTAAGTAATGAAAGGATAAGAGAGAGATGTGGTAATAAAATAAGTGTGGTTAAGAGAGCAGATTAGGGTCTATTGAAATGGTTTGGATATATGGAGAGAATGAGTGAGGAAAGGTTGACAAAGAAGATATATGTGTCAGAAATGGAGGGAGCAAGGAGAGCACGTAGACCAAATTGGAAGTGGAAGGATGGCGTGAGAAAGGTTTTAAGCAATCGGAGCCTGAACACGCAGGAGGATAAAAAGCATGCACGGAATAGAGTGAATTTGAACGATTTGGTATCCCAGGGTCAATGTGCTGTCAATGGACTGAACAAGGGCATGTGAATTGTCTCGGGTAAACCATGGAAAGGTCTGTGGGGCCCGGATGTGGATAGGGAGCTGTGGTTTTGGTGCATTACACATGACGACTAGAGGCTGAGTGTGAACGAATTTGGTCTTTTCTTTGTTTTCCTGGTGCTACCTTGCTGATGCAGGGGTTGCAGTGCTGTTGCCTTTGGGGCGGGGTGGTGCCGGGAATGGATGAAGGCAAGCAAGTATGAATATGTACGTTTGTATATATGTCTGTTTATGTGTATGTATTTGTACATGTATGTGTGTTTATATATATGTGTGCCAATTCCCACATCAGTGAGGTAGCGCCAGGAAACAGACAAAGATTGACGCATCCACTCATATACACATATATGTACATAAATACACATACATGTATATGGATACATATCAACATATACACATATACATACACATGCACAACCATATACATATGTACACGTGTGCATATTCATACTTCCTTACCTTCATCCATCCCTTGCGCCATTCCACCCCACAGGAAACAGCATTGCCACCCCATGCAGTGAAGCTTTATTTTATGGATTTTATTTCCAGGATGTTTTTGTTGTTTGTCAGCTGTTTTGTGTTGTCATTGTTGTTGGAGAAGGTGTGGTTTTGTGGATGAGTGTTATAATTTCAACTCCTTGTTGTCTGTCATATCCTGCAGTTGTGTGGAGTGAGGTGAAAGTTACTGCTATGAATAGTGTTGGAGATAAGTATGGACAGAGTGTACTTATAACTTAACAGGGTTTCCATCAGCAGAACCTGCTGAAAAAGTTCAATAAGGCTTTTTGGTACTAGTAGACCATGCTGGGTTTAAAGACCTCATGGCATATGCTGCTACTTATGTCTCTACAGTTTTGAAAAGGGGCAGTACCCTTCTTTCCAGTGTTCAATAAGGGGTAATAGCAGTTGTCCACAATGTTCATCAAAGGGCAGTAGCAGTTGTTCTGATGTTTGACAAGGGGGAATAGCAGTTCTCGCTGATGTTCAACAAGGGGCAGTAGCAGTGGACACTGATCATGGATTAGACCTGTTGAAACCCAATTTACCTCTTCCCCTCACTGCAGTAAATCTTTTGGGGTAAGTTTTCCAAGCTTTTGTTTTTTGAGGTTTTATGACCTGTAACCCCAAATGTGGGAGACTTTTTTGGTGTCGGGAACTTCTTCAGCGGGTATAATTTTTCTTAGCTGATAATATAGTCTTCCTAGACCACCTCAGCTTGGGGCCAGATCCTAACATAGAAGTGCTAATATTTGGAACTTAAATGTGTGGAATTTCACCAACACTTTCGCAGTATGAATTTAGGTGAATGTGTAATGTTTTATGTTCAGGAAGTTTTTATTTTTATTCTAAGACAGGACCTATCAGTTTTGAAACTTTTCATTTATTCCTTGAAGCTTCAGATTCTAAGATTTTAGAAACTCTGTTTAGATTTTTTTTTTTTTTTTAGCCTTTTAGTGATAAAACAGTGTTAGTGATATTGTTACCTTCTACAAGAGTTCCTTTCTGGTACACTGTCGACTTTGGGGTTAATTTGTTTGGACGTACTTAAGATTAGCTTCTTAGGATAGGCTTTTCAGGTAAGTTTTCACAAGGTGACTTGCTGCCCTCATGTTCTGAACCTAAGGGGTAATTGGAAGAGGAGTTTTTTAGTGAGTTAGCTCCTCAACAGTATTCATAAGAATTTTTTTTGTTATGATGACCTAGTTGTGATGTCAGTGAGATACATAGAAATGTCCACATACAAGAACCAACTCATTTTCATTGATATGGGATTTGATAGTTTGATAGCTAAGATTCTGGCAAAAAATGAAACCAGTAAGTTATGAAATACCCCACTCTTGATTGCTTTTTAGATAACTACTTGAGAACATTATATTTTATGCCCATTCAGTACCTGAGAGAATTTAAGGAGGTCACCAGAAATTATTGAGGGAACACCGCTTTATTCATGCAGGATTACGAAACTTTTGCTGGCTCACCCTGGCTTGTGTGTTAGAGCTTATAATGCCAGGAGGGTGCCATCCATTCTGGCATTTCTGAGGAACATTTCCTTAGAGGAGTTAACAAAATAGGTCTTTGACATCCTGCAAACACTTTTGTTAAATGGTACTTCTCTCGAGATATTGAGGATCTGGTTTCAGTCATTATCTTCATCCTTATCTTCACATGAATACAACCTTCACTGCTAATTTTTCTTATTACAATAAACTTTATAATTGTATTTGTCTTTGATATTTTGGTTAACTTGATGATGGGACAGTTGGATTGCCACCTCAAGACAGAGGATCACTGTAGTGGATAAGGGTGGAAGACGATTTTTATAGTAATGTGCTACAAGGTACCCATTAGGTTAACTGTTTGTGGTTGAGACATTTTTCACTAATCCTCTTCCTTGTTGGCATGCTCTCAAAGCTCAGAGGACAAACTGACCCTGAAGAGATAGGTGAGGGTCCAGCAAGTAGGTTTCTAGGTTGCTGCCTCTGGCCCTACCATCTGAGAATTTGAGGTCAGCATAACTTATGTGTCAACCCACAGGAAAGTAATGTCATCACCAAGTGGAGGTTGCTGAATGGCAGAAAGGCATTCCCCAACCAAGGTGTAGGCTGCAACTACTGAATAGATGGTAAGTTAGAGGTTAAAGGTATTAACCTTGCCAGAAAGCTGGGGTTAGAGGTTCTGACCCTTGGGATCTTAGAGAATCTTTCAAAACTCAAGGAACACTGCTCCAGAGAGAAAAAGTATCAATTTTCAAAACTTATTTTCCAGAATTTGCATGGGTGTGGAGTACACGTGAACAAGGTGGTCAAGCAGGCAGTATTCTCCTTAGCTCTGAAGACCGACAGATTATCTTCAATCCGGAGTACAGTTCAGGAACTGCAGCCATTCGAGGAAGCGAACCTCTTTTCTCTGGTTTTCACCATTACTGGGAGCTTAAAATGACTTCAGCTGTGTATGGTACTGACATTGTAAGTTGATCTTCCATACATTTTGTGATGTTGACCTTATAGCCCATATCCTTTAACTGTACTCAGCAGAAGTTTTTACCTTTCTTGAAATTTTTTGTTTTGGATGAAAATTTGATAACTAGAAAGAACAAATTTTGTAAAGGATTACACTCTTGATACAATTGATGTAAAACTTGTCAAGATTAAAGGATACCAGGTACTGCGTAAGGTTCATCAACACTGATTGAAGTAAGATGGGATTAGTAGTGGAAAAATTTGATTTATTGTAACATACATGATTGTGTTGAGACTCATAAGGATTAAAGGAACATTGGTGGAAATAAAATGGTTGGGGCCCGGTTGTGCATAGGGGACTCTGGTTTCATTGCATTATACAGGATTGCTACTGAGTGGATGTGAGTGAATAAGACCATTTCATCATATCTTCTTGGCACTACCTTGCTAATGTGGGAAATGGCAAATTTATAGGAAAAAAATTGCAAAAAAATCAAATTGACATCTAAATAAAGCTAAAGATTGTCTTCTCCCAAATTTGTCGTCGGTATAGTAAAAAGTTTTAGGAAGATTTATATTAGATTTCTTTAACACTTTTCTGAAATATGGCTAAGCATTAACCTCTGCAAAAAAGTCATTTTAATGACGGCCCCATAAAGTACTTGAAATCACTGAGATGTAAAGTTTACCTTGTCCATTGTATGGGGCTTGTGGAAAGGTATCTGTATCTAATGGCCCAAAATATGCATTTAACCATATGAAAGCTTTTAAGATACCCGTATGAAATAAAAATGGAAAAGGGGGTCTAAATATATTGAACCAAGTTACACTCTTACCAAGTTTCAAGTCATTGTGCACAAACTGAAGGAATAGTTCTATATTGTTCTTCATTGAAAAGAAATTAAGAAATGGCAAAAACAGTGTGGGGGAAGACGAAATAGAAAAAAGTGATGGTGTGTAGAGAGATAAAATAAGTGTCTAAATGATACTGGTGATGTTGCTTAGTAATAGGTTTTTGATAAATGTTTGTTTGACCTTTACCTCTTAGAATCCTTTAAAACAGCCAAATGAAAAAATGTAAAAGTTTTCATTGCATACTGAGCCAAGGAACTGAAACTGAAGGAATGGATGCCAATATTTTATTGATGGTTAGCAAAAAGATGAAAATAGAAATAAGGATAATAAGAATCAGCAAAAGTATGCACTTATAGTGGAGGGAGACATTATTGATATGAAAATGTTATTTGCCTTCAAATTCTTCTAGAATTTAGATTAAGATCTAAACACAACATAACAGAAAGTGCTGATACCCATTTCACTTGCCATCAGCTGCCAAAGCTTTCCCTGGTTTTGATATAGTAAATCCTTATCCATGAACTTCTTATTTCATCATTACTTTTATCTGTGGAATGGATAGCACATAGTGCTCACAACAGAAATAATCGAGTTTAACGAAAAATGAATTGTGTGAGTTAAATGTTGTCAAGTGTTATGTGTGACAGGTAGAGATTTTGTGTTTATGGACAAAATGTATGCAGATTTTGTGTGTGTGGGTGAGGCAGATAGAAAAGACAGCTACCTCGGTTAGAGGAATGCAATTTTGCAACCACTAAAGTGCTGGCTCACTATGCAGCCATCACTAACCCTCCAGATACCAAGGGAGATAGGACTGGTTAGACACCTCTCTGGTTGGTGGTTGCTTATCAGCCACTGCCTACATTGGTATTCTCATTGAAAACTTTATTCCTTTATTGTCCTTAACACTCAAACAGTAGAAGTCATCATATGGTGACTTATGTAGTAGGGCAGTTTTTTTCTTTCCAAAGTAATTCTGATGTGTAAATATATATATGTATATTAATGTAAAGTGTGGTGTTGTTAGACTCCATATAGTTACTCTGTGAGTGAAAAGTCATTATTGATGTGGTTGTTTAATCATCTTTAGACAAAAAGGGGTACAATCTCAAGTAATTTGTCACTCCAAAGGTGTTATATAATTTAATAAGCAAGTAAATTTTGAATATATGTAAATGTTTGAAAATCTCTGTATATATATGTGAATAGAGCAGGGTAAAATACTGTATACATGTGTAGGTAGAGAGGGTGAAGTGTAATTACTTTGAGGTGTTTTGGGCATATGGAAAGAATGCAAGAAGCGAAGTTAACTCGGAAAGTTTATGATAGTACAAATTACCTGTGAGGTGGGGAGACAGAGCAGAAGAGAAATGGGGGAAGAATGGGTGAAATTATGTATGCAAAGGAAGAGAAATGGGGGAAGCATGTATGGAATGGCATATACAAAGGAGGTATGTAAGACTGGGGGTAAATGGAGACTTGCTAAAGCCACCTCCTTGATAGATCCCATAGGGAACAGGCATCAGATAGATAAATAGATAGATCTGACTAAGCATGAATATTGGCATCTCAAGAAAGCTAACGGGAATGTCTTAGGAAAATTTTTTCTGACTTTCCTATGGTAAATTACTGTCTCTTATGTGGTGATGCTTCTGTTTCTGCCATATGCATAGCAGTGGTTGATGTAGTGGAAATGGAGCCATTTATTCCCAGTTTCCCCAAGATGACCTCTTCTTCCAACCCATGGTTCAGCCATCTGTTCTGAGGCTGTTAAGACAAAGGATCAGACATATCGGATTTGGCAAAACTTACCTTCCTCCGACTTTCATTCAGCATTTATCACTGCCAATAATCATTGCAAATACATTATAAGTGATGCAAAGCATTCCTTTTCTCAAAGGAAGTGTGATAACCTATCCTTATCATCCACTGGTCTTTGGCTAAGGGCATGGTTAGCAACTTCTGTCACTCTACCTTTCGTTCACTTCCCCATTCTGATGGTACTGTATCTGTCTTTCCAGTAGACAATGCAACTTTCTTTGGTTCATGTTTATCTTCTAACTCTACCTTGGTTGACTAACATTCCTTCACCCCCTGATGCTTCTCTTGATAATCCTATGCCCCACCCTGTAATCTCTTTTCAGACTGTTTGAGATGTGCTTCTGTCTCTGGACATAAGCAAGGCTTATGGTCGTAATGGCATCCATCCCCATGCACTGAAAGAGTGTGCCCCTGACCTTGCGCTGCTACCTTGTCTGCTCCATTTTGTTTAAAATCCAGAACTTTTTCCTCTTCTTGGAAGTATGCAGTTTTACATCCCACCTTTAAGAAGAGCAACCATTATAACTCCTCAATTTATCATTGTGTTGTTTTGACATCTACCATTTCCAAAGTCTTTGAATCCTTCCTCACCTTCAGTATCCTTAGACATCTTGAATCTCACAGTCTTCTCTCCAATCACGAGCACGGCTTCAGTAAGGCGAGATCCACTGGTGATACTCTTTCGTCTTACTATTGGCTGGTCATCATCCCTGAAAGATTTTGGGGAATCATATGTAGTTGCCCTTGCCAAAGCCAAAGCTTTTGATGTGGGGGTTTGGCATCTGGGTTTCATTTCTGATTTTTTTTTTCTCCCACACTGCTCCCTCATATCTAGCTTTTTTTTTTTCTGGCCACTCTGTGATTTTTGATGGATCAGCCTCCCCAAATTTTCTCAATCAATATTGATGTCCCTCATGGTCCTGTCCTGTCTTGTGCACTTTTTCTTCTGTATATCAACAAATTTCTCTCCACAAATAACCGAGTACACTCATGCTCTAACTACTCAGCAATGCATTCCTCCACATCCTTCAATTTCTGTTCCTTCTTCTCTCACTCGATCTGCATCTCATCTCGACACAACTTCCTCAATAAACTTAGACAGGACATTCCTGTGGGGTAGATGAAATCTGGTTAAGTTTAATGCCTTCAAGACCCAGTTTCTATCCATCCCTCAGTCGAAAATTCTTCACAACTTTTCTCCTTTGGTAGTTCTGTATTTCCACCTCTTGACTCAATGAACAGTCTTGGTATTGCTGTAACATCCACTCATCCTTGGAAACCCCACATTACAGAACTCATTGAACATGTTTGGTATTACTGTAACATCTTCTCTCTGTTAGAAACCCCACATTATGGAAATGACTTGGTCTGCCTCTTAAGAAACTAGGCGTCCTGTTTAAACAATGAAATTCCATTTCTTCAGGAGAGTTGCTCTGTATATATAAAGGATTGTTCCGTCCTTGTATGGAGTACTGCTCTCACATCAGGAATGTTTTTAGCTCTGTATCTGTGCTTGACAGAGTTAAAAATGGTCTGACTTATAAACTCTCCCAGGCTAGCTTCAAAACTTAACCTGTATGTATATGGGCGTATATATATGTATATGTGTGTGTGTATGTGGGTGGTTAGGCTTCTCTTCGTCTGTTTTCCTTGTGTTACCTTGCTGATGTGGGAAATGGCGATAAAGTGTAATAGAAAAAAAATATGTATACATATGTGTGTTTGTGTGTGTGTGTATTATATGTCCTTTACTTTTACATACATGTCTTTCACAAATATTGATGAATCATTTTCATAGAATTTACATCAAATTCTCAACTCTGCTGTTCCCTCCATCTTCTACCCCCCATACCAGGACCTCTACTCATTACCACTATGCCAAGTTCATGTAAGGTATAGTAGCTCATATTTATTTACATATCTTTTACATGTTTTCTTTCATTTTATAATGGGAAACAAAATTGGAGAACTTTAATTTTGTCTGTATTGTGATTCACAAATAGAAAATGGCCTGCCAGAGTTGATGATTTAGGCATTAATCCCCATTAGTGATTGGCATAGTTACATTGTACTCTAATACCACTTAACTGCTAAGGATGGTTAACAGACTACTTCTGTTCCCTTCATGCTTGGCCTCAGTTTTGCTCATTTGTTCCAAGTCCAGACTGCAGACCATGGAAAGTTCTTTCATGCAAGCAGGAAAAAGGGCAGGGTTTACTCCTGCATTTTTCAGATGAAAGCTAGGGATGACTACAGTTTTGTTCTACTTTTACTCATACATCTGGTTTAACCTCAACTGGTCTTGGGCTCTCTGACCATTAATTGACTCTTAGTGCACCATGGATGGGAGGTAAATGAAGTAGCTTAAGTGGTTGTCTTTTCATGAATTACTGTTGTCAGTGGTAGAAAAGGAGTTGTTACATGGGAATATTAAGGAACACTGAATGTTTCAAATTTTCCGTACAGTCCCTAGTTTCCATTTCAGACTTTTAAGATTCATGTCATGTCATTTGTAATAGACTGAAACCACAGTCCTCTATCCACAATCTGGCCCAAAAGATTGTCCATGGTATTCCCCAGTTGCTTCATATGCCTTTGCTTAGTCCATTGACAGCACATCACCCCCTACAAAGTACATCGCTCATGTTCACTCTGTCCTGTGCATGCCTTTTACCCTCCTGCATGCTTAGGCCCTATGCACTCAGAATCTTATTCACTCCATCCTTCCATCACCAGTTTGGTTGCCCTTATCCCTCTCTCCTTCATTTCTAACTCATCTTTTTAACAACCTCTTCTTTCTCTTTTTCTTCACATGTCCAAACCATTTTAGCACAGTCTCCTCGACTCTCTCAGCCATACTCTTCTTATTACAGCTCTCTTTTGCTCTATCATTACATACTTGATCATCTTTCCTTGCACCATATATTGTCCTTAGACACTTAATTTCTAATGTACTCACCCTTTTCCTTATATTCTCATCAATAAACCATTCCCCACGTCCATACAACACTGCTGGGATTGCTATACCTACAGATATACCCATTTTTACCCTCTCAGGTGGTGACCTCTCTTTTCTCACATTTTTCAGTACTTCCACTACCTTTTGTCCCTCACCAACCCTATGACTGACTCACCCCAGCTTTCATGGCCCCTTTTGTTGTCCTCTCCACTTTTTGGCAGTATTGTATGGCCTAAAACAAATTCAGCTGTTATTTATAGTGCATATCATGATGTCATGGCTCACATACCTTACCTAAATTACTGTATGTTAAGTACAGATTATTTGCTATGTAGAAATGTGGGTAGGCCAGCTGATGTTTGTGTACTTTTTTGTTCCTCAAAGCTGCTGTCATTTGCCAGCAGAGAGGGATGTTTAGTGGGCATATCACTCTTTTGGTGTTTTTTTTTTTTCTTTCTTTTTCCTCCCTGCAGTTTATGAAAAGAATTTTTTATGAATAGGTGAACAAAGGAAATATTAAAACCATGATTTCTCATGTTATGAAATGAGGCTGCTAGCTTTTGCAGTGTAAGCAAAAAGTATTATTTTCCAGACTGGCCAGACCTGAATTATTTAGATTTGTAACTTTTTTATATATATGATTAGATGCACAGAGAACTATCAGTACCATTAATTTTTCTTACAAATATAGTGTGAAGCATTCCCAGTTCAGGAAAAAGACATTATTTATTGGACTGACCAATCTTAAGCACAGTTGGTGGAGGTGCAACTGGTGGCAAGTTCTAAGAGATGTTCAACCATCCATTGTGGTTACTGAGGCCTCCAGGCAGCTCCAGTAACTCATCCTTTGTTTGGGTTGCTATCTGTGGTCAGCCAACAGACCCAGCAATGGATGAGTAATTTGACTTGTGTCAGGAAATTACATGTGTAGATTGATGCCATTAGCACTGTTCTATGTCAAATGTCAAATGAATTTCATAGAAACAAGAAGGGTTAAAGACCAGGGAAAATTTGTTAAATCTTGCAGTGGAGGGAAAATTTGTTAAATGTTGCAGTAGAGGGAAAATTTTTATTTGTCTGCCTTGGACTAAAGTCAAGCTTTGCAGTGTATGATTATTAAAGTTCACTCATCTTGAGCATCACAGTGGAAGGGTTAAGGCCTGCATTAGGTTTTCTTCAACTCCTTAGGAAGATGAGTACATGTACTTTTTTTCCCAACGAATGATATGATGGAAGAAATAACCTTTTCACAATTTGTTTTTGAATATTTTTTTTTTATGAAGTAAAAGATTATGATGGAAAAATCCATACATACCTCATTATCACTTCACATGGTGATGAACACGGGTTCATGAGAATTCACCTTACATGGGGGAGATTTTTCATAGGGACGTATTAAGAACCATGTGATGTCTAGCATCCATACATGATACTTGCATTTTTTCTTGCAAACATTATGTGGGAGACTTGAAATGTAAATTAATGAATTTATGTCAGTAGCCTTTTAAAGTTTAGAAATGAACAAATCATGATAATAAAGAAAAGAATAGAGTCCAAAAGTTGTCAGTGGCCATCTACAAATTATGTGACATAGTGGCCTGTGGAGTGTTCTGTATTGTTAATGGTGGAGGCATGAAAGTAGCCATCTCTTAGAAGCAAAGATAAAGAAAAAAAAAAAAATCAGAGCATTATCTATATCATAAGGAAGGAAAGTCAAAATTAGGGCTATAGGAATATTGGTCACAGCATGAATCTGGTTTGGGAGAGTTGATAAATCAAATTACTTAACTCTCATAGGAAAGTATGCCAAACTAGAGTTACCCCAGGTGAGAAAGCAGTGCTACAAACAGGGATGAGCCAGTCCTTTGTTTGATTGGAGTTAACACTTTAGATATTCCTCCAAAACAGCATATTACTTTGCTGGATTTTCATTATTTTTTGCTTAGAGGTCCTCATTGGCTATCCTTTTTATTCATGCATCAGCTTTTTTCAGCATTTTATTCAGGGCTTTGTAATTAACTTCTTCATTCATGACCAGTATATGGAATCTTCAGCTTTGTCCATTCCATCTTCATTCATGACCAGTATATGGAATCTTCAGCTTTGTCCATTTCATCTTCATTCATGACCAGTATATGGAAAATTCAGCTTTGTCCATTCCATTTTTCTCATATTACTTTCTTTAATCTTCATGCCATCATTGCTTCTCTTTCCACAGAACATTCTTACAGTACTGCACACATCTGTTGCGGCTTAAGTTAATGTCTGTTCAAGTGAATCTAGATCACCCTCATCCTCCTTTGCACCATTTCATCATTATCAGTGAACTTCTCATTTAATATCTCTTGGAAGTTAGATGTAGAATTACACTTTCATTGCTATCATTTTCACCTTTAATTTTCCATTATTTGTCATCCATGTTTCGAATCCAACATAACACTGCTGTCAGAAATCTGAAAAGCCTTCATCTGATCTTTAGTGGACCTTAAACACTGGTTACCTGAAATGTATTGTTGATACTCTCCTTGTCCCTGTCTCCTCTCTCCCTCTACCAAATATACTTTTAATGATTAGTAATGATACTTGATGATAATAATGATCAAATTTTTTTATATATTTCTTATTTGGTTGCCATTTTCTGCATTATCAAGGTACACATGTACATAATTCATACTGTCTGCCTTTATTCATTCCCATCGCCACCCCGCCACACATTAAATAGCAACCCCCTCCCCCTGCATGTGCGTGAGGTAGCACTAGGAAAAGACAACAAAGGCCACATTCGTTCACATTCAGTCTCTAGCTGTCATGTATAATGCACTGAAACCACAGCTCCCTTTTCACATCCAGGCCCCACAGAACTTTCCATGGTTTACCTGAGACGCTTCACATGCCCTGGTTCAATCCATTGACAGCATGTCGACCCTGGTATACCACATCGTTCCAATTCACTCTATTCCATGCACGCCTTTCACCCTCCTGCATGTTCGGGCCCCAATCACTCAAAATCTTTTTCACTCCATCTTTCCACCTCCAGTTTGGTCTCCCACTTCTCTATCCCTCCACCTCTGACACATATATCCTCTTGGTCAATCTTTCCTCACTCATTCTCTCCATGTGACCAAACCATTTCAAAACACTCTCTTCTGCTCTCTCAACCACACTCTTTTTATTTCCACACATCTCTCTTACCCTTACATTACTTACTCGATCAAACCACCTCACACCACATATTGTCCTCAAACATCTCATTTCCAGCACATCCACCCTCCTTCACACAACTCTATCTATAGCCCACGCCTCACAACCATATAACATCATTGGAACCACTATTCCTTCAAACATACCCATTTTTGCTTTCCAAGATAATGTTCTCGACTTCCACACATTCTTCAGCGCCCACAGAACTTTTGCCCCCTCCCCCACCCTATGATTCACTTCCGTTTCCAGGGTTCCATCCATTGCCAAATCCACTCCCAGATGTCTAAAACACTTCACTTCCTCCAGATTTTCTCCATTCAAACTTACCTCCCAATTGACTTGTCCCTCAACCCAACTGTACCTAATAACCTTGCTCTTATTCACATTTACTCTCAGCTTTCTCCTTTCACACACTTTACGAAAGTCAGTCACCAGCTTTTGCAGTTTCTCACACGAATCAGCCACCAGCGCTGTATCATCAGCGAACAACAACTGACTCACTTCCCAGGCTCTCTTGTCCACAACAGACTGCATACTTGCCCCTCTTTCCAAAAGTCTTGCATTCACTTCCCTAACAACCCCATCCGTAAACAAATTAAACAACCATGGAGACATCACACACCCCTGCCGCAAACCAACATTCACTGAGAACCAATCACTTTCTTCTCTTCTTGCACGTACACATGCCTTACATCCTTGATAAAAACTTTTCACTGCTTCTAACAACTTGCCTCCCACACCATATATTCTTAATACCTTCTACAAACAATCTCTATCAACTCTTTCATATGCCTTCTCCAGATCCATAAATGCTACATACAAATCCATTTGCTTTTCTAAGTATTTCTCACATACATTCTTCAAAGCAAACACCTGATCCACACATCCTCTACCACTTCTGAAACCACACTGCTCTTCCCCAATCTGATGCTCTGTACATGCCTTCACCCTCTCAATCAATACCCTCCCATATAATTTCCCAGGAATACTCAACAAACTTATACCTCTGTAATATGAGCACTCACTTTTATCCCCTTTGCCTTTGAACAATGGCACTATGCAAGCATTCCTCCAATCCTCAGGCACCTCACCATGAGTCATACATACATTAAATAACCTTACCAACCAGTCGACAATTACGTCACCCCCTTTTTTAATACATTCCACTGCAATACCATCCAAACCCGCTGCCTTGCCAGCTTTCATCTTCCACAAAGCTTTTGCTACCTCTTCTCTATTTACCAAATCATTCTCCCTAACCCTCTCACTTTGCACACCACCTCGACCAAAACACCCTATATCTGCCACTCTGTCATCAAAGACATTCAACAAACCTTCAAAATACTCTCTCCATCTCCTTCTCACATCACCACAACTTGTTATCACCTCCCCATTACCCCCCTTCACTGAAGTTCCCATTTGTTCCCTTGTCTTACGCACTATATTTACCTCCTTCCAAAACATCTTTTTATTCTCCCTAAAATTTAATGATACTCTCTCACCCCAACTGTCGTTTACACATACACATGCATATCTGTTCTTAACTCTAAACTCTACTTTGGAAATGTGGGAAATGGTGAATGCATTTAAAGAATATAGCGACAGGAATGGATGAAGGCAAGCAAGTATTAATATGTACATATGTGTCCCTTGGGATAGAGGAGAAAGAATACTTCCCATGTGTTTTGTGCATCTCATAAAAGGCAACTAAAAGGGGAGGGAGCAGGGGACTGGAAATCCTCCCCTCCTGTTTTTTAAATATTTTTATCTTTTTTAATTTCCAAAAGAAGGAACAGGAGGAGGCCAAGTGAGATATTCCCTCTAAGGCTCAGTCCTCTGTTCTTAATGCTACCTCAGATTTGGATGTCTAAATGTGTGTGGATGTAACCAAGATGAGAAAAAAGGAAAGATAGGTAGTATGTTTGAGGAAAGGAACCTGGATGTTTTGGCTCTGA
The DNA here is from genome assembly GCF_036320965.1 of Panulirus ornatus. Classification (NCBI taxonomy): domain Eukaryota; kingdom Metazoa; phylum Arthropoda; class Malacostraca; order Decapoda; family Palinuridae; genus Panulirus; species Panulirus ornatus. The sequence goes on along the minus strand of NC_092225.1, from coordinate 90,467,438 downwards.
GTGAAACGAAGCTTAGGGTAAAAGGAAAGAGTAGTTTGAGAATGTCTTCAGAGTTAAGTCAGGGGTTGGTGAGAGGACGAGCAAAGGAAGGAGTAGCACTACTCACGAAGCAGTTGTGGGAGTATGTGATAAAGTGTGAGAAAGTAGACTCTATATTGATATGGGTAAAGCTGAAAGTGGACAGAGAGATGGGTGATTATTGGTGACTATGTACGTGATCTTGAGAAGAAAGATCATGAGAGGCAAGTGTTTTGGGAGCAGCTGAGTGAGTGTGTTAGCTGCTTTGATGCATGAGATTGGGTTATAGTGATGATTTGAATGCAAAGGTGAGTGATATGGCAGTTGAGGGTATAATTGGTGTACATGGGGTGCTCAATGTTGTAAATGGAAATGGTGAAGAGCTTGTGGATTTGTGTGGTGAAAAAGGACTGGTGATTGGGAATACCTGGTTTAAAAAGAGATATATACATAAGTATACATATGGGAGTAGGAGAGATGGCCAGAGGGCGTTATTGGATTATGTGCTAATTGATAAGCATGTGAAAGAGAGACTTTTGGATGTTAATGTGCTGAGAGGGGCAACTGGAGGGATGTCTGATCATTATCTTGTGGAGGCAAAGGTGAAGACTTGTAGAGGTTTTCAGAAAAGAAGAGAGAATGTTGGGGAGAAGAGAGTGGTGAGTGAGTGAGCTTGTGAAGGAGACTTGTGTGAGGAAGTACCAGGAGAGATTGAGTGCAGAATGGCAAAAGGTGAGAGCAAATGACATAGGAGGAGTGGGAGAGGAATGGAATGTGTTTAGGGAAGCAGAGATGGCTTGCACAAAAGATGCTTGTGGCGTGAGAAAGGTGTGAGGTGAACAGATTAGAAAGGTTAGTGAGTGGTGGGATGAAGAAATAAGATTGTTAGTGAAAGAGAAGAGAAAGCCGTTTGGATGATGTTTGTAGGGAAGTAGTGCAAAGGACTGGGAGATGTATAAACATAAAAGAAAGTAGCAAGAAGTCAAGAGAAAGGCGTAAGAGGTGAAAAAGAGGGCAAATGAGGTGTTGGGGTGAGAGAGTATTGTTAAATCTTAGGGAGAATAAAGAGATGTTTTGGCAGGAGGTAAATAAAGTGTGTAAGACAAGAGAACAAACAGGAACATCAGTGAAGGGGGCTAATGGGGAGGTAATAACAAGTAGTGATGAAGTGAGAAGGACATGGAGTGATTATTTTGAAGGCTTATCGAATGTGTTTGATGATAGAGTGGCAGATATAGGGTGTTTTGGTCGAGGTGGTGTGTGAAGTGAGAGGGTCAGGGAGAATGGTTTGGTAAACAGAGAAAGGTAGTGAAAGCTTTGTGGAAGATGAAATGTAGTGGGTTTGGATGGTATTGCAGTAGAATTTATTAAAAAAGGGGTAATTGTGTTATTGATTGGTTTGTGAGGATATTCAATGTATGTATGGTTCATGGTGAAGTGCCTGAGGGTTGGCGGAATGCATGCATAGTGCCATTGTACAAAGGCAAAGGGGATAAAGGTGAGTGTTCAAATTACAGAGGTATAAGTTTGTTGAGTATTCCTGGGAAATTATATGGGAGGGTATTGATTGAGAGGGTAAAGGCATGTACGGAGCATCAGATTGGGGAAGAGTATTGTGGTTTCAGAAGTGATAGAGGATGTATGGATCAGGTGTTTGCTTTGAGGAATGTATGTGAGAAATACTTCGAAAAACAGATGGATTTGTATGTAGCATTTATGGATTGGGAGAAGCCTTATGATAGAGTTGATAGAGATTGTTTGTGGAAGGTATTAAGAGTATATGGTGTGGGAGGTAAGTTGCTAGAAGCAGTGAAAAGTTTTTACCAAGGATGCAAGGCATGTGTATGAGTAGGAAGAGAGGATAGTGATTGGTTCCCAGTAAATGTTGGTTTGTGGCAGGGGTGTGTGATGTCTCCATTGTTGCTTAATTTGTTTGTGGATGGGGTGGTTAGGGAGGTGAATGCAAGTGTTTTGGAAAGAGGAGCAAGTATGCAGTTTGTTGTGAATGAGAGGGCTTGGGAAGTGAGTCAGTTGTTGTTCACTGATAATACAGTGCTGGTGGCTGATTTGGGTGATAAACTGCAGAAGCTGGTGACTGAGTTTGGTAAAGTGTGTGAAAGAAGAAGGCTGAGAGTAAATGTGAATAAGAGCAAGGTTATTAGGTTCAGTAGGGTTGAGGGACAAGATAAGTGGGAGGTACGTTTGAATGGAGAAAAACTGGAGGAAGTGAAGTGGATTTAGCAGCGGATGGAACCATGCAAGGGGAAGTGACTCACAGGGTTGGGGAGGGGATGAAGTTTCTGGGAGCGTTGAAGAATGTGTGGAAGGCGAAAATGTTTTCTTGGAGAGCAAAAATGGGTATGTGTGAAGGAACAGTGGTTCTATCAATGTTATATGGTTACGAGGCGTAGGCTATAGATAGGGTTGTGCGGAGGAGGGTGCATGTGTTGGAAATGAAATGTTTGAGAACAGTATATGGTGTGAGATGGTTTGATCTATTAAGTGATGAATGGGTAAGAGAGATGTGTAGTAATAAGAGTGTGGTTGAGAAGAGTGTGTGTTGAAATGGTTTGGTCACATGGAGAGAATGATTGAGGAAAGATTGACCAAGAGGATATGTGTGTCAGAGGTGGAGGGAACGAGGAGAAGCGGGAGTAGCGCTACTCCTAAAGCAGTTGTTGTGGGAGTATGTGATAGAGTGTAAGAAATTAGACTCTGGATTGATTTGGGCAAAACCGAAAGTGGATGGAGAGAGTTCGGCGATTATTGGTCCCTATGCACCTGATTATGAGAAGAAAGATCATGAGAGACAAGTGTTTTGGAAGCAACTGAGTGAGTGTGTTAGCATCTTTGATGCACAAGACCAAGTTATAGTGATGGATGATTTGAATGCAAAGTTGAGTAATGTGGTAGGTGAGGGTATAATTGGTGTACATGGGGTGTTCAGTGTTGTAAATGGAAATGGTGAAGAGCTTGTAGATTTGAGTGCTGAAAGTGGACTGGTGATTGGGAATATCTGGTTTAAAATGAGAGATATACATATGTATATGTATGTAAGGAGGAGAGATGGCCAGAGAACGTTATTAGATTATGTAATAATTGATAGGTGCATGAAAGAGAGACTTTTATGTCAACGTGCTGAAAGGGGCAACTGATCATTATCTTGTGGAGGCGAAGGTTTGTGAGGTTTTCAGGAAAGAAGAGAGAATGTTGGGGTGAATAGAGTGGTGAAAGTAAGTGAGCTTGGAAAGGAGACTTGGGTGAGGAAGTACCAGGAGAGATTGAGTGCAGAATGGAAAAGGGTGAGAGCAAATGATGTAAGGGGAGTGTGAGAGGAATAGGATGTATTTAGGGAAGCAGTTGATGGCTTGTGCAAAAGATGCATGTATCATGAGAAAGGTGGGATATGGGCAGATTAGAAAGGGTGGTAATTGGTGGGATGAAGAAGTAGGGTTGTTAGTGAAAGAGAAGAGAGAGGCATTTGGATGATTTTTGTAGGGAAATAATGCAAGTGACTGGGAGATATATAAAAGAAAGCAACAGGAGGTCAAGAGAAAGGTGCAAGAGGTGGAAAGAGGGCAAATGAGAGTTGGGTGAGAGAGTATCGTTGAATTTTAGGGAGAATAAAAAGATGTTTTGGAAGGTGGTAAATAAAGTGCGTAAGACAAGAGAACAAATGGGAACATCGGTGAAGGGAGCTAATGGGGAAGTAAGAACAAGTAGTGGTGAAGTGAGGAGATGGAGTGAGTATTTTGAAGGTTTGTTGAATGTGTTAGATGATAGAGTGGCAGATAGAGGGTTTTTTTGGTCAGGGTGGTGTGTGAAATGAGAGGGTCAGGGAGAATGGTTTGGTAAATAGAGAAGAGGTAGTGAAAGTTTTGTGGAAGATGAAAGCTGGCAAGACAGTGGGTTTAGATGGTATTATAGTGGAATTTATTAAAAAAGGGGAAGATGACTGTGTTGGTGACTGGTTGGTAAGAATATTCAGTGTATGTATGGTTCATGGTGAAGTGCCTGAGGATTGACGGAATGCATGCATAGTGCCAGTATATAAAAGCAAAGGAGATAAAGGTCAGTGTTCAAATTACAGAGGTATAAGTTTGTTGAGTATTCCTGGGAAATTATATGGGAGGGTATTGATTGAGAGGGTAAAGGCATGTACAGAGCATCAGATTGGGGAAGAGCATTGTGGTTTCAGAAGTGGTAGAGAATGTGTGGATCAGGTGTATGCTTTGAAGAATGTATGTGAGAAATAGAAAAACAGATGGATTTGTATGCAGCATTTATGGATCTGGAGAAGGTATATGATAAAGAGTTGATAGAGAAGCTCTGTGGAAGGTATTAAGAGTATATGGTGTGGGAGGTAAGTTGCTAGAAGTAGTGAAAAGTCTTTATCGAGGATGTAAGGCATGTGTACGAGTAGGAAAAGAGGAAAGTGATTGGTTCTCAGTGAATGTTGGCTTGCGGCAGGGGTGCATGATATCATCATGGTTGCTTAATTTGTTTATGGATGGGGTTGTTAGCGAGGTGAATGCAAGACTTTTGGAAAGAGGGGCAAGTATGCAGTCTGTTGTGGATGAGCGAGCCTGGGAAGTGAGTCAGTTGTTGTTCGCTGATGATACAGCGCTGGTGGCTGATTCATGTGAGAAGCTGCAGAAGCTGGTGACTGAGTTTGGTAAAGTGTGTGAAAGAAGAAATCTGAAAGTAAATGTGGATAAGAGCAAGGTTATTAGGTACAGTAGGGTTGAGGGACAAGTCAGTAAGGATGTAAGTTTGAATGGAGAAGAACTGGAGGAAGTGAAGTGTGTTGGATATCTGGGAGTGGATTGAGCTGCAGATAGAACCATGGAAGCGGAAGTGAGCCACAGGGTGAGGGAGGGGGCAAAGGTTCTGGGAGCATTGAGGAATGTGTGGAAGGCAAAAACTTTATCTCGGAGAACAAAAACGGGTATGTTTGAAGGAGTAGTGGTTCAAACAATGTTATGTGGTTGCAAGGCGTAGGCTATAGATAGGGTTGTGTGGAGGAGGGTGGATGTGTTGGAAATGAGATGTTTGAGGACAATATGTCGTTGTGAGGTGGTTTGACCGAGTAAGTAATGAAGGGGTAGGAGAGATGTGTGGTAATAAAAAGAGTGTGGTTGAGAGAGTAGAAGACTGTGTATTGAAATGGTTTGGTCACATGGAGAGAATGAGTGAGGAAAGATTGACAAAGAGGATATATGTGTCGTAGGTGGAGGGAACGAGAAGTGTGAGACCAAATTGGAGGTAGAAGGATGGAGTGAAAAAGATTTTGAGCAATCGGGGCTTGAACATACAGGAAGATAAAAGGCGTGCAAGGAATAGAGTGAATTGGAACGGTGTGGTATACTGGGGTTGACGTGCTGTCAATGGATTGAACTTGGGCATGTGAAGCGTCTGGGGTAAATCATGGAAAGTTTTGTGGGGCCTGGATGTGGAAAGGGAGCTGTGTTTTCGGTGCATTACACATAACAGCAAGTGACTGTGTGTGAACGAATGTGGCCTTTGTTGTCTTTTCCTAGTGCTACCTTGCACGTGTGCGGGGGGAGGGTGGTGCCATTTTATGTGTTAATTCTTTATACTAGATGATAATTATATTGATAATAGTGATTATTGATAGTAATAGAAATAGAAATAATTAGCAGTATATGAAAATATAGGGATAATACATTCGATAAGACATTGGGTTTGTAACAGGCAGGGGGTGTCAAACAGTTTTTGCATAGAATTGATTGGTTACATAAAATGTTTACGTTGTTTAGAAAGGGGTACTTGTTAATGTGACCTACTTGAGCTCAGATGGCCCAATACATTTGTGGTCCCAAACTGCATCTTATGGGTGAGTGGCCTCAGGTGACAGGAGGAGATAGTGGCAAAGATATTTTAGCAACATCCTCCCAAACTGATGGACAAAGTCTAGATGATGTTTGGAGAGAATGTTTGGAGGACCAACATGTTATGTAATTCATAATAGTTGGAGAAGGAGGGACCAGGGATGATCTTGCTGCCCTTCTCTTCACCCCTTCCAGCAGCCTCCATATTTTGGTGGATATGGAGGAAGACGAAGTGCAGGAGGCACAGGTGAGCTTTGGAAGAATGAAAGCTGTGTAGGTATTCTTGAGTTTAGGCACAGGGAATCCAAGTGCCTTGGATGTTTTGTATTTGGACATGCCTCAAGTGATAAAGGGCACTGCACGGGTAAGTGACTGGTGGCATATCTTTGTAAGCATTGATTGCAACAGTTGGTGTACGTTTGCTAGTGCTCTGGCCACTGACGACTACCTTGGGCACTGTTCCAGGTAATGGTGCTGCATACCGTTAGCTTTCATAATTGCTTTCAGTTCTTTTGAAATATTTGAATAGAACACAAATATATAATTCCTCAAATAACACCTTCTTGTTTGCGTAGGGAGTGTCTTCTGGTGCGTTAGGGGTTGGTGAGGGGTAAAAAGAGGGTCATCATGCTGACTCTAGGCTGCTACAGAGAGCACCAGGCACGTCTTGTCCCCATGAAGACAGATGGTGTGTGGACTTCCTTGTGTTGAAAGTATGTATTTGTAACTCATACATGATGATGCATGCATACTACATATTCTGTCACCATTGTCCTTTTCTTTTGAGACCCTGTGCCTGTGTATAACTCCTTTACCCACCGTGTTTCTCACCTGTCCATTCACATTGTGTCAAGATAAGCTTCTCAGGAATTGCCTCTTCATCTTTCATGTTCAGTTCAGGCACCATCCTTGTAATCTTTTCAGTCAATTTGTGATGCTTATGCTGCTATTTCAGAGAAAATCCTTCACACTTATATTCTGTAACTTATTTCCTAGATTTTACATATTTGTAATCACATCTTTTCTGGCTACTCATCATTCATCAAAAGTCCCTATACCATCCTCTTCATAACCATTGATGATATCCAGGAGGCCTGATCTCATATACCTTACTCCAGTCCAGTTAAATGTATCACCAGCTCTTGATTTTTCATGAACACTTATTTTGGTTACCTTCCTTAAAAATATCTACCACTTCCATACTCTTACAGTTAATTGTTTATTCTTCTCACAAATTGATATGTTGAAGGTTATATCGGTTATGTCAAGTGTTATTACATAATGACCCAACACTGCACCTAAAGGGCACAGTCCATCTCAAAGATAACAGATCTTTTGGGGAGACTTCTGTTTGTCGGAATGTGTATTTTAGGAGATATAGAGTAAATTTTCCAAATCATGTAATCCTTTTTGATGATTTAAATCAGAGCAGAATGTGATACAACATCTGTATTGTGAGTTTTGATTTTGATATAGTTCAGAAAATATTTGAAATTTAGAATTAGTAGAAACTGATATGGTTTGATAAAGTTTTTATTATTTTATAATGAAATTGAACATTTTAGATACGATTCTAATTTTGTATTTTTATAATACAAATTTTTCCAGCATTCAAGGTAGGATTAAGCATTGAGAAGCATCACTTAGTCATTAACCATACCTGCTATTAGATATCAGATCTAATATCACAGCTCAGAGCATTGGCAGAAAAAATTGTTTTTGTGAAATTGTGCTAGTACTTTTTTGGAAAAGAATTTTACTTCTGGAAAAATACACAAGGTGGAATGTAGGAATAGAAAAATATGAAAACATCTAGAAAGATAAAAGCCAAGGGAATGCAAAGAGTTGGAAGATAATGTACTGTTGAAGGCTAGGGGTATAAGGATACCAGTAGAATATTTGTGGTATGTTGGAGTGAAGACATTGAACATATGTGGGCAGAGTTTTCATGATCTGCCTCAGCTGACTTCTCAAGTCAGAATGCAAAATTAATTATTTAGGAATACGGTAGTAATGTGGAAGACATAAGCTGAGGATACAGGTGTGTGTTCATAAGCTGAGAAGCTGTGTGCATTTGTTCCGTTTCATGTAACTTGGGATCAATCACTGTGTATGCTCTACAAACATCCACAAACATCTAGAATGACAGAAAGTGACGGTATTGCACAGATATTTACTTTCTACACCATTGATAAACAAACCAGCAAATCTAAAGGCCCATTTTGGCCTATACTACACGTAGTTACCAGGGAATGAACATTTTATATGTAAATGTTTGCAGAATAGTGCTAAAGCATACTGAGATTAGTTTCCTGTGTGGCCACCACAGGTAGTGGTGGTGACTCAATAAGTTTGTGAACATCCCACATTGTTTCAAGGTGCTTTATCGCAATTGTACACTCAGCATGGCTTAGAGATCAAAAGAGGGTGTGTTGAAATGGTTTGGGCACATGGAGAGAATGAGTGAGGAAAGGTCCACATAGAGAATATATGTGTCAGAGGTGGAGGGAACAAGGAGAAGCAGGAGACCAAATTGGAGGTGGAAGGATGGAGTGAAAAAGATTTTGAGCATTTGGGACTGAACATACAGCAGGGTGAGAGGCGTGCAAGGAATAGAGTGAATTGGAAGGATGTGGTATACTGGTGTCGACATGCTGTCAGTGGACTGAACCAGGGCATGTGAAGCGTCTGGGGTAAACCATGGAAGGTGTGTGGAGCCTGGATGTGGAAAGGGAGCTGTGATTTCAGTGCATTGTACATGACAGCTGGAGACTGAGTGTGAACGAATGTGGCCTTTTCTTGTCTTTTCCTACCGCTCCCTCGCTGGAGGGGGGGGGAGTGCTATTTCATGTGTGGCGGATGGCGATGGGAATAGATGAAGAAAGCAAGTATGAATATGTACATGTGGATATATGTATATGTCTGTGTGTGTTTATGTATGTGTACATTGAAATGTATATGTGTGTGTGTATGGGCATTTATGTATATACATGAGTATATAAGTGGGTTGGGCCATTCCTTGTCTGTTTCGTTCTGCTACCTTGCTGATGCAGGAGACAGCGATTAAGTATAATTAAAAAAATTATCTTCTTTTAAATCTATTGAACCAATCATGACTTGCTGTGAAGTTCTCAGTGTAATCCTCTCCAGCTTGCTCCTTCAAAGTATCAAAAAGACTTCTTGCTTTCACCTGAATTGTTAGTAAGCTTAGTGGTACATATTTTTGAATTTGATCTTTCATCCACACCATCAACAAATTTTCCATTTCGTGGATGGGCCCTTGTCACTTCTTTGTTATTATCGTATACTTCATACTTGCCAAACCTTTAACTGCTTCATGTATTTTTTTTGTCCTTTAAAATTGTGGAGATCATCGAATTTGACAACTATAGATCACATGCAGTCACATTCACTTTTTTTCCTCCATATTGCTTGATTACCTTTGTTTTCAGCTCAAAATCAAGCAGCTTCCTCAGCTTCTTGCCAGATCTATCAACATGTGATGAGTTAATCCAGCACAAAAATTTGTTTAGATTTACTTGAACAATGTGCGCTTACTGAATGGTAACTGAGAGAGATGCTATGATGTACACAATGCCGATATTGTCTGACATTCACTACCGTATGCACACACCCATTAGGACTGGCAGACGTAAGACCAAGCATAATTTTATATTTGTATTTCTTAATTTATATTGTTTTCCCATCGAATGTGCGTAAGGTCGTAAGTCGCATCTATACAAGGTCTCCCCTACTTGTGACCTATGCATTTTATGACCATCTGTGCATACAACTGGAAAAAACAAATTAGAAAATAAAGAGGATGAAATATGAATTAAAGATTCTTAAATATAAGGTAAAAAGAAACCACAGAATCATATGATAAAGCTGGTTAATAAAAAACAAGGTAATCATGATAGATACTGAGTAGGATAAAAGAATGCTGTACAGGTATACGAATTCTACATGCCGTGCTGACATACGGCCATTTCAAGATTCAACCGGTCTGTCAGAATGGAACTCAGACATATGTCAGAGAGGATGTGTGGATCAGGTGTTTGCTTTGAAGAATGTATGTGAGAAATACTTAGAAAAGCAAATGGATTTGTATGTAGCATTTATGGATCTGGAGAAGGCATATGATAGAGTTGATAGAGATGCTCTGTGGAAGGTATTAAGAATATATGGTGTGGGAGGCAAGTTGTTAGAAGCAGTGAAAAGTTTTTATCGAGGATGTAAGGCATGTGTACGTGTAGGAAGAGAGGAAAGTGATTGGTTCTCAGTGAATGTAGGTTTGCAGCAGGGGTGTGTGATGTCTCCATGGTTGTTTAATTTGTTTATGGATGGGGTTGTTAGGGAGGTGAATGCAAGAGTTTTGGAAAGAGGGGCAAGTATGAAGTCTGTTGGGGATGAGAGAGCTTGGGAAGTGAGTCAGTTGTTGTTCGCTGATGATACAGCGCTGGTGGCTGATTCATGTGAGAAACTGCAGAAGCTGGTGACTGAGTTTGGTAAAGTGTGTGAAAGAAGGAAGTTAAGAGTAAATGTGAATAAGAGCAAGGTTATTAGGTACAGTAGGGTTGAGGGTCAAGGCAATTGGGAGGTAAGTTTGAATGGAGAAAAACTGGAGGAAGTAAAGTGTTTTAGATATCTGGGAGTGGATCTGGCAGCGGATGGAACCATGGAAGTGGAAGTGGATCATAGGGTGGGGGAGGGGGCGAAAATCCTGGGAGCCTTGAAGAATGTGTGGAAGTCGAGAACATTATCTTGGAAAGCAAAAATGGGTATGTTTGAAGGAATAGTGGTTCCAACAATGTTGTATGGTTGCGAGGCGTGGGCTATGGATAGAGTTGTGCGCAGGAGGGTGGATGTGCTGGAAATGAGATGTTTGAGGACAATGTGTGATGTGAGGTGGTTTGATCGAGTAAGTAACGTAAGGGTAAGAGAGATGTGTGGAAATAAAAAGAGCGTGGTTGAGAGAGCAGAAGAGAGTGTTTTGAAATGGTTTGGGCACATGGAGAGAATGAGTGAGGAAAGATTGACCAAGAGGATATATGTGTCGGAGGTGGAGGGAACGAGGAGAAGTGGGAGACCAAATTGGAGGTGGAAAGATGGAGTGAAAAAGATTTTGTGTGATCGGGGCCTGAACATGCAAGAGGGTGAAAGGCGGGCAAGGAATAGAGTGAATTGGATCGATGTGGTATACCGGGGTTGACTTGCTGTCAGTGGATTGAATCAGGGCATGTGAAGCGTCTGGGGTAAACCATGGAAAGCTGTGTAGGTATGTATATTTGCGTGTGTGGACGTGTATGTATATATGTGTATGGGGGTGGGTTGAGCCATTTCTTTCGTCTGTTTCCTTGCGCTACCTCGCAAATGCGGGAGACAGCGACAAAGCAAAAATATATATCCTCCCCTCTCGGTTTTTTTTTAATTTTCCAAAAGGAGGGACACAGAAGGGGGCCAGGTGAGGATATCCCTTCAAAGGCCCAGTCCTCTGTTCTTGACGCAACCTCGCTAATGCGGGAGATGGCGAATAGTATGAAAGAAAGAATATATATATATGTATATATTTTTTTTTTTTTTTTTTTTGTCCCACGTTTGCGAGGTAGCGCAAGGAAACAGACGAAAGAAATGGCCCAACCCACCCCCATACACATGTATATACATACGTCCACACACGCAAATATACATACCTACACAGCTTTCCATGGTTTACCCCAGACGCTTCACATATATATAATGAAAGGGTAAAAGATATGTGTAGTGATAAAAAGAGTGTGGTTGAGAGAGAGCAGAAGAGGGTCTGTTGAAATGGTTTTGATATAAGGGGACAGTGAGTGAGGAAAGGTGGACAAAGATGTGTGTCAGAAATGGAGGGAACAAGGAGAACAGAGACCAAATTGGAGATGGAAGGATGGGGTGAAAAAGATTTTGAGTGACTGGGGCCTGAACATGTAGAAGGGTGAAAGGCATGCATGGAAGAGTGAATTGGAACAGTGTCGTATACTGGGGTTGGTGTGACATCTATGGACTGAACTAGGGCATTTGAAATATGTGAGATAAACCATGGAAAGGTCTGTGAGGCCTGGATATGGATGGGAAGCTGTGGTTTCAGTGCTTTATATGACAGTTAGAGAATAAGCATGAGCTGATGTGGCCTTTCTTTGTTTATTTCCTGGTGCTACCTTGCTGACTCAGGGGACGGCAGTCAGCTATAAGGAAGAAGACAATGTATATGTTTCATTTTTTGTGTTCTTCCATGCATTTGTGCTGTTTCCTGTGGGGTGGAGTGGCTTTAGGAATGGAGGAAGGCAAGCAAGTATGAATATGTACATGTGTTTACATGTATGTGTATGTGTTTGAGAGAGGATATGTCTTCTTTGTTTCCTGGTGCTCTTTCTCTAACGTGGGAAACAGCAATCAAGTAAATGCAGGAAATGGCAAATATGTATGGAAAAATGAAATATGTATATAGGGGAGAAAGAATACTTCTCACATATTCCCTGCATGTCATAGAAGGTGACTAAAAGGGGAGGGAGCAGGGGGCCGGAAATCCTCCCTTCCCGTTTTTAATTTTCCAAAAGAAGGAACAGAGAAGGGGTCCAAGTGAGGATATTCCCTCTAAGGGTCAGTCCTCTGTTCTTAATGGTACCTCTAACAAAGGAAATGGCGAATATGTATGAAAAATTTATTCATTTACTATACTTTGTCGCCTGTCTCCCACGTTAGCGAGGTAGCACAAGGAAACAGACGAAAGAATGGCCCAACCCACCCATATACACATGTATTCCTATGAGTCCACGGGGAAAATGAAACACGATAAGTTCCCAAGTGCACTGTTGTGTAATAATCACATCATCAGGGGAGACACGAGAGAAATATAAGTCACTTGATATACATCGAAAAGACGAAGCTAGGACGCCATTTGATAAACATGCAATTGTCCAAGACACATCTTTTCCATACACATATATATACATACACATCCACAAATGCACATATACATACCTATACATGTCAGCGTTTACATATATATACATAAACAGTCATATACATATATACACGTGCATAATTCATAGTTGCTGCCTTTATTCATTCCCGTTGCCACCCCACCACACATGAAATGACAACCTCCTCCCCCGCATGCATGCGAGGTAGTGCTAGGAAAGGATAACAAAGGCCACATTTGTTCGCACTCAGTCTCTAGATGTCATGTATAATGCACCAAAACCACAGCTCCCTTTCCACATCCAGGCCCCACAAAACTTTCCATGGTTTACCCCAGATGCTTCACATACCCTTGACAACACGTCAACCCCAGTATAACACATAGTTCCAATTCACTCTATTCCATGCATGCCTTTCACACCCCGATCACTCAAAATCTTTTTCACTCCATCCTTCCACCTCTAATTTGGTCTCCCACTTCTCCTCATTCCCTCCACCTCTGACACATATATCCTCTTTGTCAATCTTTCCTCACTCATTCTCTCCATGGGACCAAACAATCTCAATACACCCTGTTCTGCTCTCTCAACCAAGCTCTTTTTATTACCTCCTCACACCACATATTGTCCTCAAACATCTCATTTCCAACACATCCACTCTCCTCCGCACAACTATCTATAGCCCACGCCTCACAACCATATAACATTGTTGGAACCACTATTCCTTCAAACATTTATGCTTTCCAAGATAATATTCTTTCTTCCACACATTTTTCAATGCTCCCAGAACTTTCACTGCTCCCCCACCCTGTGACTCACTTCCACTTCCATGATTCCATCCGCTGCCAAATCCACTCCCAGATATCTAAAACACTTCACTTCCTCCACTTTTTCTCCATTCAAACGTACCTCCCAGTTGACTTGTCCCTCAACCCTACTGTACCTAATAACCTTGCTCTTATTCACATTTACTGTCAGCTTTCTTCTTTCCCACACTTTACCAAACTCAGTCACCAGCTTTCTGCAGTTTCTTACCCAAATCAGCCACCAGTGCTGTATTATCAGCGACAACAACTGACTCACTTCCCAAGCCCTCTCATCCACAACAGACTCCATACTTGTCCCTCTCTCCAAAACTCTTGCATTCACCTCCCTAACAACCCCATCCATAAACAAATTAAACAACAATGGAAACATCACGCACCCCTACCGCAAACCAACATTCACTGGAAGCCAATTATTTTCCTCTCTTCCTACTCGTACACATGCCTTACATCCCCAATAAAAACTTTGCTTCTAGCAACTTACCTCCCACTCCATATACTCTTACTACCGTCCACAGAGCATCTCTATCAACTCTGTCATATGCCTTCTCCAGATCCATAAGTACTACATACAAATCCATTTGTTTCTCAAGTATTTCTCACATACATTCTTCAAAGCAAACACCTGATCCACACATCCTCTACCACTTCTGAAACCACACTGCTCTTCCCCAATCTGATGCTCTGTACATGCCTTCACCCTCTCAATCAATACCCTCCCATATAATTTCCCAGGAATAATCAACAAACTTATATCTCTGTAATTTGAACAATCACCTTTATCCCCTTTGCCTTTGTACAGTGGCACTATGCATGCATTCTGCCAATCCTCAGGCACTTCACCATGAGACATACATACATTGAATATCCTCACCAACCAGTCAACAACACAGTCACCCTCTTTTTTTAATAAATTCCACTGTAATACCATGCAAACCTGCCGCCTTGCCGGCTTTCATCTTCCGCAAAGCTTTCACTACCTCTTCTCTGTTTACCAAACCATTCTTCCTGACACATATCAACATGCATATACACATGCATATATATTTATATTATACTTTGTCGCTGTCTCCCGCGTTTGCGAGGTAGCGCAAGGAAACAGACGAAAGAAATGGCCCAACCCCCCCCCATACACATGTATATACATACGTCCACACACGCAAATATACATACCTACACAGCTTTCCATGGTTTACCCCAGACGCTTCACATGCCTTGATTCAATCCACTGACAGCACGTCAACCCCGGTATACCACATCGCTCCAATTCACTCTATTCCTTGCCCTCCTTTCACCCTCCTGCATGTTCAGGCCCCGATCACACAAAATCTTTTTCACTCCATCTTTCCACCTCAATTTGGTCTCCCTCTTCTCCTTGTTCCCTCCACCTCCGACACATATATCCTCTTGGTCAATCTTTCCTCACTCATCCTCTCCATGTGCCCAAACCACTTCAAAACACCCTCTTCTGCTCTCTCAACCACGCTCTTTTTATTTCCACACATCTCTCTTACCCTTACGTTACTCACTCGATCAAACCACCTCACGCCACACATTGTCCTCAAACATCTCATTTCCAGCACATCCATCCTCCTGCGTACAACTCTATCTATAGCCCACGCCTCGCAACCATACAACATTGTTGGAACCACTATTCCTTCAAACATACCCATTTTTGCTTTCCGAGATAATGTTCTCGGCTTCCACACATTCTTCAAGGCCCCCAGAATTTTCGCCCCCTCCCCCACCCTATGATCCACTTCCGCTTCCATGGTTCCATCCGCTGCCAGATCCACTCCCAGATATCTAAAACACTTCACTTCCTCCAGTTTTTCTCCATTCAAACTCACCTCCCAATTGACTTGACCCTCAACCCTACTGTACCTAATAACCTTGCTCTTATTCACATTTACTCTTAACTTTCTTCTTCCACACACTTTACCAAACTCAGTCACCAGCTTCTGCAGTTTCTCACATGAATCAGCCACCAGCGCTGTATCATCAGCGAACAACAACTGACTCACTTCCCAAGCTCTCTCATCCCCAACAGACTTCATACTTGCCCCTCTTTCCAAAACTCTTGCATTTACCTCCCTAACAACCCCATCCATAAACAAATTAAACAACCATGGAGACATCACACACCCCTGCCGCAAACCTACATTCACTGAGAACCAATCACTTTCCTCTCTTCCTACACGTACACATGCCTTACATCCTCGATAAAAACTTTTCACTGCTTCTAACAACTTTCCTCCCACACCATATACTCTTGATACCTTCCACAGAGCATCTCTATCAACTCTATCATATGCCTTCTCCAGATCCATAAATGCTACATACAAATCCATTTGCTTTTCTAAGTATTTCTCACATACATTCTTCAAAGCAAACACCTGATCCACACATCCTCTACCACTTCTGAAACCACACTGCTCTTCCCCAATCTGATGCTCTGTACATGCCTTCACCCTCTCAATCAATACCCTCCCATATAATTTACCAGGAATACTCAACAAACTTATACCTCTGTAATTTGAGCACTCACTCTTATCCCCTTTGCCTTTGTACAATGGCACTATGCACGCATTCCGCCAATCCTCAGGCACCTCACCATGAGTCATACATAACCTTAAATAACCTTACCAACCAGTCAACAATACAGTCACCCCCTTTTTTAATAAATTCCACTGCAATACCATCCAAACCTGCTGCCTTGCCGGCTTTCATCTTCCGCAAAGCTTTCACTACCTCTTCTCTGTTTACCAAATCATTTTCCCTAACCCTCTCACTTTGCACACCACCTCGACCAAAACACCCTATATCTGCCACTCTATCATCAAACACATTCAGCAAACCTTCAAAATACTCACTCCATCTCCTTCTCACATCACCACTACTTGTTATCACCTCCCCATTTGCGCCCTTCACTGAAGTTCCCATTTGCTCCCTTGTCTTACGCACTTTATTTACCTCTTTCCAGAACATCTTTTTATTCTCCCTAAAATTTAATGATACTCTCTCACCCCAACTCTCATTTGCCCTTTTTTTCACCTCTTGCACCTTTCTCTTGACCTCCTGTCTCTTTCTTTTATACATCTCCCACTCAATTGCATTTTTTCCCTGCAAAAATCGTCCAAATGCCTCTTCTATATACACATGTATATACTCATACCTGCTTGCCCTCGTCCATTCCTCTCACCACCCAGCCCCACAGGAAACAGCAACACTACCCCCTGCTTCAGGAAGGTAGCTCCAGGAAAACAGAAAAAAGTCCACATTTGTTCACACTTGGTCTCTAGCTCTCATGTGTAATGCACTGAAAGCACAGCTCCCTTTCTGTATCCAGGCCCACAGACCTATCCATGGTTTACCCCAGACATTTCACATGCACTGGTTCACTCCATTGACAGCTCATCGACCCCGGTATACCACATCGTTCCAATTCACTATTCCTTGCATGCCTTTTGCCCTCCTGTATGTTCAGGCCTCAATTGTTCAAAATAATTTTCTCTCAATCCTTCCACCTCCAATATGGTCTCCTCTTCTCCTTGTTCCCTCCACCTCTGGCATATATATCCAATTTGTCAATCTTTCCTCACTCATTCTCTCCTTATGCACAAACCATTTCAATGCACCCTCTTCTGCTCTCTCAACCACACTCTTTTAATTTCCATACATCTCTCTTACCCTTTCATTACTTAGTCAAACCACCTCTCACACGTATTGTCCTCGCATTTCATATCCAACACATCCACCCTCCTCCATACAAACCTATCTGTAGCCCATGCCTGTCATCCATATAATATTGTTGGAACTACTATTCCTTCAAATATACCCATTTTTTTGCTATCAGCAATAGCGTTTCCTCCTTCCACACTTTCTTCATCACTCCCAAAACTTTCTCCCCCTGCCCTACCCTTTGGCTCACTTCCACTTCTCTGGTTCAGTTCACTGCTAAGTCCAGTTCACTGCTAAGTCCACTCCAAGATAACTAAAACACCCCACTTCCAATTTTTCTCCATTCATAATTGCATCCCAATTAACATGCCCCTCAACTCTACTGAACTTATTAGATGACCTTGCTCTTATTCACATTTACTCTCAACTTTCTCCTTTCACAAGCACTTCCAAACTCAGTCACCAACTTCTGTAGTTTCTCACTCAAATCAGCCACCACAGCTGTGAAGAACAACTGACTCACTTCCCAGGCCATCTCATCTCCAGCAGACTGCATACTACGCACCCCTCTCTCCAAAACTCTTGCATTTACCTCCCTAACCACCCCATCCATAAACAGATTAAACAACCATGGGAACATCACACATCCCTGCCACAGACCGACCTTCACTGAGAACCAGTCACTCTTCTCTCTTCCTACTTGTACACATACCTTACATCCTTGTTAAAAACTTTTCACTGCTTCTAGCAGCTTACCTCCCACACCATATACTCTTAAGACCTTCCACAAAGCATCTCTATCACCCTATCAAATTCCTTCTTCAGATCCATAAATGCTTCATATAAATCCATCTGTTTTTTGAAGTATTTCTCATACATTCTTCAAAGCAGACACCTGATCCACACATCCTCTACCACTTCTGAAACCACACTGCTCTTCTCCAATTTGATGCTCTGTACATGCCTTCACCCTCCCGCTCAATACCATCTCATATAATTTCCCAGGAATGCTCTACAAACTTATGCCTCTGTAGTTTGAACACTCACATTTATCCCCTTTGTCTTTGTACATTGGCACTAAGCATGCATTCCACCAATCCTCAGGTACTTCACCATGATCCATACATACATTGAATATCCTTACCAGCCAGTCAACAACACAGTCACCCTCTTTTTTGATAAATTCCACTGCAATACCATCCAAAACCACCTCCTTTCTGGCTTTCATCTTCCACAAAGATTTCACTACCTCTTCTCTCTTAACCAAACCATTCTCCCTCTCACTTCACACAGCAACCTGACCAAAACACCTTACATCTGTCACTCTGTCATCAAACATGTTCAACAAACCTTCAAAATACTCACTCCATCTCCTCACTTCATCACTACCTGTCATAACTTCTTACCCTGCCCCCTTCATTGATGTTCCCATTTGTTCCCATGTGAGCGAGTTAGCATCAAGAACAGATGAAAGAGCATTAGAGGGAAAATCCTTGCTTGCCTCCACACTCTTTTCCTTCTTTCAGAAAGGGAGGATTTCCAGCCATCCACTCCTACCCTTTTAGTTGCCTCCTATGACACAAGGAATAAGTGGGGAGTATTCTTTCTCCCCCATCTCCGGGTACATGTATATTATATAAATGAACTTTTGATCTACCTAATTTCTGAGTTTATTTTTACTTCACAACCATTGAATAAATTGCACAACTTGAGTAACGGAGCATAAGATGTCACTGCCTTAAGCAAATTGCGCCTGAAGTTTTCTTTTACACTGTTGTGCTTTTGAAAATACCATATTTTCAGTTACCAAAGCTAGGTCCTGCAGCAGATCAGCAAACATGAAATCTGTGCCCTGCATGGGAAAGTTTAATGTAGTATGGTGTTTCCTTGAGTAGTTAAAGTGAGTCTGTCTCGTATTCCCTTTCAGTGCATATCACTTACCTGTGCAGTATGCTTTAACCTCATTACTATACTGTAAGCAGGAAATGAATGAGTGTTGTTGGCACAAGTATAATTTATGAAAACTGGTTTTATGAATGTACATGAAAGATCATGAGAGGCAAGTGTTTTGGGAGCAGCTGAATGAGTGTGTTAGTGGTTTTGATGCACGAGACCGGGTTATAGTGATGGGTGATTTGAATGCAAAGGTGAGTAATGTGGCAGTTGAGGGAATAATTGGTATACATGGGGTGTTCAGTGTTGTAAATGGAAATGGTGAAGAGCTTGTAGATTTATGTTCTGAAAAAGGACTGATGATTGGGAATACCTGGTTTAAAAAGCGAGATATACATAAGTATACTTATGTAAGTAGGAGAGATGGCCAGAGAGCGTATTGGATTACGTGTTAATTGACAGGCGTGCGAAAGAGAGACTTTTGGATGTTAATGTGCTGAGAGGTGCAACTGGAGGGATGTCTGATCATTATCTTGTGGAGGCTAAGGTGAAGATTTGTATGGGTTTTCAGAAAAGAAGAGTGAATGTTTGGGTGAAGAGGGTGGTGAGAGTAAGTGAGCTTGGGAAGGAGACCTGTGTGAGGAAGTACCAGGAGAGACTGAGTACAGAATGGAAAAAGGTGAGAACAATGGAAGTAAGGGGAGTGGGGGAGGAATGGGATGTATTTAGGGAATCAGTGATGGATTGCGCAGAAGATGCTTGTGGCATGAGAAGAGTGGGAGGTGGGTTGATTAGAAAGGGTAGTGAGTGGTGGGATGAAGAAGTAAGAGTACTAGTGAAAGAGAAGAGAGAGGCATTTGGACAATTTTTGCAGGGAAAAAATGCAATTGAGTGGGAGATGTATAAAAGAAAGAGACAGGAGGTCAAGAGAAAGGTGCAAGAGGTGAAAAAAAGGGCAAATGAGAGTTGGGGTGAGAGAGTATCATTAAATTTTAGGGAGAATAAAAAGATGTTCTGGAAGGAGGTAAATAAAGTGCGTAAGACAAGGGAGCAAATGGGAACTTCAGTGAAGGGCGCAAATGGGGAGGTGATAACAAGTAGTGGTGATGTGAGAAGGAGATGGAGTGAGTATTTTGAAGGTTTGTTGAATGTGTTTGATGATAGAGTGGCAGATATAGGGTGTTTTGGTCGAGGTGGTGTGCAAAGTGAGAGGGTTAGGGAAAATGATTTGGTAAACAGAGAAGAGGTAGTGAAAGCTTTGCGGAAGATGAAAGCCGGCAAGGCAGCAGGTTTGGATGGTATTGCAGTGGAATTTATTAAAAAAGGGGGTGACTGTATTGTTGACTGGTTGGTAAGGTTATTTAATGTATGTATGACTCATGGTGAGGTGCCTGAGGATTGGCGGAATGCGTGCATAGTGCCATTGTACAAAGGCAAAGGGGATAAGAGTGAGTGCTCAAATTACAGAGGTATAAGTTTGTTGAGTATTCCTGGTAAATTATATGGGAGGGTATTGATTGAGAGGGTGAAGGCATGTACAGAGCATCAGATTGGGGAAGAGCAGTGTGGTTTCAGAAGTGGTAGAGGATGTGTGGATCAGGTGTTTGCTTTGAAGAATGTATGTGAGAAATACTTAGAAAAGCAAATGGATTTGTATGTAGCATTTATGGATCTGGAGAAGGCATATGATAGAGTTGATAGAGATGCTCTGTGGAAGGTATTAAGAATATATGGTGTGGGAGGAAAGTTGTTAGAAGCAGTGAAAAGTTTTTATCGAGGATGTAAGGCATGTGTACGTGTAGGAAGAGAGGAAAGTGATTGGTTCTCAGTGAATGTAGGTTTGCGGCAGGGGTGTGTGATGTCTCCATGGTTGTTTAATTTGTTTATGGATGGGGTTGTTAGGGAGGTAAATGCAAGAGTTTTGGAAAGAGGGGCAAGTATGAAGTCTGTTGGGGATGAGAGAGCTTGGGAAGTGAGTCAGTTGTTGTTCGCTGATGATACAGCGCTGGTGGCTGATTCATGTGAGAAACTGCAGAAGCTGGTGACTGAGTTTGGTAAAGTGTGTGGAAGAAGAAAGTTAAGAGTAAATGTGAATAAGAGCAAGGTTATTAGGTACAGTAGGGTTGAGGGTCAAGTCAATTGGGAGGTGAGTTTGAATGGAGAAAAACTGGAGGAAGTGAAGTGTTTTAGATATCTGGGAGTGGATCTGGCAGCGGATGGAACCATGGAAGCGGAAGTGGATCATAGGGTGGGGGAGGGGGCGAAAATTCTGGGGGCCTTGAAGAATGTGTGGAAGTCGAGAACATTATCTCGGAAAGCAAAAATGGGTATGTTTGAAGGAATAGTGGTTCCAACAATGTTGTATGGTTGCGAGGCGTGGGCTATGGATAGAGTTGTGCGCAGGAGGATGGATGTGCTGGAAATGAGATGTTTGAGGACAATGTGTGGTGTGAGGTGGTTTGATCGAGTGAGTAACGTAAGGGTAAGAGAGATGTGTGGAAATAAAAAGAGCGTGGTTGAGAGAGCAGAAGAGGGTGTTTTGAAGTGGTTTGGGTACATGGAGAGAATGAGTGAGGAAAGATTGACCAAGAGGATATATGTGTCGGAGGTGGAGGGAACGAGGAGAAGAGGGAGACCAAATTGGAGGTGGAAAGATGGAGTGAAAAAGATTTTGTGTGATCGGGGCCTGAACTGCATATGCAGGAGGGTGAAAGGAGGGCAAGGAATAGAGTGAATTGGAGCGATGTGGTATACCGGGGTTGACGTGCTGTCAGTGGATTGAATCAAGGCATGTGAAGCGTCTGGGGTAAACCATGGAAAGCTGTGTAGGTATGTATATTTGCTTGTGTGGACGTATGTATATACATGTGTATGGGGGGGGTTGGGCCATTTCTTTCGTCTGTTTCCTTGCGCTACCTCGCAAACTCGGGAGACAGCGACAAAGTATAATAAAAAAAAATATAATACATGAAAGTGAATGAATTTGTTCACTGTTTAAGGATTTTTCACTGTGTAGATTTTTTTTTTGTAATAACACCAGTAATGTTTGTATGTTTTATCAAATATTTAGGAAAGTTGTGATTTTTATATGAGCATTATTGTAGCATCATAGGAAAAGAATAGTGATATTATCAGTTTTCATTATTTTAGATGGTGGGTGTTTGTACACCAAAATGTGACCTACAATATGGCATCCACCGTTTCTGTTCTCTGCTTGGACGAGATAAAGAATCATGGGGTTATTCTTACACAGGTGAGTTTATGTGCATATTTTTCTCTTTACTTTGTTTTGTATATCTTTTGTCACTTACCATCTTGTTGGGTTTATACATTATTTTATAATTTGATAGTGAATGTTGTCAACTCATGGGAGAGCAGTGGTGAAAGTGAGTGAGCTTGGAAAAGAGGTCAGTGTGCTGAGATACCAGTAAGTAGAGTGAAGAGAGGTATACAGCAAGAGTAAGTGAGGCAAGGGGATTGGGTGACGAGTAGAGTATGATTAGGAAAGCAGTGTTTGCATATGCAGATGAGGTGTGGTATGTGGAAGATTGGTATGTTGGTGAATGAGAAAAAGGGGTTAGTAATAGGAAGCGAAACATAATTTGTTAGTGAAAGAGAAAAGAGGGGTGTGTAGATGGTACCAGCAGAAAAGGAGAGTAAGTGATTATAAGGCATACAAGAAAAATCTGCAGGAAGGTAAGAGGAAATTACGAGAGCTAAAGAGAGAAAAGGTAAATGAGAGATAAAGTTATGAGGAAGAATTTAGGGAAAATAAGAAAATGTTTTGGGTGAAGATGAATTGTGTGAGATGAACAAGAGAACAAGTGGGTCTAACAATAAGGGTAACAAATGAGAATGACCCAGTGTTTGCTTTGAAGAATTTATGTGAGAAACATTAGGAGATAGAGAGGGACTTGTGTAATATAGCATGAATGGATCTAGAGAAAGCTACAGCATTTATGGACATGGAGAGAGCCTATGATTGGTTGACAGAGAGGCCTTATGGAAGGATTTATGGACTCCTGTGGTGTAGATTTTTAGCGATCAGGGCCTGAATGTGCAGGAGGGTGAGAGGCTTGCATGAAGTAGGGTGAATTGGAACGATATGGTATACTGGGGTCGATGTGCTATCCCGGATAAACCATCTAAAGGGCTGTGGGGCCTGTAGTTTTAGTGCATTACACATGACAGCTAGAGACTGACTGTGAGCAGATGTGGCCTTTCTTCATCTGTTTCATGGCACTACTTCTCTGATGCAGTGGATGGCGATGCTGTTTTCTGTGGGGCAGGGTGGTGCCGGGAATGGTTGAAGGCAAGCAAGTATGAATATGTACATGTTTCATGGCACTACTTCACTGATGAATATGTACATGTTTCATGGCACTACTTCACTGATGCAGTGGATGGTGATGCTGTTTTCTGTGGGGCAGGGTGGTGCCGGGAATGGTTGAAGGCAAGCAAGTATGAATATGTACATGTTTATATACGTATATGTCTTTGAATATGTTGATATGAAAATGTATGTATATGTACCCATGTGTGTGTATATGAGTGGATGGGTCTCTCTTTGTCTGTTTCCTGTGCTACTTTGCCGCTGCAGGAAACAGCGATCAAGTATGATAAAATAAATGATAAATATATTTTGCTTGTTTGTACATGTTTCACGTCATCACATAAACCATATTTTTCTCTCTCTATTTTTATTTTAGTTTTATCCTCGCTTGTCCCTCTGTCAGTGCTGTTGGTGTGTACAATAACTGAGCTTGAAACTACATATGGTTACAGGCACAGTGCAACATGCAGCCAAGTTTCGGCATTATGGACCACGGTGGGGTAAGGGCAGCATTGTTGGGATCATCTGGACTCATGGCGTGGAACACTGAGTTCTTTCTTAATAGAAGGCCCTTGGTAAGTGAAATCATATTTATGAAGTGACAGTGGGTCATTCTTAGAGTATCACTAATTCAGCAATGTGTTTTTAGTCCAGTAGTTTAAGCAGAAGCAATTACATTTATATTTGCTACGTGTATTTGTATGTGTGTAAGACAGGGAGCAAATGGGAACTTCAGTGAAGGGCGCAAATGGGAGAGTGATAACAAGTAATGGTGATGTGAGAAGGAGATGGAGTGAGTATTTTGAAGGTTTTGTTGAATGTGTTTGATGATAGAGTGGCAGATATAGGGTGTTTTGGTCGAGGTGGTGTGCAAAGTGAGAGGGTTAGGGAAAATGATTTGGTAAACAGAGAAGAGGTAGTGAAAGCTTTGCGGAAGATGAAAGCCGGCAAGGCAGCAGGTTTGGATGTATTGCAGTGGAATTTATTAAAAAAGGGGGTGACTGTATTGTTGACTGGTTGGTAAGGTTATTTAATGTATGTATGACTCATGGTGAGGTGCCTAGGATGGCGGAATGCGTGCATAGTGCCATTGTACAAAGGCAAAGGGGATAAGAGTGAGTGCTCAAATTACAGAGGTATAAGTTTGTTGAGTATTCCTGGTAAATTATATGGGAGGGTATTGATTGAGAGGGTGAAGGCATGTACAGAGCATCAGATTGGGGAAGAGCAGTGTGGTTTCAGAGTGGAGGATGTGTGGATCAGGTGTTTGCTTTGAAGAATGTATGTGAGAAATACTTAGAAAAGCAAATGGATTTGTATGTAGCATTTATGGATCTGGAGAAGGCATATGATAGAGTTGATAGAGATGCTCTGTGGAAGGTATTAAGAATATATGGTGTGGGAGGCAAGTTGTTAGAAGCAGTGAAAAGTTTTTATCGAGGATGTAAGGCATGTGTACGTGTAGGAAGAGAGGAAGTGATTGGTTCTCAGTGAATGTAGGTTTGCAGCAGGGGTGTGTGATGTCTCCATGGTTGTTTAATTTGTTTATGGATGGGGTTGTTAGGGAGGTGAATGCAAGAGTTTTGGAAAGAGGGGCAAGTATGAAGTCTGTTGGGGATGAGAGAGCTTGGGAAGTGAGTCAGTTGTTGTTCGCTGATGATACAGCGCTGGTGGCTGATTCATGTGAGAAACTGCAGAAGCTGGTGACTGAGTTTGGTAAAGTGTGTGAAAGAAGGAAGTTAAGAGTAAATGTGAATAAGAGCAAGGTTATTAGGTACAGTAGGGTTGAGGGTCAAGGCAATTGGGAGGTAAGTTTGAATGGAGAAAAACTGGAGGAAGTAAAGTGTTTTAGATATCTGGGAGTGGATCTGGCAGCGGATGGAACCATGGAAGTGGAAGTGGATCATAGGGTGGGGGAGGGGGCGAAAATCCTGGGAGCCTTGAAGAATGTGTGGAAGTCGAGAACATTATCTTGGAAAGCAAAAATGGGTATGTTTGAAGGAATAGTGGTTCCAACAATGTTGTATGGTTGCGAGGCGTGGGCTATGGATAGAGTTGTGCGCAGGAGGGTGGATGTGCTGGAAATGAGATGTTTGAGGACAATGTGTGATGTGAGGTGGTTTGATCGAGTAGTAACGTAAGGGTAAGAGAGATGTGTGGAAATAAAAAGAGCGTGGTTGAGAGAGCAGAAGAGAGTGTTTTGAAATGGTTTGGGCACATGGAGAAATGAGTGAGGAAAGATTGACCAAGAGGATATATGTGTCGGAGGTGGAGGGAACGAGGAGAAGTGGGAGACCAAATTGGAGGTGGAAAGATGGAGTGAAAAAGATTTTGTGTGATCGGGGCCTGAACATGCAAGAGGGTGAAAGGGGGCAAGGAATAGAGTGAATTGGATCGATGTGGTATACCGGGGTTGACTTGCTGTCAGTGGATTGAATCAGGGCATGTGAAGCGTCTGGGGTAAACCATGGAAAGCTGTGTAGGTATGTATATTTGCGTGTGTGGACGGTATGTATATATGTGTATGGGGGTGGGTTGAGCCATTTCTTTCGTCTGTTTCCTTGCGCTACCTCACAAATGCGGGAGACAGCGACAAAGCAAAAATATATATCCTCCCCCTCTCGGTTTTTTTTTAATTTTCCAAAGGAGGACACAGAAGGGGGCCAGGTGAGGAAAATTCCCTCAAAGGCCCAGTCCTCTGTTCTTGACGCAACCTCGCTAATTTCGGGAGATGGCGAATAGTATGAAAAAAGAATATATATATATGTATATTATTTTTTTTTTTTTTTTTTTTTGTCCCACGTTTGCGAGGTAGCGCAAGGAAACAGACGAAAGAAATGGGCCCAACCCACCCCCATACACATTATATACATACGTCCACACACGCAAATAACATACCTACACAGCTTTCCATGGTTTACCCCAGACGCTTCACATATATATAATGAAAGGGTAAAAGATATGTGTAGTGATAAAAAGAGTGTGGTTGAGAGAGAGCAAAGGGGCTGTTGAATGGTTTTGATATAAGGGACAGTGAGTGAGAAAGGTGGACAAAGATGTGGGGTCAGAAATGGAGGGAACAAGGAGAACGAGACCAAATTGGAGATGGAAGGATGGGGTGAAAAAGATTTTGAGTGACTGGGGCCTGAACATGTAGAAGGGTGAAAGGCATGCATGGAAGAGTGAATTGGAACAGTGTCGTATACTGGGGTTGGTGTGACATCTATGGACTGAACTAGGGCATTTGAAATATGTGAGATAAACCATGGAAAGGTCTGTGAGGCCTGGATATGGATGGGAAGCTGTGGTTTCAGTGCTTTATATGACAGTTAGAGAATAAGCATGAGCTGATGTGGCCTTTCTTTGTTTATTTCCTGGTGCTACCTTGCTGACTCAGGGGACGGCAGTCAGCTATAAGGAAGAAGACAATGTATATGTTTCATTTTTTGTGTTCTTCCATGCATTTGTGCTGTTTCCTGTGGGGTGGAGTGGCTTTAGGAATGGAGGAAGGCAAGCAAGTATGAATATGTACATGTGTTTACATGTATGTGTATGTGTTTGAGAGAGGATATGTCTTCTTTGTTTCCTGGTGCTCTTTCTCTAACGTGGGAAACAGCAATCAAGTAAATGCAGGAAATGGCAAATATGTATGGAAAAATGAAATATGTATATAGGGGAGAAAGAATACTTCTCACATATTCCCTGCATGTCATAGAAGGTGACTAAAAGGGGAGGGAGCAGGGGGCCGGAAATCCTCCCTTCCCGTTTTTAATTTTCCAAAAGAAGGAACAGAGAAGGGGTCCAAGTGAGGATATTCCCTCTAAGGGTCAGTCCTCTGTTCTTAATGGTACCTCTAACAAAGGAAATGGCGAATATGTATGAAAAATTTATTCATTTACTATACTTTGTCGCTGTCTCCCACGTTAGCGAGGTAGCACAAGGAAACAGACGAAAGAATGGCCCAACCCACCCATATACACATGTATTCCTATGAGTCCACGGGGAAAATGAAACACGATAAGTTCCCAAGTGCACTGTTGTGTAATAATCACATCATCAGGGGAGACACGAGAGAAATATAAGTCACTTGATATACATCGAAAAGACGAAGCTAGGACGCCATTTGATAAACATGCAATTGTCCAAGACACATCTTTTCCATACACATATATATACATACACATCCACAAATGCACATATACATACCTATACATGTCAGCGTTTACATATATATACATAAACAGTCATATACATATATACACGTGCATAATTCATAGTTGCTGCCTTTATTCATTCCCGTTGCCACCCCACCACACATGAAATGACAACCTCCTCCCCCGCATGCATGCGAGGTAGTGCTAGGAAAGGATAACAAAGGCCACATTTGTTCGCACTCAGTCTCTAGATGTCATGTATAATGCACCAAAACCACAGCTCCCTTTCCACATCCAGGCCCCACAAAACTTTCCATGGTTTACCCCAGATGCTTCACATACCCTTGACAACACGTCAACCCCAGTATAACACATAGTTCCAATTCACTCTATTCCATGCATGCCTTTCACGCCCCGATCACTCAAAATCTTTTTCACTCCATCCTTCCACCTCTAATTTGGTCTCCCACTTCTCCTCATTCCCTCCACCTCTGACACATATATCCTCTTTGTCAATCTTTCCTCACTCATTCTCTCCATGGGACCAAACAATCTCAATACACCCTGTTCTGCTCTCTCAACCAAGCTCTTTTTATTACCTCCTCACACCACATATTGTCCTCAAACATCTCATTTCCAACAAATCCACCCTCCTCCTCACAACTATCTATAGCCCACGCCTCACAACCATATAACATTGTTGGAACCACTATTCCTTCAAACATTTATGCTTTCCAAGATAGTATTCTTTCTTCCACACATTTTTCAATGCTCCCAGAACTTTCACTGCTCCCCCACCCTGTGACTCACTTCCACTTCCATGATTCCATCCGCTGCCAAATCCACTCCCAGATATCTAAAACACTTCACTTCCTCCACTTTTTCTCCATTCAAACGTACCTCCCAGTTGACTTGTCCCTCAACCCTACTGTACCTAATAACCTTGCTCTTATTCACATTTACTCTCAGCTTTCTTCTTTCCCACACTTTACCAAACTCAGTCACCAGCTTTCTGCAGTTTCTCACCCAAATCAGCCACCAGTGCTGTATCATCAGCGACAACAACTGACTCACTTCCCAAGCCCTCTCATCCACAACAGACTCCATACTTGTCCCTCTCTCCAAAACTCTTGCATTCACCTCCCTAACAACCCCATCCATAAACAAATTAAACAACAATGGAAACATCACGCACCCCTACCGCAAACCAACATTCACTGGAAGCCAATTATTTTCCTCTCTTCCTACTCGTACACATGCCTTACATCCCCAATAAAAACTTTGCTTCTAGCAACTTACCTCCCACTCCATATACTCTTACTACCGTCCACAGAGCATCTCTATCAACTCTGTCATATGCCTTCTCCAGATCCATAAGTACTACATACAAATCCATTTGTTTCTCTAGTATTTCTCACATACATTCTTCAAAGCAAACACCTGATCCACACATCCTCTACCACTTCTGAAACCACACTGCTCTTCCCCAATCTGATGCTCTGTACATGCCTTCACCCTCTCAATCAATACCCTCCCATATAATTTCCCAGGAATAATCAACAAACTTATATCTCTGTAATTTGAACAATCACCTTTATCCCCTTTGCCTTTGTACAGTGGCACTATGCATGCATTCTGCCAATCCTCAGGCACTTCACCATGAGCCATACATACATTGAATATCCTCACCAACCAGTCAACAACACAGTCACCCTCTTTTTTTAATAAATTCCACTGTAATACCATGCAAACCTGCCGCCTTGCCGGCTTTCATCTTCCGCAAAGCTTTCACTACCTCTTCTCTGTTTACCAAACCATTCTTCATATCACATATCAACATGCATATACACATGCATATATATTTATATTATACTTTGTCGCTGTCTCCCGCGTTTGCGAGGTAGCGCAAGGAAACAGACGAAAGAAATGGCCCAACCCCCCCCCCCATACACATGTATATACATACGTCCACACACGCAAATATACATACCTACACAGCTTTCCATGGTTTACCCCAGACGCTTCACATGCCTTGATTCAATCCACTGACAGCACGTCAACCCCGGTATACCACATCGCTCCAATTCACTCTATTCCTTGCCCTCCTTTCACCCTCCTGCATGTTCAGGCCCCGATCACACAAAATCTTTTTCACTCCATCTTTCCACCTCCAATTTGGTCTCCCTCTTCTCCTTGTTCCCTCCACCTCCGACACATATATCCTCTTGGTCAATCTTTCCTCACTCATCCTCTCCATGTGCCCAAACCACTTCAAAACACCCTCTTCTGCTCTCTCAACCACGCTCTTTTTATTTCCACACATCTCTCTTACCCTTACGTTACTCACTCGATCAAACCACCTCACACCACACATTGTCCTCAAACATCTCATTTCCAGCACATCCATCCTCCTGCGTACAACTCTATCCATAGCCCACGCCTCGCAACCATACAACATTGTTGGAACCACTATTCCTTCAAACATACCCATTTTTGCTTTCCGAGATAATGTTCTCGGCTTCCACACATTCTTCAAGGCCCCCAGAATTTTCGCCCCCTCCCCCACCCTATGATCCACTTCCGCTTCCATGGTTCCATCCGCTGCCAGATCCACTCCCAGATATCTAAAACACTTCACTTCCTCCAGTTTTTCTCCATTCAAACTCACCTCCCAATTGACTTGACCCTCAACCCTACTGTACCTAATAACCTTGCTCTTATTCACATTTACTCTTAACTTTCTTCTTCCACACACTTTACCAAACTCAGTCACCAGCTTCTGCAGTTTCTCACATGAATCAGCCACCAGCGCTGTATCATCAGCGAACAACAACTGACTCACTTCCCAAGCTCTCTCATCCCCAACAGACTTCATACTTGCCCCTCTTTCCAAAACTCTTGCATTTACCTCCCTAACAACCCCATCCATAAACAAATTAAACAACCATGGAGACATCACACACCCCTGCCGCAAACCTACATTCACTGAGAACCAATCACTTTCCTCTCTTCCTACACGTACACATGCCTTACATCCTCGATAAAAACTTTTCACTGCTTCTAACAACTTTCCTCCCACACCATATACTCTTGATACCTTCCACAGAGCATCTCTATCAACTCTATCATATGCCTTCTCCAGATCCATAAATGCTACATACAAATCCATTTGCTTTTCTAAGTATTTCTCACATACATTCTTCAAAGCAAACACCTGATCCACACATCCTCTACCACTTCTGAAACCACACTGCTCTTCCCCAATCTGATGCTCTGTACATGCCTTCACCCTCTCAATCAATACCCTCCCATATAATTTACCAGGAATACTCAACAAACTTATACCTCTGTAATTTGAGCACTCACTCTTATCCCCTTTGCCTTTGTACAATGGCACTATGCACGCATTCCGCCAATCCTCAGGCACCTCACCATGAGTCATACATAACCTTAAATAACCTTACCAACCAGTCAACAATACAGTCACCCCCTTTTTTAATAAATTCCACTGCAATACCATCCAAACCTGCTGCCTTGCCGGCTTTCATCTTCCGCAAAGCTTTCACTACCTCTTCTCTGTTTACCAAATCATTTTCCCTAACCCTCTCACTTTGCACACCACCTCGACCAAAACACCCTATATCTGCCACTCTATCATCAAACACATTCAGCAAACCTTCAAAATACTCACTCCATCTCCTTCTCACATCACCACTACTTGTTATCACCTCCCCATTTGCGCCCTTCACTGAAGTTCCCATTTGCTCCCTTGTCTTACGCACTTTATTTACCTCTTTCCAGAACATCTTTTTATTCTCCCTAAAATTTAATGATACTCTCTCACCCCAACTCTCATTTGCCCTTTTTTTCACCTCTTGCACCTTTCTCTTGACCTCCTGTCTCTTTCTTTTATACATCTCCCACTCAATTGCATTTTTTCCCTGCAAAAATCGTCCAAATGCCTCTTCTATATACACATGTATATACTCATACCTGCTTGCCCTCGTCCATTCCTCTCACCACCCAGCCCCACAGGAAACAGCAACACTACCCCCTGCTTCAGGAAGGTAGCTCCAGGAAAACAGAAAAAAGTCCACATTTGTTCACACTTGGTCTCTAGCTCTCATGTGTAATGCACTGAAAGCACAGCTCCCTTTCTGTATCCAGGCCCACAGACCTATCCATGGTTTACCCCAGACATTTCACATGCACTGGTTCACTCCATTGACAGCTCATCGACCCCGGTATACCACATCGTTCCAATTCACTATTCCTTGCATGCCTCTTGCCCTCCTGTATGTTCAGGCCTCAATTGTTCAAAATAATTTTCTCTCAATCCTTCCACCTCCAATATGGTCTCCTCTTCTCCTTGTTCCCTCCACCTCTGGCATATATATCCAATTTGTCAATCTTTCCTCACTCATTCTCTCCTTATGCACAAACCATTTCAATGCACCCTCTTCTGCTCTCTCAACCACACTCTTTTAATTTCCATACATCTCTCTTACCCTTTCATTACTTAGTCAAACCACCTCTCACACGTATTGTCCTCAGACATTTCATATCCAACACATCCACCCTCCTCCATACAAACCTATCTGTAGCCCATGCCTGTCATCCATATAATATTGTTGGAACTACTATTCCTTCAAATATACCCATTTTTTTGCTATCAGCAATAGCGTTTCCTCCTTCCACACTTTCTTCATCACTCCCAAAACTTTCTCCCCCTGCCCTACCCTTTGGCTCACTTCCACTTCTCTGGTTCAGTTCACTGCTAAGTCCAGTTCACTGCTAAGTCCACTCCAAGATAACTAAAACACCCCACTTCCAATTTTTCTCCATTCATAATTGCATCCCAATTAACATGCCCCTCAACTCTACTGAACTTATTAGATGACCTTGCTCTTATTCACATTTACTCTCAACTTTCTCCTTTCACAAGCACTTCCAAACTCAGTCACCAACTTCTGTAGTTTCTCACTCAAATCAGCCACCACAGCTGTGAAGAACAACTGACTCACTTCCCAGGCCATCTCATCTCCAGCAGACTGCATACTACGCACCCCTCTCTCCAAAACTCTTGCATTTACCTCCCTAACCACCCCATCCATAAACAGATTAAACAACCATGGGAACATCACACATCCCTGCCACAGACCGACCTTCACTGAGAACCAGTCACTCTTCTCTCTTCCTACTTGTACACATACCTTACATCCTTGTTAAAAACTTTTCACTGCTTCTAGCAGCTTACCTCCCACACCATATACTCTTAAGACCTTCCACAAAGCATCTCTATCACCCTATCAAATTCCTTCTTCAGATCCATAAATGCTTCATATAAATCCATCTGTTTTTTGAAGTATTTCTCATACATTCTTCAAAGCAGACACCTGATCCACACATCCTCTACCACTTCTGAAACCACACTGCTCTTCTCCAATTTGATGCTCTGTACATGCCTTCACCCTCCCGCTCAATACCATCTCATATAATTTCCCAGGAATGCTCTACAAACTTATGCCTCTGTAGTTTGAACACTCACATTTATCCCCTTTGTCTTTGTACATTGGCACTAAGCATGCATTCCACCAATCCTCAGGTACTTCACCATGATCCATACATACATTGAATATCCTTACCAGCCAGTCAACAACACAGTCACCCTCTTTTTTGATAAATTCCACTGCAATACCATCCAAAACCACCTCCTTTCTGGCTTTCATCTTCCACAAAGATTTCACTACCTCTTCTCTCTTAACCAAACCATTCTCCCTCTCACTTCACACAGCAACCTGACCAAAACACCTTACATCTGTCACTCTGTCATCAAACATGTTCAACAAACCTTCAAAATACTCACTCCATCTCCTCACTTCATCACTACCTGTCATAACTTCTTACCCTGCCCCCTTCATTGATGTTCCCATTTGTTCCCATGTGAGCGAGTTAGCATCAAGAACAGATGAAAGAGCATTAGAGGGAAAATCCTTGCTTGCCTCCACACTCTTTTCCTTCTTTCAGAAAGGGAGGATTTCCAGCCATCCACTCCTACCCTTTTAGTTGCCTCCTATGACACAAGGAATAAGTGGGGAGTATTCTTTCTCCCCCATCTCCGGGTACATGTATATTATATAAATGAACTTTTGATCTACCTAATTTCTGAGTTTATTTTTACTTCACAACCATTGAATAAATTGCACAACTTGAGTAACGGAGCATAAGATGTCACTGCCTTAAGCAAATTGCGCCTGAAGTTTTCTTTTACACTGTTGTGCTTTTGAAAATACCATATTTTCAGTTACCAAAGCTAGGTCCTGCAGCAGATCAGCAAACATGAAATCTGTGCCCTGCATGGGAAAGTTTAATGTAGTATGGTGTTTCCTTGAGTAGTTAAAGTGAGTCTGTCTCGTATTCCCTTTCAGTGCATATCACTTACCTGTGCAGTATGCTTTAACCTCATTACTATACTGTAAGCAGGAAATGAATGAGTGTTGTTGGCACAAGTATAATTTATGAAAACTGGTTTTATGAATGTACATGAAAGATCATGAGAGGCAAGTGTTTTGGGAGCAGCTGAATGAGTGTGTTAGTGGTTTTGATGCACGAGACCGGGTTATAGTGATGGGTGATTTGAATGCAAAGGTGAGTAATGTGGCAGTTGAGGGAATAATTGGTATACATGGGGTGTTCAGTGTTGTAAATGGAAATGGTGAAGAGCTTGTAGATTTATGTTCTGAAAAAGGACTGATGATTGGGAATACCTGGTTTAAAAAGCGAGATATACATAAGTATACTTATGTAAGTAGGAGAGATGGCCAGAGAGCGTATTGGATTACGTGTTAATTGACAGGCGTGCGAAAGAGAGACTTTTGGATGTTAATGTGCTGAGAGGTGCAACTGGAGGGATGTCTGATCATTATCTTGTGGAGGCTAAGGTGAAGATTTGTATGGGTTTTCAGAAAAGAAGAGTGAATGTTTGGGTGAAGAGGGTGGTGAGAGTAAGTGAGCTTGGGAAGGAGACCTGTGTGAGGAAGTACCAGGAGAGACTGAGTACAGAATGGAAAAAGGTGAGAACAATGGAAGTAAGGGGAGTGGGGGAGGAATGGGATGTATTTAGGGAATCAGTGATGGATTGCGCAGAAGATGCTTGTGGCATGAGAAGAGTGGGAGGTGGGTTGATTAGAAAGGGTAGTGAGTGGTGGGATGAAGAAGTAAGAGTACTAGTGAAAGAGAAGAGAGAGGCATTTGGACAATTTTTGCAGGGAAAAAATGCAATTGAGTGGGAGATGTATAAAAGAAAGAGACAGGAGGTCAAGAGAAAGGTGCAAGAGGTGAAAAAAAGGGCAAATGAGAGTTGGGGTGAGAGAGTATCATTAAATTTTAGGGAGAATAAAAAGATGTTCTGGAAGGAGGTAAATAAAGTGCGTAAGACAAGGGAGCAAATGGGAACTTCAGTGAAGGGCGCAAATGGGGAGGTGATAACAAGTAGTGGTGATGTGAGAAGGAGATGGAGTGAGTATTTTGAAGGTTTGTTGAATGTGTTTGATGATAGAGTGGCAGATATAGGGTGTTTTGGTCGAGGTGGTGTGCAAAGTGAGAGGGTTAGGGAAAATGATTTGGTAAACAGAGAAGAGGTAGTGAAAGCTTTGCGGAAGATGAAAGCCGGCAAGGCAGCAGGTTTGGATGGTATTGCAGTGGAATTTATTAAAAAAGGGGGTGACTGTATTGTTGACTGGTTGGTAAGGTTATTTAATGTATGTATGACTCATGGTGAGGTGCCTGAGGATTGGCGGAATGCGTGCATAGTGCCATTGTACAAAGGCAAAGGGGATAAGAGTGAGTGCTCAAATTACAGAGGTATAAGTTTGTTGAGTATTCCTGGTAAATTATATGGGAGGGTATTGATTGAGAGGGTGAAGGCATGTACAGAGCATCAGATTGGGGAAGAGCAGTGTGGTTTCAGAAGTGGTAGAGGATGTGTGGATCAGGTGTTTGCTTTGAAGAATGTATGTGAGAAATACTTAGAAAAGCAAATGGATTTGTATGTAGCATTTATGGATCTGGAGAAGGCATATGATAGAGTTGATAGAGATGCTCTGTGGAAGGTATTAAGAATATATGGTGTGGGAGGAAAGTTGTTAGAAGCAGTGAAAAGTTTTTATCGAGGATGTAAGGCATGTGTACGTGTAGGAAGAGAGGAAAGTGATTGGTTCTCAGTGAATGTAGGTTTGCGGCAGGGGTGTGTGATGTCTCCATGGTTGTTTAATTTGTTTATGGATGGGGTTGTTAGGGAGGTAAATGCAAGAGTTTTGGAAAGAGGGGCAAGTATGAAGTCTGTTGGGGATGAGAGAGCTTGGGAAGTGAGTCAGTTGTTGTTCGCTGATGATACAGCGCTGGTGGCTGATTCATGTGAGAAACTGCAGAAGCTGGTGACTGAGTTTGGTAAAGTGTGTGGAAGAAGAAAGTTAAGAGTAAATGTGAATAAGAGCAAGGTTATTAGGTACAGTAGGGTTGAGGGTCAAGTCAATTGGGAGGTGAGTTTGAATGGAGAAAAACTGGAGGAAGTGAAGTGTTTTAGATATCTGGGAGTGGATCTGGCAGCGGATGGAACCATGGAAGCGGAAGTGGATCATAGGGTGGGGGAGGGGGGCGAAAATTCTGGGGGCCTTGAAGAATGTGTGGAAGTCGAGAACATTATCTCGGAAAGCAAAAATGGGTATGTTTGAAGGAATAGTGGTTCCAACAATGTTGTATGGTTGCGAGGCGTGGGCTATGGATAGAGTTGTGCGCAGGAGGATGGATGTGCTGGAAATGAGATGTTTGAGGACAATGTGTGGTGTGAGGTGGTTTGATCGAGTGAGTAACGTAAGGGTAAGAGAGATGTGTGGAAATAAAAAGAGCGTGGTTGAGAGAGCAGAAGAGGGTGTTTTGAAGTGGTTTGGGTACATGGAGAGAATGAGTGAGGAAAGATTGACCAAGAGGATATATGTGTCGGAGGTGGAGGGAACGAGGAGAAGAGGGAGACCAAATTGGAGGTGGAAAGATGGAGTGAAAAAGATTTTGTGTGATCGGGGCCTGAACTGCATATGCAGGAGGGTGAAAGGAGGGCAAGGAATAGAGTGAATTGGAGCGATGTGGTATACCGGGGTTGACGTGCTGTCAGTGGATTGAATCAAGGCATGTGAAGCGTCTGGGGTAAACCATGGAAAGCTGTGTAGGTATGTATATTTGCTTGTGTGGACGTATGTATATACATGTGTATGGGGGGGGGTTGGGCCATTTCTTTCGTCTGTTTCCTTGCGCTACCTCGCAAACTCGGGAGACAGCGACAAAGTATAATAAAAAAAAATA
This sequence comes from Panulirus ornatus, assembly GCF_036320965.1. Lineage (NCBI taxonomy): Eukaryota > Metazoa > Arthropoda > Malacostraca > Decapoda > Palinuridae > Panulirus > Panulirus ornatus. Next base: position 90,430,379 of record NC_092225.1, on the reverse strand, counting down.
TAATACATGAAAGTGAATGAATTTGTTCACTGTTTAAGGATTTTTCACTGTGTAGATTTTTTTTTTGTAATAACACCAGTAATGTTTGTATGTTTTATCAAATATTTAGGAAAGTTGTGATTTTTATATGAGCATTATTGTAGCATCATAGGAAAAGAATAGTGATATTATCAGTTTTCATTATTTTAGATGGTGGGTGTTTGTACACCAAAATGTGACCTACAATATGGCATCCACCGTTTCTGTTCTCTGCTTGGACGAGATAAAGAATCATGGGGTTATTCTTACACAGGTGAGTTTATGTGCATATTTTTCTCTTTACTTTGTTTTGTATATCTTTTGTCACTTACCATCTTGTTGGGTTTATACATTATTTTATAATTTGATAGTGAATGTTGTCAACTCATGGGAGAGCAGTGGTGAAAGTGAGTGAGCTTGGAAAAGAGGTCAGTGTGCTGAGATACCAGTAAGTAGAGTGAAGAGAGGTATACAGCAAGAGTAAGTGAGGCAAGGGGATTGGGTGACGAGTAGAGTATGATTAGGAAAGCAGTGTTTGCATATGCAGATGAGGTGTGGTATGTGGAAGATTGGTATGTTGGTGAATGAGAAAAAGGGGTTAGTAATAGGAAGCGAAACATAATTTGTTAGTGAAAGAGAAAAGAGGGGTGTGTAGATGGTACCAGCAGAAAAGGAGAGTAAGTGATTATAAGGCATACAAGAAAAATCTGCAGGAAGGTAAGAGGAAATTACGAGAGCTAAAGAGAGAAAAGGTAAATGAGAGATAAAGTTATGAGGAAGAATTTAGGGAAAATAAGAAAATGTTTTGGGTGAAGATGAATTGTGTGAGATGAACAAGAGAACAAGTGGGTCTAACAATAAGGGTAACAAATGAGAATGACCCAGTGTTTGCTTTGAAGAATTTATGTGAGAAACATTAGGAGATAGAGAGGGACTTGTGTAATATAGCATGAATGGATCTAGAGAAAGCTACAGCATTTATGGACATGGAGAGAGCCTATGATTGGTTGACAGAGAGGCCTTATGGAAGGATTTATGGACTCCTGTGGTGTAGATTTTTAGCGATCAGGGCCTGAATGTGCAGGAGGGTGAGAGGCTTGCATGAAGTAGGGTGAATTGGAACGATATGGTATACTGGGGTCGATGTGCTATCCCGGATAAACCATCTAAAGGGCTGTGGGGCCTGTAGTTTTAGTGCATTACACATGACAGCTAGAGACTGACTGTGAGCAGATGTGGCCTTTCTTCATCTGTTTCATGGCACTACTTCTCTGATGCAGTGGATGGCGATGCTGTTTTCTGTGGGGCAGGGTGGTGCCGGGAATGGTTGAAGGCAAGCAAGTATGAATATGTACATGTTTCATGGCACTACTTCACTGATGAATATGTACATGTTTCATGGCACTACTTCACTGATGCAGTGGATGGTGATGCTGTTTTCTGTGGGGCAGGGTGGTGCCGGGAATGGTTGAAGGCAAGCAAGTATGAATATGTACATGTTTATATACGTATATGTCTTTGAATATGTTGATATGAAAATGTATGTATATGTACCCATGTGTGTGTATATGAGTGGATGGGTCTCTCTTTGTCTGTTTCCTGGTGCTACTTTGCCGCTGCAGGAAACAGCGATCAAGTATGATAAAATAAATGATAAATATATTTTGCTTGTTTGTACATGTTTCACGTCATTCACATAAACCATATTTTTCTCTCTCTATTTTTATTTTAGTTTTATCCTCGCTTGTCCCTCTGTCAGTGCTGTTGGTGTGTACGATAACTGAGCTTGAAACTACATTATGGTTACAGGCACAGTGCAACATGCAGCCAAGTTTCGGCATTATGGACCACGGTGGGGTAAGGGCAGCATTGTTGGGATTCATCTGGACTCATGGCGTGGAACACTTGAGTTCTTTCTTAATAGAAGGCCCCTTGGTAAGTGAAATCATATTTATGAAGTGACAGTGGGTCATTCTTAGTAGTATCACTAATTCAGCAATGTGTTTTTAGTCCAGTAGTTTAAGCAGAAGCAATTACATTTATATTTGCTACGTGTATTTGTATGTGTGTAAGACAAGGGAGCAAATGGGAACTTCAGTGAAGGGCGCAAATGGGGAGGTGATAACAAGTAATGGTGATGTGAGAAGGAGATGGAGTGAGTATTTTGAAGGTTTGTTGAATGTGTTTGATGATAGAGTGGCAGATATAGGGTGTTTTGGTCGAGGTGGTGTGCAAAGTGAGAGGGTTAGGGAAAATGATTTGGTAAACAGAGAAGAGGTAGTGAAAGCTTTGCGGAAGATGAAAGCCGGCAAGGCAGCAGGTTTGGATGGTATTGCAGTGGAATTTATTAAAAAAGGGGGTGACTGTATTGTTGACTGGTTGGTAAGGTTATTTAATGTATGTATGACTCATGGTGAGGTGCCTGAGGATTGGCGGAATGCGTGCATAGTGCCATTGTACAAAGGCAAAGGGGATAAGAGTGAGTGCTCAAATTACAGAGGTATAAGTTTGTTGAGTATTCCTGGTAAATTATATGGGAGGGTATTGATTGAGAGGGTGAAGGCATGTACAGAGCATCAGATTGGGGAAGAGCAGTGTGGTTTCAGAAGTGGTAGAGGATGTGTGGATCAGGTGTTTGCTTTGAAGAATGTATGTGAGAAATACTTAGAAAAGCAAATGGATTTGTATGTAGCATTTATGGATCTGGAGAAGGCATATGATAGAGTTGATAGAGATGCTCTGTGGAAGGTATTAAGAATATATGGTGTGGGAGGAAAGTTGTTAGAAGCAGTGAAAAGTTTTTATCGAGGATGTAAGGCATGTGTACGTGTAGGAAGAGAGGAAAGTGATTGGTTCTCAGTGAATGTAGGTTTGCGGCAGGGGTGTGTGATGTCTCCATGGTTGTTTAATTTGTTTATGGATGGGGTTGTTAGGGAGGTAAATGCAAGAGTTTTGGAAAGAGGGGCAAGTATGAAGTCTGTTGGGGATGAGAGAGCTTGGGAAGTGAGTCAGTTGTTGTTCGCTGATGATACAGCGCTGGTGGCTGATTCATGTGAGAAACTTAAGAAGCTGGTGACTGAGTTTGGTAAAGTGTGTGGAAGAAGAAGGTTAAGAGTAAATGTGAATAAGAGCAAGGTTATTAGGTACAGTAGGGTTGAGGGTCAAGTCAATTGGGAGGTGAGTTTGAATGGAGAAAAACTGGAGGAAGTGAAGTGTTTTAGATATCTGGGAGTGGATCTGGCAGCGGATGGAACCATGGAAGCGGAAGTGGATCATAGGGTGGGGGAGGGGGCGAAAATTCTGGGGGCCTTGAAGAATGTGTGGAAGTCGAGAACATTATCTCGGAAAGCAAAAATGGGTATGTTTGAAGGAATAGTGGTTCCAACAATGTTGTATGGTTGCGAGGCGTGGGCTATGGATAGAGTTGTGCGCAGGAGGATGGATGTGCTGGAAATGAGATGTTTGAGGACAATGTGTGGTGTGAGGTGGTTTGATCGAGTGAGTAACGTAAGGGTAAGAGAGATGTGTGGAAATAAAAAGAGCGTGGTTGAGAGAGCAGAAGAGGGTGTTTTGAAGTGGTTTGGGCACATGGAGAGAATGAGTGAGGAAAGATTGACCAAGAGGATATATGTGTCGGAGGTGGAGGGAATGAGGAGAAGAGGGAGACCAAATTGGAGGTGGAAAGATGGAGTGAAAAAGATTTTGTGTGATTGGGGCCTGAACATGCAGGAGGGTGAAAGGAGGGCAAGGAATAGAGTGAATTGGAGCGATGTGGTATACCGGGGTTGACGTGCTGTCAGTGGATTGAATCAAGGCATGTGAAGCATCTGGGGTAAACCATGGAAAGCTGTGTAGGTATGTATATTTGCGTGTGTGGACGTATGTATATACATGTGTATGGGGGAGGGTTGGGCCATTTCTTTCGTCTGTTTCCTTGCGCTACCTCGCAAACGCGGGAGACAGCGACAAAGTATAATAAAAAAAATAATTTATGGATCTGAAAAAGGTAGTGGTAGGGTTGATAGAGATCCTTTGTGGAAGATCTTAAGAGTATATGGTTTGGGAGGTAAGCTGCTAGAAGCAGTGAAAAGTTTTTTAATGATTTAAGGCATGTGTAAGAGTAGAAAGAGAGGAGAGTGTCTGGTTCCTAGTGAAGGTCGGTCTGCGGCAGGGGTATGCGATGTCTCCATGGTTGTTTTATTTGTTTATGGATGGGGTGGCTAGGGAGGTAAATACAAGAGTTTTGAAGAGAGGAGCGAGTATGCAGTTTGTTGAGGATGACAGGGCCTAGGAAGCGAATCAGTTGTTCGCCAATGATACAGCACTGGTGGCTGATTCAGGTGAGAAACTGCAGAAGTTGGTTACTCTGTGTGGAAAATTTTGAGAAAGGGGAAAGTTGAGAGTAATTGTGAATAAGAGCTAGGCTATTAGGTTCAGCAGGGTTGGGGGACGAGTTAGTTGGGATGTAAGTTTGAATGGAGAAAAATTGGAGGAAGTGAAGTGTTTTACATATCTGGGAGTGGACTTAGCAGTGATTGGAACCATGGAAGTAGAAGTGAATCACAGGATGGGGAAGGAAGCAAATGTTCTGGGAGCGATGGAGAATTTGTGGAAAGAACGTTATCTCAGAGAGCAAAAATGGGTATGTTTGAAGGAATAGTAGTTCCAACAGGATTATATGGTTTGGAGAATTTGTGGAAAGAACGTTATCTCAGAGAGCAAGAATGGGTATGTTTGAAGGAATAGTAGTTCCAACAGGATTATATGGTTGGGAGGCGAGGGCTATAGATAGAGTTGTACAGAGGAGGGTGGATGTATTGGAAATAAAATCTTTTAGGAAAGTATGTGGTGTGAGGTGGTTTGATTAAGTAGTGAAAGGGTAAGGGAGAGATGTGAGGTAATAAAACGAATGTGGTTGAGAGAGCAGAGGAGGGTTTATTGAAATGGTTTGGACATTTGGAGAGAATGAGTAAGGTAAGGTTGACAAAGAGGATATATGTGTCATTAATGGAGGGAACAAGGAGAAACAGGAGACCAAATTGAAGGTGGAAAGATGGAATATAAAAGATTTTGAATGATCGGGGCCTGAACATGCAGGAGAGTGAGAGGTGTGCAAGGAATAGAGTGAATTGTAATGATGTGGTATACCAGGGTCGACGTGTTGTCATTGGACTGAACGAGGGCACGTGAAATGTCTGGGGTGAAGCATGAAGGGTTCTGTGGGGTTCGGATGTGGATAGGGAGTTGTGGTTTCAGTGCATTACACATGACAGCTAGAGACTGAGTGTGAATGAATGTGGCCTTTTTTTTTCTTTTTTTTTTTCCTGGTGCTACCTCACTGGCGCAGGGGATGGTGATGCTGTTTCCTGTTGGGCAGGGTAGCATCAGGAATGGATGAAGGCAAGCAAGTCTGAACATGTACATGTATATAATATTCCAATGAGTCCACAGGGAAAATGAAACATGTTAAGTTCCCAAATGCACTTTCGTGTAATAATCTCATCATCAGGGGAGATACAAGAAAGAAATATATCATCTAATATATAATGAAGAGACGTAGCTAGGACACCATTTGGTAAACACGTGATTGTCCAAGACAGACAACAAGCGTATCATGAACTTATTATGTGGACAAGAAGGGAATTGTTTACAAATTTATCAACAATAAGGCTATCCAATTTGTATAGACCTTCACTAATATTAAGGTTATAAATTTGTGTAGTTAATAATAGATGATTCAATGGTATTTCTCGAGGCACTGAAGTTGGAGTTAATAGCCGAGATGGCATTACTCCAGTCAGTACAATGATTGTAGTTTTTAACATGATTAAACAAGGCATTTGATTCTTGTCCTGTTCTTATACTATATTTATGTTGCTTAAGTCTATATTTATGTTGCTTAAGTCTAACAGAAAGATCTTTACTAGTCTGGCCAACATAAAACTTATCACAATATCTACATGGCTCTTTATAGATGCATCCAGGAGAAAGTGCACTTGGGAACTTATCATGTTTCATTTCTCCCATGGACTCATAGGAATATACTTGATCATGCACAAAATTGTGATCCCTTCCAATGTGCATATATGTATATGTCTTTGTATGTATATTTATTTATATGTGGATATGCATGTTTATCTATGCATATATAAGGTTATTTAATGTATGTATGGCTCACGGTGAGGTGCCTGAGGATTGGCGGAATGCGTGCATAGTGCCATTGTACAAAGGCAAAGGGGATAAGAGTGAGTGCTCAAATTACAGAGGTATAAGTTTGTTGAGTATTCCTGGTAAATTATATGGGAGGGTATTGATTGAGAGGGTGAAAGCATGTACAGAGCATCAGATTGGGGAAGAGCAGTGTGGTTTCAGAAGTGGTAGAGGATGTGTGGATCAGGTGTTTGCTTTGAAGAATGTATGTGAGAAATACTTAGAAAAGCAAATGGATTTGTATGTAGCATTTATGGATCTGGAGAAGGCATATGATAGAGTTGATAGAGATGCTCTGTGGAAGGTATTAAGAATATATGGTGTGGGAGGAAAGTTGTTAGAAGCAGTGAAAAGTTTTTATCGAGGATGTAAGGCATGTGTACGTGTAGGAAGAGAGGAAAGTGATTGGTTCTCATTGAATGTAGGTTTGCGGCAGGGGTGTGTGATGTCTCCATGGTTGTTTAATTTGTTTATGGATGGGGTTGTTAGGGAGGTGAATGCAAGAGTTTTGGAAAGAGGGGCAAGTATGAAGTCTGTTGGGGATGAGAGAGCTTGGGAAGTGAGTCAGTTGTTGTTCGCTGATGATACAGCGCTGGTGGCTGATTCATGTGAGAAACTGCAGAAGCTGGTGACTGAGTTTGGTAAGGTGTGTGAAAGAAGAAAGTTAAGAGTAAATGTGAATAAGAGCAAGGTTATTAGGTACAGTAGGGTTGAGGGTCAAGTCAATTGGGAGGTGAGTTTGAATGTAGAAAAACTGGAGGAAGTGAAGTGTTTTAGATATCTGGGAGTGGATCTGGCAGCGGATGGAACCATGGAAGCGGAAGTGGATCATAGGGTGGGGGAGGGGGCGAAAATTCTGGGAGCCTTGAAGAATGTGTGGAAGTCGAGAACATTATCTCAGAAAGCAAAAATGGGTATGTTTGAAGGAATAGTGGTTCCAACAATGTTGTATGGTTGCGAGGCGTGGGCTATGGATAGAGTTGTGCGCAGGAGGATGGATGTGCTGGAAATGAGATGTTTGAGGACAATGTGTGGTGTGAGGTGGTTTGATCGAGTAAGTAACGTAAGGGTAAGAGAGATGTGTGGAAATAAAAAGAGCGTGGTTGAGAGAGCAGAAGAGGGTGTTTTGAAATGGTTTGGGCACATGGAGAGAATGAGTGAGGAAAGATTGACCAAGAGGATATATGTGTCGGAGGTGGAGGGAACGAGGAGAAGAGGGAGACCAAATTGGAGGTGGAAAGATGGAGTGAAAAAGATTTTGTGTGATCGGGGCCCGAACATGCAGGAGGGTGAAAGGAGGGCAAGGAATAGAGTGAATTGGAGTGATGTGGTATACCGGGGTTGACGTGCTGTCAGTGGATTAAAGCGGGGCATGTGAAGCATCTGGGGTAAACCATGGAAAGCTGTGTAGGTATGTATATTTTGCGTGTGTGGACGTATGTATATACATGTGTATGGGGGTGGGTTGGGCCATTTCTTTCGTCTGTTTCCTTGCGCTACCTCGCAAACGCGGGAGACAGCGACAAAGCAAAAAAAAAAAAAAAAAAAAAAAAAAAAAAAAAAAAAAAAAATTATTTATATATTTTGCTTTGTCGCTTTCTCCTGCGTTTGCGAGGTAGCGCAAGGAAACAGACGAAAGAAATGGCCCAACCCACCCCCATACACATGTATATACATACACGTCCACACACGCAAATATACATACCTATACATCTCAATGTACACATATATATATACACACACAGACACGTACATATATACCCATGCACACAATTCACACTGTCTGCCTTTATTCATTCCCATCGCCACCTCGCCACACATGGAATACCATCCCCCTCCCCCCCTCATGTGTGCGAGGTAGCGCTAGGAAAGGACAACAAAGGCCCCATTCGTTCACAGTCTCTAGCTGTCATGCAATAATGCCCGAAACCACAGGCCCCACACAACTTTCCATGGTTTACCCCAGACGATTCACATGCCCTGATTCAATCCACTGACAGCACGTCAACCCCGGTATACCACATCGATCCAATTCACTCTATTCCTTGCCCACCTTTCACCCTCCTGCATGTTCAGGCCCCGATCACTCAAAATCTTTTTCACTCCATCTTTCCATCTCCAATTTGGTCTCCCACTTCTCCTCGTTCCCTCCACCTCCGACACATATATCCTCTTGGTCAATCTTTCCTCACTCATTCTCTCCATGTGCCCAAACCATTTCAAAACACCCTCTTCTGCTCTCTCAACCACACTCTTTTTATTTCCACACATCTCTCTTACCCTTACATTACTTACTCGATCAAACCACCTCACACCACACGTTGTCCTCAAACATCTCATTTCCAGCACATCCACCCTCCTGCGCACAACTCTATCCATAGCCCACGCCTCGCAACCATACAACATTGTTGGAACCACTATTCCTTCAAACATACCCATTTTTGCTTTCCGAGATAATGTTCTCGACTTCCACACATTTTTCAAGGCTCCCAGGATTTTCGCCCCCTCCCCCACCTTATGATTCACTTCCGCTTCCATGGTTCCATCTGCTGCCAGATCCACTCCCAGATATCTAAAACACTTTACTTCCTCCAGTTTTTCTCCATTCAAACTTACCTCCCAATTGACTTGACCCTCAACCCTACTGTACCTCGTAACCTTGCTCTTATTCACATTTACTCTTAACTTTCTTCTTTGACACACTTTACCAAACTCAGTCACCAGCTTCTGCAGTTTCTCACATGAATCAGCCACCAGCGCTGTATCATCAGCAAACAACAACTGACTCACTTCCCAAGCTCTCTCATCCACAGCAGACTTCATACTTGCCTCTCTTTCCAAAACTCTTGCATTCACCTCCCTAACACCCCATCCATAAACAAATTAAACAACCGTGGAGACATCACACACCCCTGCCGCAAACCTACATTCACTGAGAACCAATCACTCTCCTCTCTTCCTACACATACACATGCCTTACATCCTTGATAAAAACTTTTCACTGCTTCTAACAACTTGCCTCCCACACCATATATTCTTAAAACCTTCCACAGAGCATCTCTATCAACTCTATCATATGCCTTCTCCAGATCCATAAATGCTACATACAAATCCATTTGATTTTCTAAGTATTTCTCACATACATTCTTCAAAGCAAACACCTGATCCACACATCCTCTACCACTTCTGAAACCACACTGCTCTTCCTCAATCTGATGCTCTGTACATGCCTTCACCCTCTCAATCAATACCTTCCCATATAATTTACCAGGAATACTCAGCAAACTTATACCTCTGTAATTTGAGCACTCACTCTTATCCCCTTTGCCTTTGTACGATGGCACAATGCACGCATTCCGCCAATCCTCAGGCACCTCACCATGAGTCATACATACATTAAATAACCTTACCAACCAGTCAACAATACAGTCACCCCCTTTTTTAATAGATTCCACTGCAATACCATCCAAACCTGCTGCCTTGCCGGCTTTCATCTTCCGGAAAGCTTTTACTACCTCTTCTCTGTTTACCAAATCATTTTCCCTAACCCTCTCACTTTGCACACCACCTCGACCAAAACACCCTATATCTGCCACTCTATCATCAAACACATTCAACAAACCTTCAAAATACTCACTCCATATATATATATATATATATATATATATATATATATATATATATATATATATATATTATTATTTTTTTTATTATACTTTGTCGCTGTCTCCCGCGTTTGCGAGGTAGCGCAAGGAAACAGACGAAAGAAATGGCCCAACCCCCCCCATACACATGTATATACATACGTCCACACACGCAAATATACACACCTACACAGCTTTCCATGGTTTACCCCAGACGCTTCACATGCCTTGATTCAATCCACTGACAGCACGTCAACCCTGGTATACCACATCGCTCCAATTCACTCTATTCCTTGCCCTCCTTTCACCCTCCTGCATGTTCAGGCCCCGATCACACAAAATCTTTTTCACTCCATCTTTCCACCTCCAATTTGGTCTCCCTCATCTCCTCGTTCCCTCCACCTCCGACACATATATCCTCTTGGTCAATCTTTCCTCACTCATTCTCTCCATGTGCCCAAACCACTTCAAAACACCCTCTTCTGCTCTCTCAACCACGCTCTTTTTATTTCCACACATCTCTCTTACCCTTACGTTACTCACTCGATCAAACCACCTCACACCACACATTGTCCTCAAACATCTCATTTCCAGCACATCCATCCTCCTGCGCACAACTCTATATATATATATATATTATATATTTATTTATTTTGCTTTGTCGCTGTCTCCCGCGTTTGCGAGGTAGCGCAAGGAAACAGACGAAACAAATGGCACAACCCACCCCCACACACAATGTACACACACACACACGCCCACACACGCAAATATACATACCTATACATCTCAATGTACACATATATATACACACAGACACATACATATATACCCATGCACACAATTCACACTGCCTGCCCCTATTCATTCCCATCGCCACCTCGCCACACATGGAATACCATCCCCCTCCCCCCTCATGTGGGCGAAGTAGCACTAGGAAAAGACAACAAAGGCCCCATTTGTTCACACTCAGTCTCCAGCTGTCACGCAATAATGCCCGAAACCACAGCTCCCTTTCCACATCCAGGCCCTACACAACTTTCCATGTTTACCCCAGACGCTTCACATGCCCTGATTCAATCCATTGACAGCACGTCAACCCTGGTATACCACATCGATCCAATTCACTCTATTCCTTGTATTCCTTGCCAGCCTTTCACCCTCCTTCATGTTCAGGCCCCGATCACTCAAAATCTTTTTCACTCCATCTTTCCACCTCCATTTTTGTCTCCCACTTCTCCTCGTTCCCTCCACCTCCGACACATATATCCTCTTGGTCAATCTTTCCTCACTCATTCTCTCCATGTGCCCAAACCATTTCAAAACACCCTCTTCTGCTCTCTCAACCACGCTCTTTTTATTTCCACACATCTCTCTTACCCTTACATTACCTACTCGATCAAACCACCTCACACCACACATTGTCCTCAAACATCTCATTTCCAGCACATCCATCCTCCTGCGCATAACTCTATCCATAGCCCACGCCTCGCAACCATACAACATTGTTGGAACCACTATTCCTTCAAACATACCCATTTTTGCTTTCCGAGATAATGTTCTCGACTTCCACACATTCTTCAAGGCTCCCAGGATTTTCGCCCCCTCCCCCACCCTATGATCCACTTCCGCTTCCATGGTTCCATCCGCTGCCAGATCCACTCCCAGATATCTAAAACACTTTACTTCCTCCAGTTTTTCTCCATTCAAACTTACCTCCCAATTGACTTGACCCTCAACCCTACTGTACCTAATAACCTTGCTCTTATTCACATTTACTCTTAACTTTCTTCTTTCACACTACCAAACTCAGTCACCAACTTCTGCAGTTTCTCACATGAATCAGCCACCAGCGCTGTATCATCAGCAAACAACAACTGACTCACTTCCCATATATATATGTATGAGTGGATGGGCCATTCTTTGTCTGTGTTTCCTGGCGTTACCTTACTGGCACGGGAAATGGCGATGCTGTTTCCTGTTGGGTTTGCTAGCACTAGGAATGGATGAAGGCAAGCAAGTGTGAATATGTACATCTGTATATATGTATATGTCTGTGCATGTGTATGTATATATATGTATATGTTGATACGTATATGTGCATGTTTGGGCGTTTATGTATATATGTGTGTATGTGTGTGGATGGGCTATTCTTCATCTGTTTCCTGTTGCTCCCTTACTAACTTGGGAAATGGTGATCAAGTATGATAATAATAAAAGAACGTTATCTCAGAAAGTAAAAATGGGTATGTTTGAAGGAATAGTGGTTCCAACAATGTTATATGGTTGCAAGGCTTGGGCTATAGATAGAGTTGGGCGGAGAGGGGTGGATGTGCTGGAAGTGAGATGTTTGAGGACAATATGTGGTATGAGGTGGTTTGATCGAGTAAGTAATGTAAGGGTAAGAGAGATGTGTGGAAATAAGAAGAGCATGGTTGAGAGAGCAGAAGAGGGTGTTTTGAAATGGTTTGGGCACTTGGAGAGAATGAGTGAGGAAAGATTGACCAAGAGGATATATGTGTCGGAGGTGGAGGGAACGAGGAGAAGTGGGAGACCAAATTGGAGGTGGAAAGATGGAGTGAAAAAGATTTTGAGTGATCAGGGCCTGAACATGCAAGAGGGTAAAAGGCAGGCAAGGAATAGAGTGAATTGGATCGATGTGGTATACCGGGGACGACGTGCTGTCAATGGATTGAACCAGGGCATGTGAATCGTCTGGGGTAAACCATGGAAAGTTGTGTGGGGCCTGGATGTGGAAAGGGAGCTGTGGTTTTGGGCATTATTGCATGACAGCTAGAGACTGAGTGTGAACGATTGGGGCCTTTGGTGTCTTTTCCTAGCCCTACCTCGCACACATAGGGGGGTAGGGGGATGTTATTCCATGTGTGGCTAGGTGGTGATGGGAATGAATAAAGGCAGACAGTGTGAATTGTGTGCATGTGTATATATGTATATGTCTGTGTGTGTATATATATGTGTACACTGAGATGTATGGGTATGTATATTTGCGTGTGGGGACGTGTATGTATATACATGTGTATGGGGGTGGGTTGGGCCATTTCTTTCGTCTGTTTCCTTTCGCTACCTTGCAAACGCGGGAGACAGTGACAAAGCAAAATAAGAAAAAAAAAAATATGTATTCCTATGAGTCCATGGGGAAAATGAATGTATATATTTTATTTATTATACTTTGTTGCTGTCTCCCATGTTAGCAAGGTGTGTAGGGAAACAGATGAAAGAAAGGCCCAACCCACCCATATATACATATGTATACATAAATGCCCACACATGCAGATATACATACCGATACATTTCAACATATACATTCATATACATACCCAGACATACATATATACACATGTACATATTCATACATGCTGCCTTCATCCATTCCCATCGCCACTCCGTCACACATGAAATGGCACCCCCTTTCCCCCACGCGAGGTAGCGCTAGGAAAAGATAACAAAGGCCACATTTGTTCACACTCAGTCTCTTGCTGTCATGTGTAATTCACTGAAGCAACAGCTCCCTTTCCACATCCAGGCCCAACAAAACTTTCCATGGTTTACCCCAGATGCTTCACATACCCTGGTTCAATCCATTGACAGCATGTCAACCCCAGTATACCAGATCGTTCCAACTCACTCTATTCCTTGCACGCCTTTCACCCCCTGTATGTTCAGGCCCCGATCGCTCAAAATCTTTTTCATTCCATCCTTTCACCTCCAATTTGGACTCCCACTTCTCCTCGTTCCCTCCACCTCTGACACACATATATCCTCTTTGTCAATCTTTCCTCACTCATTCTCTCCATGTTACCAAACCATTTCAATACACCCTCTTTTGCTCTCTCAACCACTCTTTTTATTACCTCACATCTCTCTTACCCTTTCATCACTTACTCGATCAAACCACCTCACACCACACATTGTTCTCAAACACCTCATTTCCTGCACATCCACCCTCCTCCGCACAACCCTATCTATAGCCCACACCTCGCAACCATATAACATTGTTGGAACCACTATTCCTTCAAACATACCCATTTTTGCTTTCCGAGATAATGTTCTCACCTTCCACACATTCTTCAACACTCCCAGTACTTTTGCCCCCTCCCCAACCCTGTGACTCAGTTCAGCTTCCATGGTTCCATCCGCTGCTAAATCCACTCCCAGATATCTAAAACACTTCACTTCCTCCAGTTTTTCTCCATTCAAACTTACCTCCCAGTTGACTTGTCCCTCAATGCTACTGTACCCAATAACCTTGCTCTTATTCACATTTACTCTCATCTTTCTTCTTTCACACACTTTACCAAACTCAGTCACCAGCTTCTGCAGTTTCTTACCCGATTCATCCTCCAGCACTGTATCATCAGGGAACAACAACTGACTCACTTCCCAAGCCCTCTCATCCACAACAGATTGCATACTTGCCCCTCTCTCCAAAACTCTTGCATTCTCCTCCCTAACAACCCCATCTATAAACAAATACAACAACCATTGAGACATCACGCACCCGTGCCACAAACCGACATTCACTGAGAACCAATCACGTTCCTCTCTTCCTGCTCGTACACATGCCTTACATCCTTGATAAAAACTTTTCACTGCTTCTAGCAACTTGCCTCCCACACCATATACTCTTAATACCTTCCATAGAGCATCTCTATGAACTCTGTCAGATGCCTACTCCAGATCCATAAATGCTACAGACAAATCCATTTGTTTTTCTAAGTGTTTCTCGCATACATTCTTCAAAGCTCACCTGATCCACACATCCTCTACCACTTCTGAAACCACATTGCTCTTCCCCAATCTGATGCTCTGTAAATGCCTTCACCCTTTCAATCAATACCCTCCCATGTAATTTCCCAGGATAGGGGAGAAAGAATACTCCCCACATATGCCCTGCATGTCATAGAAGGCGACTAAAAGAGGAGGGAGCGGGGGGCTGGAAGTCCTCCCCTCCTGTTTTTTAGATTTTCCAAAAGAAGGAACAAAGAAGGGGACCAAGTGAGGATATTCTCTGATGCTCAGTACTCTGACCTTAACACTACCTCACTAACGCAGGAAATGGTGAATATGTATGGAAAAAATATATATGTGTGTGTGTGTATGTGGGTGGTTAGGCCATTCTTCATATGTGAAAAAAATATATATGCGTGTATGTGGGTGGTTGGGCCATTCTTCATATGTTTCTTTGCGATACCTTGCTGACGTGGGAAACAGTGATTTAGTATGATAAATTGATATATAATGTTATTCATTATTTATTATACTTGATCGCCATTTACCGCAGCTGCAAGATAGCACAGGGAAACAGACAAAGAAAGACCCATCCACTCATATACACACACACATACATACACACATATACCCTTACATATACATACATATATAGACGTAAACATATATACACATGTACCTATTCATACTTGCTTGCTTTCATCCATTACTGGTACCACCCGACCCCACAGAAAACAGCGTTACCACCTTCTGCATCAGGGAGGTAGCACCACGAAAACAGACAGAAAAAGGCCACATTCATTCACACTCAGCCTCTAGCTGTCATGTGTAATGAACTGAAACCACATCTCTCTATCCACATCCAGGCTCCATGGACCTTTCCATGGTTTACCCCAGATGTTTCACATATCCTGGTTTAGTTCATTGACAGCATGTCGACCCCAGCATAATACATTGTTCCAGTTCACTCTATCCCATGCACGCTTTTCACCCTCCTGTATGTTCAGGCCCTGATTGCTCAAAATCTATTTTACTCCATCCTTCCATCTCCAATTTTGTCTTCTTAACTCATTTATGGAGAAAATTTTTAGGCCTATGTTATATTCTGTGGGACAGGGGCATGGAATAAAGAATAATGATAACATAGAGCAAAAGTATTTTGTTATTGCATGATACATTCCCACGTTGATGATCCAAAAGATTAAACAATACGTCTCCCAATCATTTGCACTCCTTCCCTGTAAGTATTGCCCAAATGCCTCTTTTCTCTTTCTCAAGCAACTTTACTTCTTTATCCCAGCACACTACCCATCATTCACTACCCTTTCTAATCTGCCCACATGTCACTTGCATCTCTTGCACATGCTGTCGCTGCTTCCCTAAATACCAGCCTTTCCTCACCCACTCCCCCTCGCTTCATTTGCTCTCACCTTTTGCCATTCTATGCTCAATCTCTCTTGGCATTTCTTCACACGTCTCTTTGCATGCTCACTTACCATTACCACTCTCTCTCCTTCCTGAGATTGTTTCCTATTTTTTTTCTTTGAAAACCTCTACAAATCTTCACCCTTTCCTCCACAAGACAGCGATCAGACATCCCACCATCTGCCCCTCTCAGCACATTTACATCCAGAAGTCTGTCTTTTACAATTATTAAGGAATCTAATAATGCCTGTTGACCATCTGTCATACTCACATATGTTTACTTGCATATATCTCTCATTTTAAATCAGTCACCAGTCTTTTTTCAGTTCACAACTCCATAAGCTCTTCACTATTTCCATCCAAAACACTGAATACCCCATGTCCTCCAGTTATACAAGTTACCATTTGAATATGAAAAGAAAGTTTTATTGAATCCTGCTTCTGTAGATAAGCTTAATGTTTAAGGATTGTAAATATCCTTTATAAGGTACTGGTATTCAAGAAAGGTTTACTTTACAGGTATTGCCTTCACTGGACTGCAGAACAAGCAACTGTACCCTATTGTCACTTCAACGTCAGCTCACTCTGGGATGAAGTTAGTTACAAGCTGCTCATTTCCAGCTAATCTTCAGTTTCTTTCATCTGAGGTTGTGTTCAAGCATTTGTGTGAGAAGATGAAAATGCATCCACAGGATCTTCCTCTACCCCCTGGCCTTCGCTCCTTTGTGGAGAACAATTATTGGCCTTTGTTACGTTCTGTGGGACAGGGGCATGGACCAAAGAATAATGACAATATAGAACAAAAGTATTCTTTTGGTGGCATGAAACATGCCCATGAGGATGATCCAAAAGAGGGAACAATACCTAAAAGATTTTGTGGTCAGGCACTTCAATGTAGGTCCCGATCAGCTTCTACATCTGATACTTACTCTGATCGTAGTTCTCCCAGTTCTAACTATTGTTTTACTGGCTCTGATATTAGGTTTTCACCCAGTCCAAGCTATGTATTTACTGGCTCTGATGTTAGCTCTCCTTCCAGTCCTAACTATTGTTTTACTGAATTCTATGAGTTAAATTTCTCACTAGAACCCCAGAGTAATCCCTCACCAGCATTCACTACCTTATCTTCCAATGAAAGCACCTCCCTAGCATCACCATCAACACAGCATCCTGCACCAGGCACACGTAGTTCTTTTACACTTCAGCCCAAGACTTCAGGGACTTCCAGCAAAGCTTCATCTAGTCAAGAGTGCTAGTATTGTTTTCATGATAAAGCTGTATAGATTTAACAAATATATGGAAAGTATTCATGTAGCTTTTGAATTAATTTTATTATATAGTTGACTGGTTCATCCTCGTTTCCTGTTAGTTGGGGGACTACTTTTTTATGTATGACTTGATCCCTTGTGTTGTTGATGCATCACATATTAAACTCATGTCTTAACAAACCAGAAGTACCAATCTATAATTTTGACAGTTACCATGTTTCGGATAGATATCACCACAAGTTCAGATGAGTTGAAAATTTGGAACCTAACAGAAGCTAAGATTTGACCTAATGACTTAAACTAAGACTTAAAACTGAACTTAGTGATTTAACCTGATGCAGCCTAGGAACTTAGACTGAACTTACTGACTTAACCCGATGTAGCCTAGAATTTCTTGCCTTTTCTCAAATTTATGTCATTTTGGTAATATATTCCCATTGTATTTTGGTTTTGATCTATAAAGATTTTTGCCTATCTATCCATAAGGACCAAGATAGTTGAATTGCTCTTTGAAATCTATTTGTTTATAGCTTTATGAAAAACGAATATTCTAGAAAATCTCTAGAAATTTGAAAATGTAACAGAATATTCTAAAACATTCTGGGAAATTCTAGAATATTCTGGAAATTTATAGAGCATGCACATGCATTTATAGAATTAAGTGAGGGTATTTTGCTCCCTATAAATGTGAGTTCTGACATGGGCTGTGCATAATTTGTGACTTTTATTTCAGGTTACCTATCACTTCTGAGACTACAGTATTCTAAAGAATGCAAATGAAAATTAGGAAAGTAACAAAATGATCTTAGTCTCATAGTTCTTCCAAGATATTTTGATCCATTGTTTACTACTAAAGGTATAACATTAACCCCCCAAAAATGTAATTCTTATGCCTTGGTGTCACAATCCCTGTTTTCATTAAGATCAGACACACGTCAGGCAATATAAGATGAAAGTATCAGTGTGATGAATGAATTTTGACTTCTCTTGATGATCTTTGAGATACAGTGGTTCATCTAAGCAATAGCACATTGCAGGTGATGAGCATGATCCAGTCCATTCCTTACCTTAGTTTTATGGTGAGTACTGAAGAAAAACCAGCTTCATGGTGATATTTTATAGCAAATAGGTTGAGGACTTTTAGAACTCTGTGGAAGAGAATATGGTATTCCTTCACCACCAACTTTTGGTCAGAAGGTTATTAGGTCAGAATCCTGAAATTTGTTCTCTAGCTCAGAAGTGCAAGGTTCTGCAATTCTACCTCTTGACTCGGTAAACATACTTGATATTACTGTAACATCCACTCTTTCATGGAAACCCCACATTACAGGAATAGTTAAGTCTGCCTGCAAGAAACTGGGTGTCCTGTTTGGATGTCAAAACTTCTCTTCTGAACAGGTACTCCACTTATACTGGGGATTGATTTGTCCTTGTATGAAGTAATGCTTTCACATTTGGCGTGGTTCTGGCTTTGTATCCTTACATGACAGAGTCAAGTTAAAAGCAGTCCAACTTATAAATGTCGTAGGCCAACTTCCAAACTTGACCCCCATTCCCTATGCTGCAATGTTGGTTCACTTTCTCCCTTCTATAGGCATTACTTTGGTTTTTGCTTCTGAGAGTTGGCTGCTTGTGTGCCCCCACCACTAGCTAGACTATGCAATACTTGACAAACTGTTGCATCACATGAATGTATGGCCCTCAGCAACTCAAATGTAGGCTGTTTTGATGCCTTCCTCTTTCCCTATGTGTCTAAGCTTTGGAAAACTCACCCTTCTCATGTCTTTCCCCAATACCTATGACCTGGCACATTTTAAAAGACAGGTTTTTCACATCCTCAGAAATTCATAAATGCTGTCCCTTGACTTTTATTTTTCTGCTTCATAATGCTCTCTTCATTTCAATTAAGGCCCAGCCTTGATGTGGACTTTTGTCCATGAGTGGAGCCTTCAACATAAAAGAAAGGAAAAGAAGCCTCTCAAAGCATGATATATCTCCAGTGTGGTGTACTACTTGAGTGTAGCAAAGTGAGTGGATTACTGGAATATCCCTTAAGTTTAAAAGCTGCACTCGCCCCCAGAAAAGGCTGCAGTACCCTCAAGTAAAATACCACCGATAAAGACAAACCACATCGTTTTCACTGGATGAAAAGGACTCTGTACATCATTTGCAAATGGTAGAGCCAGCAGCTGTCAGTGATGGAAGCAGTTAATCAGTTGGCAGTAACAATGACTAGTCTCCTCAGCAAAATAACCTGTGGTACAACTCAGCCTAAGTACTTCTTGTGCTGATGTGACATTGACAAAAATTTGAGGTGAAGAGACAGAGGTAGACCACTTGCAGGAAAAGTTTCAAACAGAAAATTAGTCCTACATTTTACCCCTGCCAATGTATTGAAGGGAACAGGATTTTTTTTTTCCCCAGTCAATTTGGAGATATGCTGAGATTCATGGAAAAAGCAACAATTTTAGCTAGCATTTCTCTTAAAAAGGCTATAGAAAAATCCTGAGAGCTCCAAATTTCCTAGGGAGTTTTACTTCCAAAGAAAGTAATCCTGAAACATTCATAGAATTGGTAATGGGCCCAGGCATAAGTTTGAAAGAAATTGGACAGCTTTTTGCTAGATTTAGTGGACCAGGTGGATGATCCCAAAGTACTTTTTTGTTAAGTGTGGAGGACCAGGCAATTGATATTGGATTATTTGATGATCTGTCTTTGGATCATATGGACAGTGTTTTTATGGACTTTTCCAGCATTGAAAGTTGACACAAGTGAGGCATGAGAAGGTTTCTGTAGCAAAAGTAGAAGTCATGCTGCCAGCAATCCATGTCATTAACATTTTATCTGACTTATGTGGCTGATGGTTTTGCAGACTTTTATGCTTGAAAAATATTAGTGGATCACATTGATTATAAAAGACTTGCTTTATAAGATAGAAAAATTGGGTCAGTAATCAATTCTCAGTCTAAGTAAAATAAATAAGAAAATGTGCAGTGGGAGCCCACTTGACACTCAGGCCTTACTCCCACACTTCTCAGCACATTGTGCCAAAACATCAGCAAAACTTCTATACATTATCAGTGGGAAAGTTGTGGATGAAATACACTTCTGAAGTAACTCTTTTCATTTTTATCTGAATGTCTTCAGAATTGTAAGTTTTGATAAACTTTTTTAAACAAGCTGAAAAATCGAGAATCACAGGGTTGGAAAGGGAACCCAAGAGAGTAATTAAGGGGTTAAGTGTTAAAACTAAACACAGTAGATATTTTTGTAGAGTTTTTATTTAGCTGTGGGCCTTTAAAAAAATTGGTGCTGGTTGTTGAATGCTTCAAAAAACTAGTTGGATTTTTGTGTGCTTTGTAGTGAACCACAGATTTGTACATGAAAGCCTACCATAGAAATGAGTTTAGAGTAACATGAAATAGGAAGCTAGAACAACTTACAATATGATCATTCCCTCAAGCACTCATCAATTGTGAGTGAAGTCAGTTTATATGTACTACTATTATCTTACTTTGACTTAATTAGTTACCATACACTTTAGGAAGCAGCTAAACCAGCTGCTGAAGGCACCAAAATAGTCTGCTTATTTATAACTCTGTTCATGATGCTACCTTTCTTGCAAGGGAAATAGCAAACATGGGTGAAAAAGATCTGTGAAGATAGTATGTGCCGTGATAAAACACATGGTTGACATTACTAAGGAGTGAAGAATGGAGATCTTATTTATTGTGACTAGATCATTGCCCTGCCCTTTTCGTGTCTGCTGTAAGACGTTAAAAGGAAAATCTGAATTTCTTTCAAATGTATACAGGTTGAGTATCCCTCATCTGAAATGCTTGGGACCAGAAATGTTTTGGATTTTGGAATATTTGCATATACATAATGAGATTTGGAAAACTGGATGGTATGGAAACAAACATGTTAGAGCTGAGACGTACCTCAACATTTTGACCGTTCAACGGTCTTCCTCAGGAGATACTGATTCCAGCATTCACCAGGCCTGTGTTCCCAAGCAAGAGATAGTCACCCAGTCAGACACCTTGGCGTGTTGCTCTCTGATTGGATCACTTGTCCTGCTGCCTTCACCCATTCACAGCGATCTCCACTGCCTGACGTGACCAGCCAATGAACCCAGACCTTGTGTTAATGTTCTTAATCCCTTCCTCAAGGTAAGCTCTCACACTCTCACTCAACAGTTTATCACGTGCCTGTAGTTGCTTTGTCTGGTAATGTTGGTTGCTGGGGTGGGTCGGTTGGGAATCTAGATGGCTGGTTGCATAGGTTGAGGATGTTGAAAGAATTGAGTATATTTTCAGGCAGTTCTCCTTAGGGATCATGGGTGTGAATGTTGAACAATGCAGTATGGAGGGCATTGGAATGTCCACATCGGTGGGTGTTGGTTGTGTCGGTCGGTTTATGTGGCTCAGTGTATTTGGGAGGTCAGGTGGTAGGGAGAGATATTTAAGTGTTGATTAAGTAGAAAGTGGAGTGTAGTTTCATTGCATTATGAGAATTGTCGATGTTAGTGACCTTTTTTCTATGCTGCATAGTATCAGTGAAAGGGATGTTGTGGTGTATAATTATTATGAATCATCCTCCAGTTCCTTTTCTCTTACTTTAAAATTTTTGTGGGGGTAGAAAGGATCTGGTTGCAAGTTTGGTTTCTTGGATGAGGGCTTTGTGTATGTTATTTTCTTGGAGAAGCTCGAGTACTTTTGTGTGTGTGTTTTTGATGCTAACTGTAATAAAGTTGCAGAATGTTTCGTGTGAGGGGTGGGGTTGTGTTTTTTATGTTGTTGCTAGTAGGGTGTTTGTACTGGGTGTGTAAAGATTTGGAAGGGTGCTTTAAGTGTTTGTATCCAAGTGGCTGGTGTACATTCAGAGCTGAGAATGAGAAGTAATATGCATCAGAGATGATACCACTGAAGGCAGCTTGAGCATCTGAAAGAGGAGTGCTTTCTGGTGATGGGTGTTTGGCATTGTAGGTAGATATGCTTTAGTGGTCCAGGGTTGGGGATAATGCCTTCAGCTTGCATTAATAGCTGGTATACAATGACCAACTCATCATCCTGCTAGTAGCTTTGTTTCATGCAGAAGCAGGGAGATCTAGGCTCTTTTGGGGCAGGATATCCAGGCAAAGGTGCATTGACAGGTAGGCTGTTGATCCTCTTCATGCAGCTGTGGATGGTCATTTCTGGTTACAAGACTTCTGATCCACAATGCCACCTATTGTTGGTAAGGTACTGCTTAGACTCCCTTGATATTAATCTTGGCCATCAGTGAACATGCTGAGTTAGTTCATTGCTTAGACTAGCATTACAGTGTACTACATTATAAGTCAGAGAACTATGCTCGGGTAATATTCGTCCCAAATTTGTTAAAACTTCATTTTTGGGGTATTAATCCACATACTAAACTGTTTATCACAGCATTCCTAGTGAAACTACATTAAACCATCTACAAGTGACATCACCGACAAAAATAATTAGTACATTTTTGAGGGGATAAGTCAACTACCCCTTAGTGAGTACATAGTATTACAGAGAAATATTACAGCCCTCTTTTTGGTGTTATCTTTATATTTTGGTACTTCTTAACTCTGTTGGTTAACAGAACACTGTGGGATGAGTGATTTGTCCTGTTAGAATGGGATATGTTTGACCAAATATTTTGAATTGATCTGACCGTGATGATTTTTTCCGATGAAGTTTGGATATCCTTGAGGGCTTACTTTTCAACAGCATTTTGGAGACGAACCTCAAAATTCTAAACATAATGGTAAGATATTTGATGTATTGTAATTTCTTTTTCTGTAAGAATTCATTAAATTCATAGTTGAGGGTAACTTAGCTACGTGGTGTAACAGACACTGGCCCAGAGTTTTGATGGAATTTTTTGTGCAGCAAGAAATGCATTAAGGAAAAATGGCATATCAGTCATAAAGGGGTGAAATTGATAAGACAGTGGGTTATGTTATGCTGACTTGTCCTGGTGTTGTCCTGTGATTATATTGTATAAGGTAGGTAAACCATAACCTGAAATGTCTTACGGTATTGGGGATGCAGCACCCAACCCTTGCCATTGCTGGATGTATATGTCAATCAGCGGACTGTGTATCTGAGGGCAGACAGCAGTACACCGGTTCAAGATGATGCTGACAGTTAGAGAGAAGGAAGTTATCAAGTGTCCAAAGAGCAGGGTTGGTGGGAAGCGATATATTGTATCCAGGGATGGGTATGTTTCTTGAGACCCCCATGTCTGAAGTCCTGGATCTATGAAATTAAAGTAGCACACCCTCATCGTGGAAAATGATATATGAAGTGCAAGTATGGTTAATTATTCTGCAAATTGTGCAGGGTGTTACTGTATATTGGAAAGTGAAACATAAAACTAGCATAATGACGAAACTACAGGCTGTAGGTGAATGTGTTGAGATGGTGTGCAGAGTGTTTGCAAAGTTTATTTTACCTCCGGTAAGGTATTCGTTTAAATAATATTTTGAGGTCTGAGGACAAGAAGCATATGAGTTGAGGGGATGTGCAATTATAGAGGAATTTGCTTGATGATCTCTCTTAATCACCGCTCTTTGATAAGAATAATATATAGTACATGCACAAAGATTTCAGAATTCATCCTAAAAGATACGAGTGTACTTTGGTATCACATTTATCTTGGTCAAAATAAACCATTGAAAGAAAATGGCGGCTATTTTCCTTTGTCATTAATTTTAATCCTTCATTGAACAGTATATGTATGTGCTCAGGCCTATTGTTTGTCCTCAACTTTATTTCCTCAGTACATTTTGGTACATCTAGTGAATACTGAATTGTACTATCAGTGATTCCTATTATGTCCATGATTAAAGTCACACACCAGTTTTGACTTTGAGCAACCAGCACCAAATCGAAATGACCTCATCGAACAGTCTGCATCTTCTTTAACCAGTTTGTTACTGTTTGCTCTCTGGTTGAAGGAAACATCTTGCTTCTGCAGAGGTAGGACACTGGACACCCTTGTATCCATGATTTGGTCAATTTGGGGTTATCAAATTATGAAATTGCTAAGACGGATCATGAAAAGTGCAAGAACAAGAGTGATATGTAAGGACACACTCTATCTTAGAGAACTTTGTGGATTTATTTGGATTTTAGATTCAAATACCATCAGTCAAATTTCATAAAATTGAATGCAGCTGCTGTTACAGAAGTAAGTTTATCATGAGTCTGGCGATCAGTTTCAAATGAATATGATTTTGTGATAAATGATCAAACAAAATGGCTAATAACACTGAATAAGGAAATTTTGTTAATGCAATAAGATATTATGCTTTTGAAGGTAGGGAAAATTTCGTTTCTGTGTAAGCTTGTTTCGGTGTATTAAGTTGAAGCTCGCCAGGTTGTTTCATAGGTCCCTAATGTAAATCCCTGAAACAGTTATACAATTATCTAAAATTATATTAATGATATACCGAATTTTGTTATACAATTATCTAAAATTATAGTAATGATATACCGAATTTTATCTTTTATTATAGCGTAAATCTGTTATGTATTGTTTTCTCAGGGGAGGTGGCGAAACCACCACAATCCCTGGCTAAATTGTAGAATGGTTAGTAATTTCCAGATCACTTATTAACTATTAGGATAAGTCAGCCCACTCATTGTCTTATCGGCTTAAACGCTATTAGTAATCTTCCATTATTCCTTTAACACTTTTCCTTCTGCACTTGACATTCTACCATAACCCTAAGCCAGCGTAAGTTACGCCGGGTATCCAAAATTTATCCTCGTCAACTAATTCAGTTAATTCATATATAATCAACCGGCACCATACCTGGAGCACATGGCAATACCATCGGAACGACCCGCAACATTCCTAGAACAAGCGGCATTGCCCGTAGAACAACCACCACCCTATCTAGAACCGGCACCATACTTACAAAACCGGCATGACCATGTCCATCCACCGGAGTAACGAGGATATATGAAGGATCATGCATTAAGTGAGCGTGGATGAGGTTAGAATTACCTTGAACACCACAAAAAGATGTTAAAGATTATGCGATTGACGGTTATTGACATGGCCGTAATTAACCCAGGCAGATGACAGACCTACAGCCCAAATAACTAAGCCACCGAAGCGATATTGAATTCATTATTAATTCGTTTACGCCAGGGGAAAAGACTACGATCTGTTAATGACGTTAAACTAGAGAATTTATTCATTTTTTCCTGTGTGTTTGTCACGATCATCACCACAACGAAGCTAGATGTGCCGTAAGAGAGGTTTCTAAGTGATATATTAAGTGGTCTGCCCCGCGTTTAACTTGATGGTGGAAGCTTGGGTGTGGTGGTGGTGTAGGGCGGCGGCTGGGAGGTGGCTCACCACGAGTAATTCATGCGGGACCGAGGCAGCAACACCCGCTGTCGCCCACCTACCATACTCCTCCCACAGAAGTCACTCAACTCACCTTTGGGCTCGACCACTAGTAGTGGTGCGCCTTGTTGAACCTTGTTCTCAAAACTAGCTGAGTACAAGCCTGGTGCTCGAGTTGTTTTTAGCTCCTCAAGATGTTAATGGAAAGGTTAAAAAGTAGACCGAATTCTAATGATTTAGTTTGCTGAAGGTTCCATACTGCGACTAAAAAGTCTCTTATTAAATTACTGATTTTCAAAAATCGCCATCCTTGTCCAACAGGTCTATTTTCAGTAGAGTTTTTTATGTTTCCTTGAGTATGGATTTATATTTTCTGTTGTGAAATAAATGACTATTTGGGGTTGCATACAACCAACTTATAATGCCTTTAATCATACCAACGTATTAATGCCAAATGAAGAGGTCGCTAAGTCACTTATGTAAAGTATAAACAAAATAGGTTTTGCATTTTAATTTCAACATATAATATTTTGTGACAGATTCCTAAACTTTTTCACACGTGACCCCATATTCATGCTGCGCCTTGCTCGGGCATTGCACCAAAAATAAACTAGGTGTTAGGCACGTTTCTAGAACGGATGTAGCAACGTTTTATGAACTTACCGTATTGGTGTTTTGATTTTAAGTAAATGAAGATATGAGCGATGTTGTCAATGACAAATGACGTAACAGCTGGCTACGTAATTCTTTCCCAAACAGCCACCATTACACTTGCCGGGAAGATAACCTTTTGCGAGCTCAAGTTTGGGACGCTCCAAATACGAAAAATAAACTAGATACTGTAATGTGTATCTCTGATCCATGTCCGATTACGCCAAATAGACTATTTAATGTAAAGTGTCATTGATTACAGGCATTCATGAATAATTGGAATTTTTGAAGCAAGTTTAGGAATTATAATTAGTCAGAATTTCTTGCTCTATCGACCGTAAGAAAAGATTCATTTATACTTAACAGTATCGACTTGGAACAATGATGCATCTGAATAAATGGTCAACAGTTGAGTATAAGCAAACTGAATTGTAATTTTGTAGAGTGGACATGCTGCCTGGTATATATATATATATATATATATATATATATATATATATATATATATATATATAATATTTCCAGATCAAAATAATGTAAACGAAAAATGATAATTGAGCCTTGAATATATACTGTACTTCAAAGCCTACAGCTGCCTGATCAAGATCTATTTCAACAAACAAAGTATTGCAAAGCATGATGGGAGGTTAGATGTGACAGTAGAGTTTGGTAAAGAATATGACAAAAAGGAACATTTATTTACCAACCTAATTCTCTCTTGTTAATCACTAGGCTAATCAAACTTTTTTTTTTACAGGCTATACCCAGTTATGTAAAAAAAAAAAAAAAAATTCTCAGGGAATATATATATATATATATATATATATATATATATATATATATATATATATATATATATATATATATATATATATATATATACCGCTACCTCGCAAACGCGGGAGACAGCGACAAAGTATAAAATATATATATATATATATATATATATATATATATATATATATATATATATATATATATATATATATATGTGTGTGTGTGTGTGTGTATCAGACTCAGATGTTGCGTCGACGTCTGGGAACCAAAATTCTCAAATCTGAAGAGTACAGCACAGGTCTTGTAAGTTTTTCATGCGACACTGCTCTTGCTAAAGTTCTCATGCAAGGAGTATTTGTCGTCTAGTTTTTATTGTGCGAGTTAAATGGAAATGCCTTGTGTGAAGTGTGAAAAGAAGAATTTTGCTCTCAGTTTTATGAAGTATTTTGATATCTCATAATCATGATCCTAGGTGATGGAAGAGTCCAGTGGAGAGTATTTCATTCTCTTCCTTGACAACGAGTCATTTCACGTTATTTTTTTTATCTATACTCTGGATAATCTCTCGCTCACTCCCTGACCTTCCTCCAGATTGTAGTTTCGACGTCGCCCGCGTAGCCTAGAAGACACAGGGAATGCCCTGTAGACTAATTCTGGTCGTAACTTGAACAGACTAAATCATGTTTTCATGAAATGCAATCCAGTCGTTCCCCGGCATATACGGAATGGAACGGCGTTACTAAGATGCATGACGGTAGTTTGAATTTTGCATTAGTATAGATCGTTTAACCTGGAACATAACTTGGCTAACAATTTAAAGAAAATACTACCTTTCGCCAAGGAATTTCGTATGGTTGTTCTTGATTTTTTCCAAGCAATATTTTCACCCATTGTTATTTCATTCCCAGTAACAATGCCGCTCTGCCTGCTTCACATACGTTCCGTGGGAGACCCTTCCTATATTATCCTTTCACCTGCAGTGCACTTATGTCTTCTGTATCTCACTGCACTGAACTTGTACATGGGTGACTCTAGTTTTCTAGTCATGAAGAACCATCACAATATTAGTCTCTAGTTAGCCTATGTTGATTTTGAAGCCTACAGTTCTCACGTTACATACCCCCGGTGTGTAGTAACAGATATACTGCATATCTAAAAGTGTCAAGGGACATGAAGAAGGCGTTAAAGATTTCTCGGTTGGAGTATGTAGCTTGACGTTGATGGCCTTAATTGCCTTAGCAGGTCATAGTTCTATGCCTGATTAACCAACCGTCCATGTTGGTTACTGTTTCTTCATGGCTAGGAAAGAAAGTGAGACCCCCGACTCTCACATAACGTTACATTATATGTATTACCTGTCCATCAGTTCCCTGGTGAGTACATTTACAGTACGTCCACCATCATATCCCTCGACTCCAAATGGGCCATTGTCTCTCAACCCTCGATTGCACAGCAAAATCCCTAACATCTGGAAACCCGCCAACATAGTACCAATTCTAATCCTTCCAAACCACCCATCTCTCTCTCTTCTTACCGTAAGCTCTGTATGACATTTTTCTTCAGTATCCAAGCTCTTAGAAAACCTGATCCCATCCTTATCCCCGACACCCCCCCCCCCCCTCATATATTCAAAAACGCCCACCAGACCCCTTGCGGCCCTAACCCTACCTCCCTCAA
The DNA here is from genome assembly GCF_036320965.1 of Panulirus ornatus. Lineage (NCBI taxonomy): Eukaryota > Metazoa > Arthropoda > Malacostraca > Decapoda > Palinuridae > Panulirus > Panulirus ornatus. The sequence goes on along the minus strand of NC_092225.1, from coordinate 90,401,584 downwards.
CCTACACCCAAGCCGGGGGGGGGTAGCCCAGGTGTTTGGGTTACATGCATTCATATTGATTATATATGCGTCAGCTCCATATATATATATATATATATATATATATATATATATATATATATATATATATATATATATATAGTAAAAGAGCAGTGGATAAATTGAACAAACTGGATGAGGAAAGGGTAAATGCGTGCAGCGCACAGTTTGAATAGTTGCGTGATGGTTGAGATGGTTTAAGATAAGGGACCCCACGAATGTAAAACTCCCTCCCATACAGTGGAAATAGTTTATTATAAACAGGGAATGAATTGCACACACATACGACTAAGTAATGGAAATGTCTTGCAAATATACACAACTTCAGTTGAGCAAGTAAATGGTAGAGCTGAAATTCAAGACTCGAATTTGTCAAAATTCACCTGATATTGCTGGAGTTGTGGAGACCAAACTTAGTAAAGAGGGTTGCTTGATGGCAAGGAGGGAAGGAGAACACTGAAGGAGGAGGACGGGTCATCTTAAGAATGAAAAAGAAATAACCCTAAAGCCTTAGGAACCACTGGTAGATAGAGCATTCAGACAATGCATAATGGGAAGAGTGACTGAAGAAAAGAGTAAATGTACAATGAAGGCAACGAAGGAACAATCAGGATGGTACATGAAGCTTTAAAAACATGCAGTTCTCACGATGAATGGGACTGACACACACAAACATCAGTACAAGATCTTTTATCTTCACTCACACAAGCATTGATACTGAGAACATCATGCGTCGAGCACCGATCTGAAAATGTGTTTCTGTGATATCAAACTCTGAATATTTGGTAAACGAGGAAATAAAAAGGGCAGCGATGAAGCCTGACTCAAAGAGATGTAGTTGTGGAAATTATACAGAACTCAACAGTGTTTGTGGTGACGCAGTTCGGGAAATGGAGGTAAGCAACCAGGGACTGAACTGTGGTGGAAGGTTGTGTGAATTTTGCAAGGGAGGAGGAGGAGGATTTGTACCTTTATCCTCAAATGCAGAGGGAAGGGTAAAAAAAAAAAAAAAAAAAAAGTGGATTTCAGTAGATGTCAAGAAAACGAAGGAGTTTAACGATGAGATGTAGAGAAGTTGCTTGCGACACCCCAAGCCACCAAAACTTGAGAGGTATAAGAGGGCAAGAATAGAACAGGAAAGAAAGAACAAAGAAACATTGAAAGAATATTATGGACAGGACAGGAGACAATCTAAAACTTTTCCATACATTCATCAAGACTAGATTGCCAATTAAACTGCTGCTGATGCAGCTAAGGGATTCAGGGGAAAGAATGGTTGAGGAGGAGGATAAAGATTATACAAGAAAGTGAAGACAAGCTCAAGTCTCTTCACAGTAGAAGATCCTATAGCACCAACACCAGTGAGATGGAATGGGAAGAATACCCTGGATTAGCATACCTGGAACTTGTATAAGCAGCATGCTAAAGTGTGTCAACCCATACATGAGATTTCCCCATAGGTGCTGAAGATGTGTGCGGACATACTTGACACACCGCTTGATTTGTTGCTCAAGAAGTCACTGTAGAAAGGTCGAGTATCAAGGGAATGATAAAGGGCACACGTGATCAGACATGTCTTGTAAGAAGGACATTAGGTGGACTCGCTGAGACACATACATGTCTCCCTGACGAGAGTAGTCTGTAAAGTACCGGAAAATATAGATAGAAAGCAAATGGATGATGACTTCTTGTAAAGGAGAGACTCTATTAGCGAGAGAGAGAGAGAGAGAGAGAGAGAGAGAGAGAGAGAGAGAGAGAGCGTGGTATTAGGGGTAGGAAATCATGTGTAATGAACCGCTCAAATTCTACGAGAGAGTGAACTCCCCTTTGGACAAGAGAGAGAAGGCTGGATGGACTGCCAGTATTTAGACTCATAGGGCCCCCACGAGTGTAGAATTCCTTCCTCTTGCAGTACAGACGGGTAATTACACATGCACATGGGCACCGCCCGGGTTTGAATTCTGGACACCAACCCACATGCCTATCCTCCACTCGGGACTTATCGATAAATGGTTAGGCTGAGGCGTGGTACACATACACAAGTTTAAAAGACGGGGCTACGCTAGTGCAAAAAAATACTCTCCTCGCAACACACACACACACACACACAGTAAGTAATCACACACACATTTCCGCAATGCGCTTGTGGATGCACGACGACCCTCACTCTTAACGACGAGGGTGGAACAGTGTAACGCGAGGAATGACACCAGAGAATTTAAGCAGGTCGAGTACGTGGGTGATTCCTGTGTGGCGTCTGCCATCACAGACGAGGCTGGAGTCAACGGTGCCTGTTGGGAGGGTGCCTGGCCCGGCCTCCACCACCACCATGAAAAATACAACGAGCTGTTCCCGACGTCGCTCTCAACCTTCTCCTCCCCCTCCTGCAGGACCACAGACAAGTCTAGGTGAGTGACGAGTCATCCTGGCAGCTTTAGCTTAGGTAGCGAGTGATCCTGCAAGATACTGTCTAGGGTAGCGATTGATCCTGGTAGATGCTTTCTTGTGTAGCCAGTGATCCTGGCAGATGCTGTGTAGGGTGGCTAGTGATCCTGGTCTGTACTGTTTAGGGAAGCAAGTGATCCTGGTAGATGCTGTCATGGGTGGCGAATGATCCTGGTAGGTGTTATCTTGAATGACGGACAGTAATGTCATTACCTAAGCAGATAACAGTGCCAGTAACTGCCATCAGCAATTACCTGCCATAGAATCACCGCGAAGTACTCTATGTAGGTAGGTGCCACCAGAGTTAGGGACGGTGTTCCTGTACGACTCGGTGGAGGTGAGCGTTATGCTGGAGTTTCAGCCACATTTTTACACCTTACCTAAGACGAGTGACATGACAGTATCAGCAGATGATCATTCACGCCAGTACATCAGAGGAAGCCATGACAGAATCCAACAAAAAGCTGAGCAGTGTGGGTCATGAAGACATCAGTCTGGGTGTTGGGTTCGCCACATCACCGACCCCTCCAGGAATCATATGCGCAGTCAACATCATCCGACATACTGGCTGGTCTGACGTGAGCACATTCATATTGTTTCTGTATGTAGTTATATTTTGCTATGCTTTCATAACTGTATAGCTGATGATTGTCTCATGCGTTGTCTGTTTTGAAGAGCTTCAGAACACAGTGTTTGCTGACTCCCCCGTCACTTGATTCAGACAGGGTCGTCAGCGAAGTGTATCATAAACATCCATCACATGAGAGTGATTGTGATAACTTTGTGATTATTGATAGCGTTGAGCGCTTATGAGTGATCGCAAGTGAAGCTGCACAGGTTTGCGTGACGACGAGTGAGTGGTCAGAAATCAGTGTAACTGAGTGATTATAAGTGTGATCAAAAAGTGAGCATAAGTGAGTGATTGTAAGTGAGCTACCCCGAGTTGGAGATAACTTTAAGGGACTATAAATCAATGATCAGATATAGGGATAACTTTAAGGGACTATAAATCAATAATCAGATGTAGGGATAACTTTGAGTGATTGTGAGTGACCTGTTGTGGAAATAACTCTTGAGTGGCTCGTTAAATTCTCATGGAGACAAACTTAGCTTCCAGGGATCGTGAATCATCACAAGTGGGAACAACTTTCATGAGAAGTATGACCAAAAAACAGGAAATTACTCGCAATAATTATGATTTACTGATCAAAAGTGGAAATAATGTTAATCGATGATGTCATCAGTTTTAATAGTCAATTACTTTGATTAGAAGTGATTATAACAGGGAGAATGCATGAATGATCTCAATTTAGTGATTTAAAGTATGATCAGCCTCCACTAAATGTGATGAAAAGTGAGAATGACCCAACAAATGAGTAGGTGAGAGGTTAAAAAATGGAATTTGGTATAAATGATTGCACGTAGGCGTATATAAAGTGACCCTAGGTAAAAATATAAACTAGTGGTTCACATGAACTTTTATTTTTCTTAATGATATCTGACACTGTACGAGCAAAACATCCCCCAGTCAAGGTCATCTAGGGTGGAAGAGGAAAAAAGTGAGAGGAATACAATGTAGAAATTAATGAGGGCTCCGCAGGTGCTTGCAGACCTGACTAAAAAAGGTCGTAGGATTCTAGGAAGAAGGAAATATAAAAGAAGGAAGAGAATTCCACAGCACAGCTGTTCCAGGGAAGGAGTTATTATTATAACGGCCAATGCTCGAGTGCCTGGTCTTCACACACAAACCTTAGGAAGCAGCAGCTAAACGTGTGGTATGCAGGTACCAGCGTCTGGGGATCAGATTTTGTCATGTTGGTTATGCGAGGTTGCCGGTACAGAGTGGAGGATATAGTTAGACCAAACGGGTTTATGTTATTACAGGGTAATTGAGAAAGGAGATATGTCCAGTGAGAGCAGGAGAACGAACATTACAGGTAGGAAGGGAGGAAAGTGAATAGAAGTATGCACAGTGGAATCCTCGTCATAAGAATAAACAGGATTAGAAGTAGAGGAGAGAAGATGATTTACTGAAAGAAGGAAGGGAGCAGGTTATAGGATAGAACCTTGAGGAACAACGCTATTGATAGGACAGGAGGGTGGGAGGACTCGGTCCATCGGCGACTACGGTAACGGAGCGGCCAAAGATAAAACTATGCATTCGACGACAGAGAGAAGCAGAGAAACCAACGGAAGGGAGTTTAGAAATCAAAGACTTGTTCATGCTTTGGAGGTGCCGATGGGTAGGACAAAAGCTTCACTAAAATCCCCGAGAGAGGAGGACCAGAGATCACCAGTAAACCTAGCTCTTAAATCCACACTGGTGGTGACCAGAGAGATAGGAACGTTGTTTAAGAAAGTGAGACTTTAGATGATTTTTCAAAGACGATAAATGGAGGGGGGTAAAGCGGTCTTCTTCTTTAGGGGTGGGCTGTACGAAGGTTCATGCTCCCAAATTGTAGAAAGAGTCTGGGTTTTTAGACATGTGAATTAGGCGAGCAAAGATTGAAGCTATCTCATAAACACTAGCTAGAACTGTGGGAGGTATGCCAACTGAGCTTTACGCCTTGTCTGTCTGGCAATGGGAGGGTGCTTGGAAGACCCTGCGTTAGGAGAATGTAAGAGATGGTGGCACAGGTTCAGCGCCAGGAGATAGAGTAGAGTATTTGCAGTAGGGTAATCTAAAGTTGAGTTACTGGAAAATAATGTACTCAAATGAGCGTCCTTATCAATGGTGAATTAGCGATAGATTGGTCAGGTCGGAAGAGAACAGGAAACGTTGAATTGTAGAAGTTTTTTGTGTTTTTGGTTAAGGAACAAAATGATTTCATCAGTAGAAGTTAAGGTGTGCTTGACTTGAGGAAGAGCGTTGCAATGATTCTGAGCAGAGATGGAACTGGAGTGGGTTCAGGAGAAGGAAAGTTTAACAACCCGTTACTCACCGCTCCCGATCCGAGAGACATCAAAGCAGGAGCGAGCAAACCATGACTGGGGGGCAAAAAAGATTAAGGAGAAGATAGGATGTCGAAATTTATCCCCGACAAAGATAACCTCTGCTTTGCGGTCAGCACACAGTAAGGCATCCCGACCAGAGGAGCGATACCCGTCCCAGGGACACTCAATGAGGAAGCTATACAGTGATGACCACTGAGCTTTCCCAGAAGGCGGGAGTCGGAATCTCGAAGTGGGAAATTAGGTGATGAGCTGCCCAGTTAAGAATGAACCAAAATATGACTGTGGTCAGAGGACCCAAGGAGGGCAGAAATGGTGAATGAAGAGTGGGAGGGTTCAGAGAGGGGGAAAAGGAGGTCAAGTGTGTTGAAAGTGTGTGACGGTGTGGAACTCGGGTTGGGTGTTTGATTATTTGTTCCAGAAAGTTAAGGAGGGAAGAAGTGAAAGGCATCGGCTCAGCCAGGATAATCCCATTTCGTGCTTAACCAATCCTTGTGGTATTTATTGAAAACCTTTGGATAGCGGGTCTCAGCGCGTGGCTGTGAGGAGAGAAGGGCTTCGTAGCGAGAAGTCAAGTAGCTGAAGGAGTAACGTAATGGAGGACAGAGAGATTGTGCATCAGATGGCTCACATGAGCCTTAATCAATCACATAACGTTGTGTAAATTTTTGACGAAATGCTTAATTTGTGATTTTAGATTTTTCTAAATTCTTTCAGTAAAAAAGGCATAATCTTTAATAGCAAACATCAACAAAAGTATAAATTTCACCCTCTTAAAGAATCATATCATAGGTTAAACAACTCATCGTTATGTGGCAACAGTTCATATTGAGCCAATCGCTCCTTTAAAACAAACTTTATGGCAACTTGAAGATATTTCAGTCTTCAGCAACAGGAGCCATCTTGAATGACGGTTAGGGTAAGCCAGACACACTGTTCAAAAGAGAACCACATGTATATCGTCCCCGCGAGATTTGGTTTAGATTGGACGAGTAGTCTCTGAGAAGATTGAAATATGTCAAGGAGAGGCAGCGATCTCTGGGGGACGGCGAAAGCTCACATGAACTTTGAGCAAGTGAGCTGAATAGGTTGCCGGCAGCTCTGTGAAGTGAGGATGATTGCTAGAGATCAAAAGAGGGAATAACTTGGTGGATTACAAAGACGAGTATATGTAACATGAAAAGTTTGGGTGGTTTTGAATGACTGTAAGTGGGTATGGTTCCCAGTTAATCAATCAAAACTTTGAGAAGTTTGAATTAGTAGGTACTTGCCAGTGAGTGATCAAAGAGTTGGAGTAACTGATGGAGACGGATGAGCGATTATGGGGAACATTGAATGAGTATCAGTGAGGGTAATACAAAATTAGTTGCATAGCGAGTAAGAAAGAGATTTTGACTGGCCGAGTGGTCGTGACTGATGGTAATGAACCACTGTAAGTTAGAGACCATGAATTATCAAATTTGAGATAGATTATGGGTGAAACTGATTACAAGCGCACTGAGCGACTACAGTAAATGATGTAAAATGAATTGTAAAAAGTGAATGATGACCAGCGAGAGAGAGAGAGAGAGAGAGAGAGAGAGAGAGAGAGAGAGTGGGGTGGGAGGCGGGAGGGTTGGAGTGTTCAGCAAAGGGTGACAGTCATACGATCAGGGCGTCATACAGCAGGCGTCCCAACACCCACTTCTTCCCTAACTTACCTTTATATCACTTCTTCATGCTCATATCATACCGCTTTTAAGACACGTCGGATATTCGTCTGCAAACCAAAACATTTAGCGTCACTATACGACAACTATCAAAGCATTCGGACACGCTGGATGTTTGCAATCCATGTTTTTTTATGAGTAGTCTCATGCCTGACCCGTCCTGACCATGTGTTCTGGCAGACGCGTCACGAGTGTAACCCGCGCGGTAGCAAGACCCGGGTTGCTGGGATTCCGGACTCAACTCTTTTTCCCTCTCGGTCCTCTTTTTCCCCTGCCCTCACCCCCGTGGAATCATACCCTCGGCTTAAGGATGCAAAATTATGCTGCGGTGATCAATAGAGGATGTAACGCTCCGTCCGGGGCCCCACGCTCGCTAATAGTCTCGTTTATTTTCATTGTTCCGGGGTAGAAGGACGTAACGGCGTTTTTACAGCCACACGCGCACATTGTAACCGCTTGCCTGACGCCTCCTCCAGCCCACATGTGCTGTACGCCCCTCTCGCGCCCAGCCGGCACTCCGTCGCAGTACTGGGATATCGGCAGGAGCCGCCAGCATACACCGTAGACTCTAAGACACGACGTGATAAAGATAAGTATCGCGTGGTGCATCTCCACGCGCCTTCACCCTTGCACAGCCAAGTTCGCTATGGGTCGATGGCCGGCGCATCGCTCCCGTTTTCAAAAATGTTTCTGTTTTTCCCAGTATCCTGTTGAAAGCGTGGCAGTGTTTTTTTTAACCTAGGTTTGTGTATATTGAAAAACACCTTCCAATAGTCACATCGCAGGTATCATATATCGTCAGAACCCGGTTTCAAAGCAGTTAAAAGCTTCAAGTCTTTACTGTGACTGGCAAGAGGCGCCTCGCATCAGCCGCCCGGTGGACCATGCTTGCTCTATTCCCGGCAAGTGGTTTAGTCAACCGAGTGGTCGTTACGAGAGTCAAACGTAGGCATCATGGCGCTCACTCTGTAGCTCCTCTATTTTACCCTCACACATCCACTTAGAATATGATATGTCGGTTTATGATATATCTGAAACACCCTGAGGTATCATATCTTTTTTAGAATCAAAGTCGCAAAAATGATACACGTACAACTTCATAAAAAGATATCAAAAATATGAAAGTAAAAACATGAAGTTTTATGGAATTGAGCGATACGCAGAGAAAGATTGCCGTGGTGGGCGACGCGGCCTAGTGAGCCGAGCGCAATCATGGCGGCTCATCCGAAACCATTGTGACAAACTGTCTCCACGGCTTGTCAACTCTTTTATACTTCTTTGCAATATCATACAAGGTGTTCAGGTCCCTTATCAACTCGGACACCTTATAGTTTACTCCTTCTCCATTATTACGACAAGCTTCACTGCAAAACAGCCTGCTAATGTTCGCTGCCCTTAAAAAGTAAGAAAATGTATTGGTACTTTCGAATGAACCTATTAGCCAACGGTGTCACAATGATTCGTGTTCTTTTCCGCATGGTAATCTAAACTGCGAACGTATATCCACCCGTAATATTCAGGCACATAAGTCTGATATTCATGTGGCAGTAAGGGCAAAGCTCTATGCCGCAGCTGCAGACAAAAAGCACTCTAAGATACGGGGAACGAAAGTTGTTTTTCCAGTAACTCGTGTTATCATGTGCTCTGAGGGGAATTTTATCCTTGGCTTGTAAGAACAGGTGCACAACGAGATTCTGGCAATTCTTTTTCGCATAACGCTCGTTATCTACAACGTACAGCGCCTCTGATGGCACACCTTAGTTACAAGTTGATGCCCAGTAGATCTGGATAATTGTAAATATCTCTCCGTGCGTAAAAAACGGCGTAAATGCCCAGTGATATTTTTTCCCTTCGCGAACGCTGGTCCAGGAGCGATGTGCCTGGGTTCCGTATATTACCAGAGCGAGGCTCACCCTGTACTGGCTGTACGTTTCTATTTATTTGCCGTAAAGCAAGAATCACACGGAGGAAATAAGATCCAGATAGGAGACGGCATAAGGACAGAAATTCGTGTTTGCAAAGATTTCACTAACTTTAAGGTGGACCACAAGTATCCCGATACAGCTGGAGGGGAAGCATCCTACTCCGCCAACACCACTGGAACAAAACCAATATGAAAAGTCAGCGGGTATAATGTTTCCAAAATGTTGTTTTTATATCTCGCTATGAAACAGAAAATGTTCCTTTAATCTTTCGTTTCATGCTATTGATCTTATACATGATGTGGTGTTTGATCACCTGAGGTATATATATATTCCGGAAAACGCGTAAAAAAAAGAGAAAGAAAAGAGCCCAGGGAAACAAAAGAGTGTCACTTGCATGTCGGCGCTCAAGAATCAAAATTTAATCTTTGTTGCAATGTTAGGTGAAACTGAAGATAAGATATTACGGCAGTTGTTTCAATTTGGCTTTGGGTTCGATTATTATAATTTACTTCATAAGTTTTCGTATTTTGGATGGAAATAAGTCATAGAGGCAATAAACTGATGGAAGAGAGGCATGTTCTCCCGCTGCAGTTAATGATCGTTTATGGAACTTAAAGACGAAACGAGACGAAATCTGTGGACATAATGAAGTGTGACATACCAGGACCGTAGACTCGGTGGGCCTTTGTCTCGCCACCCACACTGTCCGCGCACCGTGTTTCTCCCCCCCGCTCTCACACACTCTCTCCCACTCTCCCTCCCTCCCTCCCTCTCTCTTCTTTGGCCTCCTTTCATCACACCACTTTAGCCATCCTTTTTTTTTTTTAGCACCTGTACTAACACCTGCTCAGTGATATGATTCTGCTACGTTATTGACCGCCGTATTATATGATTTTTCCCCAATCAGGACGGCCTTTACCTCCGCCTCTAACCCACCTCGAAGTGAGAGCACGTGAGGTTAAAGTGGCTGTATCATTGCTCCACTGAATGATAGTTACCTTTTAGCCGTCCAGACATCAAACGCCGGGGCGGATGTACCTAAGACGGAAGAGGACCTCTAGTTCGCAAGTTATATAAAGAAGGTATATATATATATATATATATATATATATATATATATATATATATATATATATATATATATATATATATATATATATATATATATATATTCCCTCTGCCTACCCTGCCCAACCTGGCTTGAGGAAAATTTTCCGCCTCGCATCATTCGCCACTGGTCATGTGCCCCCCACCTCCCCTTTCCCCCCATCACCCTCCACTTGGAATTTTCTGGTGCCAGCGTCAAGCATAAACTCCCGAAATTAAATGGTGACGTATCATTTACAGCTCGCAAGAGGACAGTAAAGATAGTATTACATGTACGAAGGGTGATACAGAGATGGTTGCGTGTCCTGTGAGCAGTATCCAGCTGTGGCAGGAGTCCTGAGGGGCGGGGTAGGCCGTCGGAGGGTGGTGGCGGGGTGGCTTCGCTTTAACGTGTCCACCGCCACCACTTGCTGCCTCCCCACCGTTACCATTTATCTGTGCCTCGCTACTTCGGACGCCGCCCGTGGTACATGGAAGTCCTCGCTCGCTGGTGCGTGGATGACGGATGTATTTTCTTTTTTTTTTTTTCATTCATCGTAAATGCACGATCGGAAGAAATGGTAGGACGAATAATGCTTGTTTACTCCACTTCGTGTGCTTTGGCGGGACCAGTTTGATGTTTCTCTCTTCTTGATTGATTAATCTATTAATACAATATGTAAAGTACATGGCACGAAGATGAAAGAAATTCACAATGATAAATTGCGCGTTAACACAAACGCGCGGCTGAACATATCCTTTGATGAAGTCAGTATTGTCCAATGATCTGTGATTTTCCACAATTTTGTTACCAGTTCTTCTGTTTCCCATGGAGACTCAACGTCCTATGTTCTTTGGACAAATATTTTGCTCTCGGTCGTGCGTGAGACGGAGTGTAGTGGCGTTTGTGGGTTAAATATCAATTGGTCATTATATCATCGGTTTAATGCATTATCAATATCGATTTTCTTTGGCACCTGTTCGTTGTCTAATTTACCAGGTGCTTGTTTATCGTATATTCCATTAGGTCGTGGTTTTCATATGAATATGATAATTACTTCTTTCCACTAACACCACGGCAAATTCGGTTACAGCTTTAATTAAATTATCATTAACCATTACGCTAATTCATTAAACAAATTAGAATTTAATAGTAAAAATGAAAAAACGAAAATAAAATATTAGTTTTTTTTTTTTTTGTAAACCGTTAGTTTATGAGGAAACAATGGGCGGATTAGCCTCGCCAACACTCACTACACATTTCTAAAATCCATCGCCAGCCCACAGAACAGACATATGTAACCCATCCTAGCTTAAACAAGACCTAAACCATCGTGAGCTCACAGAACAGACATATGTTACCCATCCTAGCTTAAACAAGATCTAACCCATCGTCAGCCCACAAACATATGTGATCCATCCTAGTTCACACAAGACATGGAATCCATCAGCTCACATTGCATGCACATAAAACCCAACGTCTAACTTAACCATCTTGCTCATATCATACTGAACAGGTTTAGCATTTTCTTGGGAACAGACTCGCAGATAGAGATATTCAATATTTACACGCAGTATTTACATTTCTTTTGCGTTATTTCAGTTCTCGTATAATTTCAATTGGCATGTTACGACCTTAGTAAAGGTATAAAACGTTACTTTTGCTATGTTCGTCTCGGCTTATGTTGATGTAATTATAATCTGGGACAAAAGGCGAATGTCTATCAAAATACATCGTTCATTCGCTGCAATACGTAGTGAACCGTGAGTGTAGTGGTGCCCTTGTGAGTGTAGTGGTGCCTTTGTTAGTGTACTGGTACCCTGTCTATTGTAGCGGTGTCCTTATGAGAGTAGTGGTGCTCTTGTGAGTGTAGTGGTGCCCTTGTGAGTGTAGCGGTGCCTTTGTGAGTGTAGTGGTGCCTTTGTGAGTTTAGTGGTCCCTTTGTGAGTGTAGCGGTGCCCTTATTATTGTAGCGGTGTCCTTGTGAGTGTAGTGGTGCTCTTGTGAGTTAGTGGTGCTCTTGTTAGTTTAATGGTGCTATTGTGGGTGTAATGGTACCCTTTGTGAGAGTGATTGTGCCCCTGTGAGTGTAGTGGCGCTCTTGTAAGTGTAATGGTGCCTATTGAGTGTAGTGGTGCACATGTGACAGTAGTGGTGTCCTAGTGAGTGTAGTGGCGTCCCTGTGAGTCACCTTCGTCATGTTCGTTTAGTGTGTTTACCACACCACTGGTCATGGTGTGCATTAACTGACGTTATGTCTTACTCCATAGGAGGGAAATGTATATTGTTTTTGGTGTTTCTTTTTCATTTCCCCCCCCCCCTCTCTCTCTCTCTCTCTCTCTCTCTCTCTCTCTCTCTCTCTCTCTCTCTCTCTCTCTCTCTCTCTCTCTCTCTCCAGCAATTAGCACCCTAAACTTAGTAGAGTGTAGATTGCCTTTAACGGAACTCGAGAGGGTCAGGTCAAATACTACATCGTCACTAAAAGTTAGTGGTGTCAAGGGTATAGTTTAGGTGAGGGTGTAGTGAAGACGGCTTTAGACCTGACCCATACGGGTGCAGTGCAGACCAGCGTCTCCCATCGTTGTCAACATGACACTGAGCGATGGTACACATGGGGTCATATCACCGTCACTCGCGGATGTTGGCGTTGCTTGTTCTTACAAAGTTGTTGCTGACGTGGGGGAAGATTTTGATGTTGTTTTCGTAACCTCCATGATGACAAGATGTATCAATCTCATTACACAAGATCAGAAAATACACAGTGAAGAATAATAACACTTTTATCACATTAAGTATAGGAGAGCAGTTATCATGAACCATTAAGATAACACGGGGGCGTTCAGCTACACCCTGCAGACGGGGGGTCATATTTCACGGTGATATCCAGCTTAAGTTGGGGCGACTAACGGTCGCTGGGAGCACGGATGTGGTGGGAGACCCAGTCACCAGTGAGGGCTGGTGCCCCACTCTGTCATAGTGACGTCCATGTGCCGCATCCTCTGTCTTGGTGACATCCATGTGCCACACCCTCTGTCTTGGTGACGTCCGTGTGCCACACCCTGTCTTGGTGACGTTCGTGCGCCACATCCTCTGTCTTAGTGACATCCATGTGCCACACCCTCTGTCTTGGTGACTTCCATATGCACACCCTCGGTCCTGGTGACGTCCATGTGCCGCACCCTCTGTCTTGTTGATGTCCATGTGCCGCACCCTCTGTCCTGGTGACGTCCATATGCACACCCTCTGTCTTGGTGACGTCCATGTGCCACTCCCTCTGTCTTGGTGACGTCCATGTGTCACACCCTCTGTCCTGGTGACGTCCATGTGCCACACCATCTTAGTGACGTCCATGTGTCACACCCTCTGTCCTGGTGACGTCCATGTGCCACACCCTCTGTCTTGGTGACGTTCGTGCGCCACACCCTCTGTCCTGGTGCCTCTCCCGCTTCACCAGGCACATCAGAAGTCCTTTTCTTCGCCAAAGGTTTCCACCATTTTCAGTTATCATTGGCCAAGTTCTGAGCAACTCTATAGTTGGCTGATGTGCTGATTTCCCTCCCCGGGCGCCACGACCCAACATGCCGGAAGCCCCAAGGGAACCACGGCGTCCCGCCAGATACTCGTACCTCCGTCGTGAAGGGTGTCGGGGAGCTCGGCCATCGTACAAACTTGCGGAAGTAACGTACATCTTCACAGTTCATGAACTAGAGACAAATACTTTAGAAACTTTCTTGGCTAATGGCTAGCGGGAATAAACTTTATATGATTAGAGATAATCTATAAATGAATATATCCAGCATGAAAAATTCTTAATCTACATAATACATCGCGAGAAAGTCTCATAAATCACACGTTCCCATATTCCATGAAATTACTACATTAAGCTCGCATGATTTTTTCCCCCCATACTTCCCACCTGACTTACACATGAATCTGTGTTGAGTCTGTGTGGACCTCATCCGGGGACAAACTTGTTCAAGAGTCGTAACGAAGAGATCAGTGCTTCACGACCCTGTAGTACACCAGCAGGGGTAGGTAACTACTGATACACTAGCTATAACACATGTTCAAGTGTCATCCACACGTAAGCCAAGTTCGCCCCCTTGAGTTCAAAGGCACGACAGCACTTGAGCACACGAAGGCGCCATGGCTGAGCACGATGGAGGAACTACCCTTGAACATGATGGTACGACCTCTGAACATAGAGGTACGACCCTCAATCCTGATCGTGTAACCCTTTAGTGTATCAGTACGACCCTTGGCCAGGCCATCATACCCAAGGGTCGTGCCGTCGTACCCAAGGATCGTACCGTCGTACCCAAGGTCGTACCGTAGTACCCAAGGGTCGTGCCGTCGTACCCAAGGGTCGTGCCGTCGTACCCAAGGATCGTACCGTCTTACCCAAGGGTCGTACCGTCTTACCCAAGGTCGTACCGTCGTACCCAAGGGTCGTGCCGTCGTATCCAAGGGTCGTACCGTCTTACCCATGGCTCGTACCGTCTTGCACAAGGGACTATCATTGCTTCCTTGTACAATGTATCGGTGGCAGATGTCAGTGTTGCCACTATGGCAGAGGAACTAGTGCCTCTCGTATGCTTCGAGAGGAAGTTGGCCAAGCGAGTGTACAGAATACAATACAATACACACACCGCTTGAAATACAGCTCGAGACGTCGCACGGGAAAGACGAGAGAGTGGCAAGGGAGTGGAAAAGGCCAAACGTCATACTTGATTCAGTCCAATGAAAAGTTTGTTCACACTCTTCTTGTGACTCCGTGTGACGTGCGCCTCTCACTGTCAAATATATACCAACACTTCTTTGTAGTTACTTAACTTATAAGAGTACGATGAGAAAGTTTTATTCTCGTGTGACCCGTTCCCTGGAACTTTTTTTTACCGTCACACATCTTTTTGAACTTGTATACTCTTTGTGTGTGTGTGTGTGTGTGTGTGTGTAAAGAGAGAGAGAGAGAGAGAGAGAGAGAGAGAGAGAGAGAGAGAGAGAGAGAGTATGTACTTACTTTAGGCTCACACTCGTACAGTCTCATCTCGAACCCATCTCAATATATGCTACAATTTGGCTTTTCCCCACATGTCGACTGCTGTTACACCAGCGTTGCCCTCACGCCCGCCCTTAACGTCCTCCTCCTCCTCCTCCCTCAGCTGATCCTCACTGATGGTGAGCTGCAACGTTCCAGGAACTGGTTCAGGTCAAGGTCATCATGACCCTTGTAGAACTGGAAGGTTACATTACGGATCATCTCCCCGTTTAACTTGTCCTTTGGTGTAAGGCAGTTCGGAGGCCTCTCTCTCTCTCTCTCTCTCTCTCTCTCTCTCTCTCTCTCTCTCTCTCTCTCTCTCTCTCTCTCTCTCTCTCTCTCTCTCTCACTTTCATAACCTGTTGTTTGTCATTCTTGACGCAATTCGTACTACATAGTGTTGGACTTTAGCAAATCTCTATGTTCCCCTTAGTTGATGATGCCCGCCCTAATTCTCGTCAACGCATGTCGTGAAATCTATTCTGATGCACCACTTTGTCTACGTCTACAGGGAGGTACTTATGACTGACGTCCTTACGTCATAACTTGTTCTCTGGTGATGTCAGACGTGATGTCCACTCTTTCCCAGGCCGTCTTGTAGAATAAAATAAATGAAAACATTATCATTATCATTATTATTATTACTATCATTATTATCATTATTATCATTATTGTTATTATTATTATTATCATTATTATTATTATTATTATTATTATTATTATCATTATTATTATTATTATTATTATTATTATTATTACTATTATCATTATTATTATTATTATTATTATTATTAGAACAGAAAACGGGGATCTCAGCAACAGAGTATCCCTGTGAGCGCTCACAGTTTCCAGATGTTCCTGAGTAAAAGTTTATCATTGAGGTCAACGCAGGAGCTGAGGAGGGTGTCAGGATCTCTGCTGTGGCTCGGGACTGTAAAGGCTGTGTAGCACTTTCTGGACTTAGTCGTATTTTGGGGATGAAAACCGAGGATCACCCTGTTACTCCCGGCCGGAGAACGGTTATACACCGGAGGCCGACTTTATGGAATACAATAGTTGGTTGACGTCATTTTGACGACACTTGGTGGTCCTGCTGTTTGATTACTGGATAGTTACATGACTGGGAGGGGCGGGGGAGGCATCAGTGCCAGTGCTACCAGTGCCAAAAGTGTTTGTATCAACGATACTAGTGTCAGGGTGTTTGTGGCGGTGTTACCAGTGCCGTGGAGGTTAGTGGCAGTGTTACCAGTCGAGGGCGTCATTTGCTCTCCCAAACATGTCTCGGAATTTCGTCCTGACAAGGGAAAATGGTTAATAGCGATGAACAAGTTTTCGTTTCAGGCAAAGACATCTAGAAGCGACATAAAGCTTCTTAAGAAAGAGCAACACAAGGGCTGTCTACGGCCCGCCCGGCGATAAGCTCATAACACGACCTGTGTGGTGTCTCGTCAACCATGGATACGCTACCCTCCACCTCATTCATTCCTAGGGAACAGCAATGCAACCCTCGCCTGCAACCTTCCATCACAGGTCCCCAACCTCACTCCTCAGGAGGTATATGCGAAGCTGGCATTACTTGATATCATTATTATCATTATTATTATCATTATCATTATTATTATCATTATTATTATTATTATTATTATTATTATTATTATTATTACTATTATCATTATAATCATTATTATCACTATTATTATTACTATCATTATAATATCATTATTATTATTATTATTATTTTATTATTAATATTATTATTATTATTATTATTATTATTATTATTATTATTATTATTATTATTATTATTATTATTATTATTATTATCATTATTACTATTATTACCATATAAACCACAGCTTTGTTCTCCAGTAAGCCTCTGCTGCTGCTACAAGCTTCATTTCATACTCTTCTGGACTTCATGTTACAGACTGGAACGGTCTTGTGAGAGGCTGAGGACTCCCAGAGCCTCCAGCCTCCCCATACAGACCCAGTGGTCACGAAGCTCCTGTGATCGTCATGTGAGAGGCTTTGCAATGTCCCAAGTGCTGACTGACTCTACCTGCCTGCGTGACCTTCATTCCGGGTTCTCAGCACCGCCACTCTTGTCGTAATCAACTCTCGTATTGAAATTAATCCGGAGGTCCTGCATACGTCAGACTACCGTAACGGCGAGGGCTGAACCCATCCCCAATAGGGAGGTGCAGAATGTCCTCACAGGATGTCCAAAGGTAAGAATTCTCTCAATGCGTCTCCTCTGTGATGGCAGCCCACCTCCATCTTGTGGCATCCGTTGCTTTGATTGACCTTGAGGAATGCTTGATGCGCGGACGGACCCCAGCCCCCTCACCTCATAAGACTCGAGGAAATATTCTGTTTGCTCTTAGACAGAATATTCACGGGAGGAGATACCACGAGAGTGGTGAGGTTGGAGAGAGTAAAGTGTAAACGTAGGTTTGGTGAAGGTTGCTAGAGACTGTGTTTCATTTTGCAGATTTCTCGGGTGGAAGTGGAAGAGACAACAAAACAGCTGGTTCACTGTGCGGAGGCTAACTAGTCCCTTTGATGACAACAGGAGAGTATTGGCGCTCAGGAGTGCAAAGTAATGTAACTTGATCAAAGACGCGTTGGCTGATGGTGCCTATCAACTTTACAATCTGTCCTGAATGTTGACATTCAGTAGATAACGTGCAGTTTACGGTAGCTTCAAGAGACTGTCTTGAATCCCTGCAGGTGAGTCTGTAGTCCAACTCCTCACCTCGAGGGGGTCTGGTCAGCCAGGCTGTTTATCCTTCACGTGTTCATAGGGTTGTGCAGCTTGGCTAGACTCGGTTTACCACGGGGGGAGTTTTCCAGTTGGTTTTAGAGACTGCCCCGGAGTCTTCCCCGAGTGTTCCTCCAGCTTGGTGGCTGGAGGGTTGAACACGTGTGAGTCGCTTTGTTGATATTTTGTTAAATGTTTCCTACAACATTTCTGCTTTTCGCTGGGTTTAATTTGCATACTCTACCCAGTCTGTTATTCCGGCAAGGAATTATCTTTGCATTAGGTTAGTTATTATGCCTTTCCAGTATTTCCTAGACTATATCTCACACCTCTGCTTTGTAATAAGTGCATTTTCAGAGATTTTGGGGTTGTTTCAGTAAAGATGTTCTATTTAACTGATGCAGTCAGTGATATATATATATATATATATATATATATATATATATATATATATATATATATATGGAATTCATATTTTGCACAGCAATATCTGTGTCCCAAGGTTAGCACTCCACCTGGGAGAGAACAGGTACGTTGAGAAGTGCCGGCATTGGTCTCTCTTCCCTTCCTCCGAGTTCTCAATACCCAACCTAATCTCTCTCTCTCTCTCTCTCTCTCTCTCTCTCTCTCCCTAGGCTTGACACTTCCTTCGTCACGTTCTCCAGAGGCGCGGTCGTCCAGTACCCCCCCCCCCCCCACATGGGTCTGTGTCGCAATTCTGTAGTATCCTCATCATCACTTTTCCTCGTTGTATTCGGAATGTGATTCGATTTCCTCGCTCCCGCCGCACCGGAGGAGATTTCATTACCCCCCCTCCCCACTGAACGTCACGTTGCTCTCGGAGGTCGTGGTGGAAGTTCTTGGTGGATGTGCGGTTGATGAGGCTGAGGTACTGGCAAGGTCGGAGAGTGGAAGATGATCCTACACCAGCAGCTGCTGCGGCCGAGCTCGGACCTGTGAAGCAAGAGTGTGAGGGGGGCCGACTCCCAGTACAAGATGAAGATTTAAAGTGGTATGGAGGCAGCTGCTGCCCCTGCTGTTGGAAGTATATTTACCACAGAAAAAGATTTCTCAGCAGCTGCATTATCTCCCGTCAGTGTCCACCTCCACACGTGTGGTAGAATAACGTCAAAGAAGTCTTCTAAGGGAAGATCTGAACTCGTATTGGCGTTTCCAAAACTCCCAGTAAAGATTTTAATGTTCTCTCATTGTTCTGTTAATCTATGCAGCCTAGTTACTATGAGGACTTTAATGTTCTGTCATTACTCTGTTAATTCGTGGCGCCGAGTCTGGTAGCGTGTGTAACAAGACAGTTATCATTTGGTGGTCTTTGACTTTTGATGACCAGCACCTTCAGCATCCAGTCTCCTGAAGACCTTTAGCAGTTCGGTGCAGCTGAGTGGGTCTGTGACGTGGGGTCGACCTCCCTCTACCACTCGTGGGTCGAGATACATATTTCAGAGCCGCTGTGACCCTTTCTATGATGTCCCGTGGAAACCTGCAAATGATTAATTTGCCTCCATTAACGGGCCAGTTATGAATGAGATTTTGTTTACCGTGTGTGTGTTTGAGGTTTCAGAATTTTAGCCAAACAGACGTTTGTTAGGCAACTGGGAAGACGTTTTTTTGATAATAGTTTGACGCGCGTGTGTGTGTAGAGTACCCGTTTCTCCTGACGGAGGGACGTGTGTACTGACGGAGGTCGTGTGAGTCACCTGTAGGGTCTCTGTTCACATTATTCATGATTTAGTTCCTTCCTTAAGGAAATAATTCCCTCATCGGGACACATGTGTGTATCTCTTTTGATCACTAACGTCCTTCGTCGTAATGTTTGTTTCTATGTGGTGGTGTCGTGGTGTGGGTCCCTGGGTGGGTAGGTAGGCTGCGGAAGGAGGGGAGGTCGATATTGCTCAGCCCTTCGCACAGGATAGTAAGTGTATTCTGAGCTGCAGCTGCCGCCTCCCACCAGTCATACTCAGCACCGACCCCATTATTCTTTAACGCTCTCTCTCTCTCTCTCTCTCTCTCTCTCTCTCTCTCTCTCTCTCTCTCTCTCTCTCTCTCTCTCTCTCTCTCTCTCTCTCATATTCCCCTGATGTGCCTACTTTTCTCTCCTCCCCCCCCCCCGATAAACACACGGAGTAAGGTGGGAAATGATTCACGTTGGGTTTGTCTTTCACGTAAGATCTTTCTCACCATGAATAACTGATCCTGCCCAGGTTGTTGAGGGTAAAAATATACTACAGCGGTGCCGTGGATGGGAGGGAGGTGGGTGTGGCAGGTTATTCCCAGCTGCATGCAGGAGCAGTCATAAAATTAGCCTGGTCAACGTCACGACCTGTCGTCCGTGGGAGGTGGTGGTGGGTGGGTGGGTGGTGTGGGGTGGTGGGGTATAGATGGGGGGGGTGAGAAGTATGTTGGTAGCCCTGACTCGTAGGGTCAAGTGGAGGTGTTGGTATGTCTCGTGTCTCGATGCCGGAGGTGTTAACAGCCTTGATTGGCCTGAGTCGTATGACGGTGTTCGCAATCCTGGCTCGTTATAACTGAGGTGTTGGCAGCGCTGGCTCGTGGGAGCTGATGACGGAGGTGTTGGCAACCCTGACTCGTTAGGTGCCTGTTAACAGAGGTGTTGGCCACCCTGACTCGTCATGGTAGATTGGTAGCTTGCTTGGACTTTAGGCCAGTCATCTGCCAGGGTCATTAAGGCTGTCACCATCAAGCTACATCCACCACTCGAAAAAATGTTCTGACAGCTTCTTCAGGGGGTAATAACAACATGATTCTAGGACCACATACACCCACATTATGCATGTGGCCCGTAACTCGTGAGGGGTTGATGAGAGACGGTTGGCAGCCCTGATTTGCAAGGGGTCTGATGATTAATGACTCGTGGCTCACAGGTGTTGATGACGGATCTGTTGGCAGCCCTGCTTCATGGGGGGGCTAATGACGGAGGTGTTGGCAGCCCTGGCTCATCAAGTGGGTCTAATACCGGATATGTTGGCAGCCCTGACTTGCTTATGTAATATCCCCAGCCCATCCACCTTCCAGCCATTTTCGTTCGTGTGTTAGTCTTGCTCATGGTAACGAGCAGATGACGGGAAGGTTGGGGGGGGGGGGTGATCATGGTAACGAGGGAATTGGGGAAGGGGGGTTAGGTAGCAGGGTAGGTAACGACAGCCAAGTTGGTACATGTCAACCCATGGATCCCTGATGTAGAACCTCAACTCGTGTTGTTTATAGAGAAGTGGTGTAAATCATGAATGACATAACAGGTGATTTAAGTTATTCTTTTAGTATTAGAAAGCCCAGTACGAACATGCAAATGCAATATGTCTACCGCCATAAACACCTTAATCATCTTCGTGCCAAGATTCACGATCAGTCAGTATGAGTTTCATCAACATTGGTTAAAGCAGTTTAAGGAGTGGTAAAAGTGGGATATTATTTATGATAACTTTTGACCTCTTAAAGAAATGCTGAAAATGGTCGCATTATGAATTTTCCATGGGAAATATGCGGGTTATGTGAAAAGATATCTTTATGTCGAATTTCCTGAACACTGGCAGTAATATGACCAATTTATGGTAAAAACAAAAAAAGGAGCGAATATGTCTTTAGTAAACTTTCATCCCCATAGAACTGGAATTGGTTCCAAGGATGAATTCCTCCCATGTCTCGTATTTGGCTAGTGGAAAGGTACTTGTGTACAAAGTTTCGTCTTCCATGATGGAGACTGTAAGGCCCAGCAAACCAAAATATTAGTTTTGGGTTGTTTTACAACAGACTCCATGATATCCTTTTAGGTACTAAAATATATAAAGTGGAGGAGGAGGGGGGAGGGGTATTTGAGGTACCAAAATTATGAATACAAATCAAAATTAGAAAATCAAATTTCTATTCCTACGAAGGGCGACACAATTTACGAACGGCACAAATAAACTAGGAGGAAGATAGACAATTAGTGAAAACATACAGAAGACACAGCAGCAACACATATGATACCCTCCATGTCGATAGCACTGTGGGGGGAGGCGGCAGTCCGGCAGCATTTTTTTTTCCCTCATTACAAATGGAAAAGGAAATACTAGGTTACCCCCAACCGATCTCTTTAAACGCAGCTCTACCTGAATGCATCACACTCAGGTACTTATACTATATAAGGAGAGTTATTTCGCTCTATCAATTTACAAGAAGAATAAAGAATTCTAAAAACCCCGCAGATCTCAAAGTAATGACTTGTTGTACCTGTTTTTGAGTAACTATATTGTTGGATATACCGACTTTATTTGTAAAAGTTGTTGGAATTATCGAGATTCCTACAACTATCTTTTCTATCATACTATAAGGAAGATTGTTTAAATTCTATTGGAAAATCTTATTAAGACCAGCGGGTTTCACAGAGGAAGAGCTTCACCCATGGTAATGTATTGTTTCAATAACGCTTCGGGACGGTAAGTCAAACTATAAGCAAAATTTGTTATTGAAATCTAATTCAAGTGTCTCATTATTTACCATGTTTTCATCATTCTTCTTTATTAAAAATTCCTTACAGTTTTATGACCTTCATGTTTTGTCTTCAAGACTAAGTTTATCTATAAAGATATTTACTGAAAAAAAAAATTGTGCGCATTCCAGGTCTCAAGCGACGCATGCGCGGGACGTTGGCTTGTTTGTCTCCAAGCTGGTTTGTTCCACATTTTCGATTTCTTGGCAATCACGTCAATTGTGATCAGTGTTCTGAATTTCAAGTACGTGACCCAGTGCAGTAGACAGTGTATTGCTCTTCAGACGTTCCTATTAGTAAATGGGACAGATTTTGCTGTAACAATCAACATCGTAAGTGGAATTTTCGTAGTTGGGTACGGGTAGAGGTGCTCTGATCCCCAATTTGAGCTACGTTGAGGTAGGCTGAGGTCGGAGAGGGGTTGCTGCACCATCCACTTGGCTGGGAGTTAATTATGGTTGATCGGTTTAACTGAATCACAAAATCTTCCCCATATTTCAAATATCTCAACTTTTTTTTTCATGAATTTCATAAATGAATCAAATCGTCCTTTGGGGGAAACGCTGTCGAAATCATTGAAAAGTTTCCTCAGTCGGAAGATCCCCATATTTAACAACTTCCGCTAGATTTATCAAGTTTTCAAACGAAAATTAGAAATCCTCTTCTATCATACTAGGATAAGTATTCGTCGGAAATCTCATTAAATGCAACAACTTTTCTTCATTTGGGCAAGTAAATGAATCCAGTGACGCAAGGAGGGTAAATATAGTTTGTATAGTGTTCTTGACTGACCTAAATTCGTTATGCTGCATTAGTTTATTTTCTTATAATCGTCTTTATACGCATTGGGGAGAAATCCCAGTGTTGGTGTTTCAGTGCAACAAGCAGTGAACGATAGTGGTCAGGCTGGCGTCGTCAGCTGTGTTGGAAATCGATCTTAAGTCTGTGGTTAAGAGCATCGGCACGTGCAGCAAGGTTTAGCGTGAGGATCTACTCGACAGTTTGCGAATATAATCCACTGCAAACCTTGATGTGTTACTGAAGATGTTCATCAGGGAAACATTTCGGTGCCACAGACAACTATATTAACCACTCTTGCCCTCCAGTAAAATCATGAATAATCAGCGAATGTTAAAAGAAAAAAAAACGAAACTGATTAAGGGAAATAAAAGTAATTTGTTAATTATCATGAGAGTTTATCCCTAAACGTTCGATCCTCCCAGCGGAACATGAAGGATTCAAACCTAACTTTTTATTAATACAGTTTAACCGACAATTTCTGATCTGCTGTACTTAGTTTCTTTGGGAAAATACTCGGTCAAGTCACCTAAATAAGTAAGCATTTACATCAAGATTTCATTAAATGCTCACAGTTGGATATGTTATTATGATCAGAAAATATCCGCAATTGATATATAGATCATTTCAAGCCTCACGTATGACATTCACCTCCCCACTTCCCCACACGCTTAATATAATGCTAAACCTCTTACGCATGACGGTATGACCCCTGGGTGTGATGGCTTGCCCTTTGAGCCGAAGGTATGTAAGGAATTCGTTCGCATGTCAGTTTGTCATGAACCGAGCGAGCGGCTATGACGCAGCAGACTATTGCTTACGCACAGCGTTGCATACGAAGAATCGATAGCACAAAGTAGCTCAACGACTTGCTCCTAGCTCTCTCTTGCTGACGTGGGTCATGGCATATATATATATATATATATATATATATATATATATATATATATATATGTGTGTGTGTGTGTGTGTGTTTTTATCACCGTTTCCCGCGTTAGAGAGGTAGCGCCAGGAAGCATACGAATAAAGGCCACACCCGTTCACATCCATTCTTTTGCTCTCATATATATATATATATATATATATATATATATATATATATATATATATATATATATATATATATCGTACATATTCGCCATTTTCCCACGTTAGCGAGGTAGCCTTAAGAACAGAGGACAGCCTTAGAGGGAATATCCTCCCTTGGTCCCCTTATCTTTTCCCTTCTTTTGGAAAATTCAAAACGGAAGGGAAGGATTTCCAGCACCCCTCTTCCTTCCGTTTTAGTTGCCTTCTGCGACACACACGGAATATGTGGGAAGTATTCTTTCTCCCCTATCCTTAGGGATGATATATAACAGACCGTTTCAGGCATCACATGCACATACTACTCATAGGACATCCACTTCCCACTTTAAAAGAAATAAACAGAAGCCACACACAAACTAAAATCTCTCAGAGCACTAACTGGCACCAAAATAGGACAAGAAAAATTATCCCTAAACGTCTTATACAAATAATTCATCCGCTCCACTTCAAACTTGCCTCGTCTTCCGCCATCTTTAAGCAAACATAAAACTTCAAAACGCGCAAAATAACGAACTCCATCATAAGTACCCATCCCCTAAACATAGAAACAAAAATCATTCCAGTACAGACCCCCTTCCCCTGAACATGCTTAGCACCCACTTCTATGCAACAGTACTAGACCTCTCCAATGCTAACCACTCCGCAACTACCCACCAGCCCCAAGTAGAAATAAGGAAGTTGTTAGAAGCAGTGAAAAGTTTTATCGGGATGTAAGGCATGTGAAACGTGTGGGGAAGAGAGGGAAAGTGATGGTTATCAGTGAATGTAGGGTTTGGGGCCCGGGGTGTGTGATGTCTCCATGGTTGTTTAATTGTTTATGGATGGGGTTGTTAGGGAGGTAAATGCAAGAGTTTTGGAAGAGGGGCAAGTATGAAGTCTGTTGGGGAGGGAGGAGCTGGGAAGTGAGTCAGTTTTTGTTCGCTGCTGAACAGCGTGGTGGCTGATTCATGTGAGAAAACTGCAGAAGCGGGTGATGAGTTTGGAAAAGTGTGTGGAGAAGAAAGTTAAGATTAGTGGGGAAAAAGGCAAGGTTTTAGGTTTACAGTAGGGTGAGGGTCAAGTCAATTGGGGGTGTTTTTGAATGGAGAAAAATGGGGAAGTGAAGTGTTTTAGATTTGGGAGTGGATCTGGCAGGGGATGGAACCAGGGAAGCGGAAGTGGATCATAGGGTGGGGGAGGGGGCGAAAATCCTGGGGGCCTTGAAGAATGTGTGGAAGTCGAGAACATTATCTCGGAAAGCAAAAATGGGTATGTTTGAAGGAATAGTGGTTCCAACAATGTTGTATGGTTGCGAGGCGTGGGCTATGGATAGAGTTGTGCGCAGGAGGATGGATGTGCTGGAAATGAGATGTTTGAGGACAATGTGTGGTGTGAGGTGGTTTGATCGAGTGAGTAACGTAAGGGTAAGAGAGATGTGTGGAAATAAAAAGAGCGTGGTTGAGAGAGCAGAAGAGGGTGTTTTGAAGTGGTTTGGGCACATGGAGAGGATGAGTGAGGAAAGATTGACCAAGAGGATATATGTGTCGGAGGTGGAGGGAACAAGGAGAAGAGGGAGACCAAATTGGAGGTGGAAAGATGGAGTGAAAAAGATTTTGTGTGATCGGGGCCTGAGCATGCAGGAGGGTGAAAGGAGGGCAAGGAATAGAGTGAATTGGAGCGATGTGGTATACCGGGGTTGACGTGCTGTCAGTGGATTGAATCAGGGCATGTGAAGCGTCTGGGGTAAACCATGGAAAGCTGTGTAGGTATGTATATTTGCGTGTGTGGACGTATGTATATACATGTGTATGGGGGGGGGGGGGTGGGTTGGGCCATTTCTTTCGTCTGTTTCCTTGCGCTACCTCGCAAACGAGGGAGACAGCGACAAAGTATAATAAAAAAAATATAATAACTTTGCCTTACACTTTGCTCACGCATTCTCCAGCCAGACACAAACGAAACTGACAAAACACATACAAAGCACATACACGCCCACACAACATGACAACACTTTATGACCTGTGGGCCTGACCGGTGGACATGGCCAACTTCCTGAGTGCTGCATGAGCCTCCTAAGGATAAAATTGACTCTAGTACAGAAAGTAGTATATATATATATATATATATATATATATATATATATATATATATATATATATATATATATATATATATATATATATGTATATATATATATATATATATATATATATATATATATATAAATATATATATATATATATATATTATATATATATATATATATATATATATATATATATATATATATATATATTTTTTTTTTTATACTTTGTCGCTGTCTCCCGCGTTTGCGAGGTAGCGCAAGGAAACAGACGAAAGAAATGGCCCAACCCCCCCCCCATACATATGTATATACATACGTCCACACACGCAAATATACATACCTACACAGCTTTCCATGGTTTACCCCAGACGCTTCACATGCCTTGATTCAATCCACTGACAGCACGTCAACCCCGGTACACCACATCGCTCCAATTCACTCTATTCCTTGCCCTCCTTTCACCCTCCTGCATGTTCAGGCCCCGATCACACAAAATCTTTTTCACTCCATCTTTCCACCTCCAATTTGGTCTCCCTCTTCTCCTCGTTCCCTCCACCTCCGACACATATATCCTCTTGGTCAATCTTTCCTCACTCATTCTCTCCATGTGCCCAAACCACTTCAAAACACCCTCTTCTGCTCTCTCAACCACGCTCTTTTTATTTCCACACATCTCTCTTACCCTTACGTTACTCACTCGATCAAACCACCTCACACCACACATTGTCCTCAAACATCTCATTTCCAGCACATCCATCCTCCTGCGCACCACTCTATCCATAGCCCACGCCTCGCAACCATACAACATTGTTGGAACCACTATTCCTTCAAACATACCCATTTTTGCTTTCCGAGATAATGTTCTCGACTTCCACACATTCTTCAAGGCCCCCAGAATTTTCGCCCCCTCCCCCACCCAATGATCCACTTCCGCTTCCATGGTTCCATCCGCTGCCAGATCCACTCCCAGATATCTAAAACACTTCACTTCCTCCAGTTTTTCTCCATTCAAACTCACCTCCCAATTGACTTGACCCTCAACCCTACTGTACCTAATAACCTTGCTCTTATTCACATTTACTCTTAACTTTCTTCTTCCACACACTTTACCAAAGTCAGTCACCAGCTTCTGCAGTTTCTCACATGAATCAGCCACCAGCGCTGTATCATCAGCGAACAACAACTGACTCACTTCCCAAGCTCTCTCATCCCCAACAGACTTCATACTTGCCCCTCCAAAACTCTTGCATTTACCTCCCTAACAACCCCAACCATAAACAATATATATATATATATATATATATATATATATATATATATATATATATATATATATATATATATATATATATATATATATAATACTATGTCGCTGTCTCCTGCGTTAGCGAGTTAGCGCAAGGAAATACGAAAGAATGGCCCACCCCACCCACAAACACATGTATATACATACATGTCCACACACGTATATATTAATACCTATACATTTCAACGAATACATGCATATACATACGCAGACATATACACATATACACATGTACATAATTCATACTTGCTGCCTTTATTCATTCTCGTCGCCACCCCGCCACATGAGGTGACAACCCCCTCCCTCCCCATGCGCGCGAGGTAGCTCCAGGAAAAGACAAAGGCCACATTCGTTCACACTCAGTCTTTAGCTGTCATGTATAATGCATCGAAACCACAGCTCCCTTTCCACATCCAGGCCCCACAAAACTTTCCATGGTTTACCCCGGACGCTTCATATACCCTGGTTCAATCCATCGACAGCACATCGACCCCGGTATACCACATCATTCCAATTCACTCCATTCCTTGCACGTCTTTCACCCTCCAGCATGTTCAGGCCCCGATCGCATAAAATCTTTTACACTCTATCCTTTCACCTCCAATTTGGTCTCCCACTTCTCGTTCCCCTCACCTCTGACACATGTGTCCTCTTTGTCAATCTTTCGTCACTCATTCTCTCCATGTGACCAAACCATTTCAAACTCCCTCTTCTGCTCTCTCAACCACACTCTTAATTACCACACATCTCCCTTACCCTTTCATTACTTACTCGATCAAACCACCTCACACCACATATTGTCCTCAAACATTTCATTTCCAACACATCCACTCTCCTTCACACACCTCTATGTATAGCCCACGCCTCGCAACCATGTAACATTGTTGGAATCACTATTCCTTCAAACATCCCATTTTACTTTCCGAGATAATGTTCTTGCCTTCCACACATTTTTCAACGCTCCCAGAACTTTTGCCCTCTCCCCCACTTACTTCCGCTTCCATGATTCCACCCGCTGCCAAATCCACTCCCAGATATCTAAAACACTTCACTTCCTCCAGTTTTTCTCCATTCAAACTTACCTCCCAATTAACTTGTCCCTCAATCCTACTGTACCTAATAACCTTGCTCTTATTCACATTTACTCTCAGCTTTCTTCTTTCACACACTTTACCAAACTCAGTCAACATCTTCTGCAGTTTCTCACCCGAATCAGCCACTAGCGCTGTATCATCAGTGAACATCAATTGACTCGCTTCCCAAGCCGTCTCATCCACAACAGACTGCATACTTGCCCCTCTCTCCAAAACTCTTGCATTCACCTCACTAACAACGACATCCATAAAAAATTAAACAACTATGAAGACATCATGCACCCGTGCCGCAAACCGATATTCACTGAGAACTAATCACTTTCCTCTCCCTACTCGTACACATGCCTTACATCCTCGATAAAAACTTTCACTGCTTCTAGAAACTTGCCTCCCACACCATATAATCTTAATACCTTCCACAGAGCATCTTTATCAACTTTACCATATGCCTTCTCCAGATCCATAAATGCTACATACAAATCCATTTGCTATTCTAAGTATTTCTCGCATACATTCTTCAAAGCAAACACTTGATCCACACATCCTCTACCACTTCTGAAACCACACTGTTCTTCCCCAATTTGATTCCCTGTACATGCCTTCACCCTCTCAATCAATACCCTCCCATACAATTTCCCAAGAATACTCATCAAACTTATATTTATATTTATATTTATTATACTTTGTCGCTGTCTCCCGCGTTTGCGAGGTAGCGCAAGGAAACAGACGAAAGAAATGGCCCAACCCACCCCCATACACATGTATATACATACGTCCACACACGCAAATTTACACACCTACACAGCTTTCCATGGTTTACCCCAGACGCTTCACATGCCTTGATTCAATCCACTGACAGCACGTCAACCCCGGTATACCACATCGCTCCAATTCACTCTATTCCTTGCCCTCCTTTCACCCTCCTGCATGTTCAGGCCCCGATCACACAAAATCTTTTTCACTCCATCTTTCCACCTCCAATTTGGTCTCCCTCTTCTCCTCGTTCCCTCCACCTCCGACACATATATCCTCTTGGTCAATCTTTCCTCACTCATTCTCTCCATGTGCCCAAACCACTTCAAAACACCCTCTTCTGCTCTCTCAACCACGCTCTTTTTATTTCCACACATCTCTCTTACCCTTACGTTACTCACTCGATCAAACCACCTCACACCACACATTGTCCTCAAACATCTCATTTCCAGCACATCCATCCTCCTGCGCACTACTCTATCCATAGCCCACGCCTCGCAACCATACAACATTGTTGGAACCACTATTCCTTCAAACATACCCATTTTTGCTTTCCGAGATAATGTTCTCGACTTCCACACATTCTTCAAGGCCCCCAGAATTTTCGCCCCCTCCCCCACCCTATGATCCACTTCCGCTTCCATGGTTCCATCCGCTGCCAGATCCACTCCCAGATATCTAAAACACTTCACTTCCTCCAGTTTTTCTCCATTCAAACTCACCTCCCAATTGACTTGACCCTCAACCCTACTGTACCTAATAGCCTTGCTCTTATTCACATTTACTCTTAACTTTCTTCTTCCACACACTTTACCAAACTCAGTCACCAGCTTCTGCAGTTTCTCACATGAATCAGCCACCAGCGCTGTATCATCAGCGAACAACAACTGACTCACTTCCCAAGCTCTCTCATCCCCAACAGACTTCATACTTGCCCCTCTTTCCAAAACTCTTGCATTTACCTCCCTAACAACCCCATCCATAAACAAATTAAACAACCATGGAGACATCACACACCCCTGCCGCAAACCTACATTCACTGAGAACCAATCACTTTCCTCTCTTCCTACACGTACACATGCCTTACATCCTCGATAAAAACTTTTCACTGCTTCTAACAACTTGCCTCCCACACCATATATTCTTAATACCTTCCACAGAGCATCTCTATCAACTCTATCATATGCCTTCTCCAGATCCATAAATGCTACATACAAATCCATTTGCTTTTCTAAGTATTTCTCACATACATTCTTCAAAGCAAACACCTGATCCACACATCCTCTACCACTTCTGAAACCACACTGCTCTTCCCCAATCTGATGCTCTGTACATGCCTTCACCCTCTCAATCAATACCCTCCCATATACTTTACCAGGAATACTCAACAAACTTATACCTCTGTAATTTGAGCACTCACTCTTATCCCCTTTGCCTTTGTACAATGGCACTATGCACGCATTCCGCCAATCCTCAGGCACCTCACCATGAGTCATACATACATTAAATAACCTTACCAACCAGTCAACAATACAGTCACCCCCTTTTTTAATAAATTCCACTGCAATACCATCCAAACCTGCTGCCTTGCCGGCTTTCATCTTCCGCAAAGCTTTCACTACCTCTTCTTTCTTTACCAAATCATTCTTCCTAACCCTCTCACCTCGCACACCAACTCGACCAAAACACCCTATATCTGACTCTCAATCATCTAACACATTCAACAAACCTTCAGAATACTCACTCCATCTTCTCACATCACCACTACTTGTTATCACCTCCCCATTAGCCCCCTTCACCGATGTTCCCATTTGTTCTCTTGTCTTACGCACTTATTTTCCTCCTTCCGAAAATCTTTTTATTCTCCCTAAAATTTAATGATACTCTCTCACCCCAACTTTCATTTGCCCTCTTTTTCGCCTCTTGCACTTTTCTCTTGATCTCCTGCCTCTTACTTTTATACATCTCCCAGTCATTTGCACTATTTTCCTGCAAAAATCGTCCAAATGCCTCTCTTTTTCACTAATAATCTTACCTCTTCATTAAACCACTCACTACCCTTTCTAATCTGCCCAGCTCCTACGCTTCTCATGCCACAAGCATCTTTTGCGCAAGCCATCACTGCTTCCCTAAATACATCCCATTCCTCCCCCACTCCCCTAGCGTCCTTTGCTCTTACCTTTTACCATTTTGCACTCAGTCTTTCTTGGTACTTCTTCATGCAAGTCTCCACAAGCTCACTTACTCTCAACACGCTCTTCACCCCAACATTCTCTCTTCTGAAAACCTCTACAAATCTTCGCCTTCGAGTCCACAAGATAATGACCAGACATCCCTCCAGTTGCACCTCTCAGCACATCAATTAACACGTAATCCAATAATGCTCTCTGGCCATCTCTCCTGCTTACATACGTATACTTATGTATATCTCTCTTTAAACCAGGTATTCCCAATCACCAGTCATTTTTCAGCACACAAATCTACAAGCTCTTCCATTTACAACACTGAACACCCCATGTACACCAATTATTCCCTCAACTGCCACATTAATCGCCTTTGCATTCAAATCACCCATCACTATAACCCGGTTTCGTGTATCAAAACTACCAACACACTCATTCAGCTGCTCCCAAAACACTTGCCTCTCATGATCTTTCTTCTCATTCCCAGGTGCATAGGCACCAATAATCACCCATCTCTCTCCATCTACTTTCAGTTTTACTCATATCAGTTTAGAGTTTACTTTCTTACACTCTATCACATACTCCCACCACTCCTGTTTCAGTAAGAGTGCTCCTCCTTCCCTTGCTCTTGTCCTTTCACCAACCCCTGACTTTACTCCCAAAACATTCCCAAACCACTCTTACTCTTTATCCTTGAGCTTCGTTTCACTCAGAGATAAGACATCCAGGTTCCTTTCATCAAACATACTACCTATCTCAACTTTTTTCTCATCTTGGTTACATCCACACACATTTAGACACCACAATCTGAGCCTTCGAGGAGGATGAGCACTCCCCGCGTGACTCCTTCTTCTGTTTCTTCTTTTCGAAAGTTATGATACAAGGAGGGGAGGGGTTTCTAGCCCCCCGCTCCCTTCCCCTTTAGTCGCCTTCTACGACACGTGGGGAATGCGTGGGAAGTAATCTTTCTCCCCTGAAGGAATTGTTATTATCTTTGTCAGCCAGTGGTTGAGGCAAACGGATGGTGTAATTAAAGGTTCCTCAGTAAGTCCAAACGTTAGCTAATGCGTTTTTATGTCATCCTAAAGTTAGGTGGCTGGAAGTGTTTCAAACCATTGTTTTATTAACGATTTGTAAACATGATTTTGATTTTTAGAGCTGAAGATAATTATTCTTTAATTTCAATCTGTTGAACCTCTCGACATGACATTGAATTTATCTCGGAAGTGGAAAAGAATATTTCCCCCCCTCCCCTTGATATCAAGATCAGCATATTGGAAAATAATCCCTCTCCCTCTTTTCTTGATATCAAAATCAGTAAATAGGAAACCTACATTTACTGATCTTTGCAGGAAATTTACTTCTTTTTATCCATATCGAATACAAACGCAACTTGGGAACTTTAATCATACGAACACTTTCACATGTAAGTTCTGATTGTTTTCAACTCCGCACTGATGAATATATATATATATATATATATATATATATATATATATATATATATATATATATATATATATATATTTATATATATATATATATATATATATATATATATATATATATATATATATATATATATATCATACAAACCTCCAACACCCAGGATTGAACCCGGGACCATCCTTGCTGTTGAAGGTTTGTATGTTCTAGGAAGGTGCGCGTTCATAAGCACTTTGTTTGTGTATATATATATATATATATATATATATATATATATATATATATATATATATATATATATATATATATGAATGGTTTCCCCTGATGTGCACCTTTTTATAACACTAAAAAAAATCATATAAGATCCTTTTGTGGAACCTCAAACTGTACATCTAGGAATATTTTCCAGTGCTGTCCACTGGGAAGGATGATTATACACTCCATATGAGTTGGCTATTTTACTGCGTGAATTTTATCTTCAAGTAAATATTAGACTTTTTTTTTCATATAGCAAAATGTATGATCGAATCATTTTTAGAGTTCATGTCTGTTGTTATTCCTGCGGTGTTGCCGTCGTCAGTTGTCCACCAATGTATTGCAACAGCTGTGATGCTTCCTGTATTGGCAAGACAAAGCAACACCTGACCAGAAAGTATCGGATGACTCTAATGTCACATTGCTCGCGTCCCATTACACCATTGCTGATGCCCAAGAGGAGAATCTACACCCAAATATCCTGCACCTAACATGCATCCATGAACACCTTGGGTGACCAGTACGAACGAACTACTTAACTACCAAACCACCGTTCTCAGTAATACGGATTCACGTTCACAACAGTGACCGCCCAATGTGGGCAGTGTGTGTTCCTCTGTGCTGACGATCAGCCAGGAGCTCATCCTACAGCAATCTGTTACTACAGAAGTTCCTGTCCTGTAGGAACAAACCCTCTACAAGTAACAATGAACTGTCGACAGTTATTGTGCGTATTAAGAGAAGTTTTATTAGATTGAGAGCAGAACTTTATATATATATATATATATATATATATATATATATATATATATATATTTTTTTTTTTTTTTTTTTATACTTTGTCGCTGTCTCCCGCGTTTGCGAGGTAGCGCAAGGAAACAGACGAAAGAAATGCCCCCCCCCCATACACATGTATATACATACGTCCACACACGCAAATATACACACCTACACAGCTTTCCATGGTTTACCCCGGACGCTTCACATGCCTTGATTCAATCCACTGACAGCACGTCAACCCCTGTATACCACATCGCTCCACTTCACTCTATTCCTTGCCCTCCTTTCACCCTCCTGCATGTTCAGGCCCCGATCACACAAAATCCTTTTCACTCCATCTTTCCACCTCCAATTTGGTCTCCCTCTTCTCCTCGTTCCCTCCACCTCCGACACATATATCCTCTTGGTCAATCTTTCCTCACTCATTCTCTCCATGTGCCCAAACCATTTCAAAACACCCTCTTCTGCTCTCTCAACCACGCTCTTTTTATTTCCACACATCTCTCTTACCCTTACGTTACTTACTCGATCAAACCACCTCACACCACACATTGTCCTCAAACATCTCATTTCCAGCACATCCATCCTCCTGCGCACAACTCTATCCATAGCCCACGCCTCGCAACCATACAACATTGTTGGAACTACTATTCCTTCAAACATACCCATTTTTGCTTTCCGGGATAATGTTCTCGACTTCCACACATTTTTCAAGGCTCCCAAAATTTTCGCCCCCTCCCCCACCCTATGATCCACTTCCGCTTCCATGGTTCCATCCGCTGACAGATCCACTCCCAGATATCTAAAACACTTCACTTCCTCCAGTTTTTCACCATTCAAACTCACCTCCCAATTGACTTGACCCTCACCCCTACTGTACCTAATAACCTTGCTCTTATTCACATTTACTCTTAACTTTCTTCTTCCACACACTTTACCAAACTCCGTCACCAGCTTCTGCAGTTTCTCACATGAATCCGCCACCAGCGCTGTATCATCAGCGAACAACAACTGACTCACTTCCCAAGCTTTCTCATCCCCAACAGACTTCATACTTGCCCCTCTTTCCAAAACTCTTGCATTTACCTCCCTAACAACCCCATCCATAAACAAATTAAACAACCATGGAGACATCACACACCCCTGCCGCAAACCTACATTCACTGAGAACCAATCACTTTCCTCTCTTCCTACACGTACACATGCCTTACATCCTCGATAAAAACTTTTCACTGCTTCTAACAACTTGCCTACCACACCATATATTCTTAATACCTTCCACAGAGCATCTCTATCAACTCTATCATATGCCTTCTCCAGATCCATAAATGCTACATACAAATCCATTTGCTTTTCTAAGTATTTCTCACATACATTCTTCAAAGCAAACACCTGATCCACACATCCTCAACCACTTCTGAAACCACACTGCTCTTCCCCAATCTGATGCTCTGTACATGCCTTCACCCTCTCAATCAATACCCTCCCATATAATTTACCAGGAATACTCAACAAACTTATACCTCTGTAATTTGAGCAC
The DNA here is from genome assembly GCF_036320965.1 of Panulirus ornatus. NCBI lineage: Eukaryota > Metazoa > Arthropoda > Malacostraca > Decapoda > Palinuridae > Panulirus > Panulirus ornatus. Next base: position 90,365,812 of record NC_092225.1, on the reverse strand, counting down.
TCACTCTTATCCCCTTTGCCTTTGTACAATGGCACTATGCACGCATTCCGCCAATCCTCAGGCACCTCACCATGAGTCATACATACATTAAATAACCTTACCAACCAGTCAACAATACAGTCACCCCCTTTTTTAATAAATTCCACTGCAATACCATCCAAACCTGCTGCCTTGCCGGCTTTCATCTTCCGCAAAGCTTTTACTACCTCTTCTCTGTTTACCAAATCATTTTCCCTAACCCTATATATATATATATATATATATATATATATATATATATATATATATATATATATATATATATGATATTCTAACGTAGAAATATTTAACAGTGAATTGTAGAATTTTAATCTTGGCTTACAAATATTGCCTCTATTTATATATGTTACGTTTTAATGTATTTTAGGTACGGTCGGTTACTTACTTATTCATTTTGGTTAACTTTATTATTCATTTCACGCTCAGATTTTATGACATACCTTATTCAAGTAATATCCTTAGACTTCATTAGACTATACTTTGTACACAAATACACAAACTCGCAGTGTAAACGTTACTTCATGGTATGCTTTCGTAATAGGCTCTGATTATATAATTTATATTGAAATGTAAGCTAATAACACCAAAGTTGTTTATTCAAACCCCGTTTATATATATATATATATATATATATATATATATATATATATATATATATATATATATATATATATTATATTGAATGTTTTGTAGAAATACAACTCAGATGTGTCATTCTCGTAACATTTTTTTTTCTTTCAATGTCAATGTATCATGTGACAATTTCTTTAACTCCGATCGCCCTCAGGTCGTGAAAGAAGTCATCGATTTAAAAGAAAAAACCATAATAACTGTAGACTTGATGTATTTCGGTATATTCATACGTTTTACTTCGATCCTTATGGAAGAATGGCAGCTTCATCGGTGAGGGTTTATGTCTTAAGAGAGCGTCGTACGTACATGTAAGGTAGACTCCTGGCGAGGATAATCTAACCTACACGTCAAAGAAGTAATCAAAATTCAAGAATTGACTGAGAACGCATTTCCGTGGGATGCTTTATGAACACTTTTGTTGTAGAGGTCCTGGGGTGTTAGGAAGGGAGCGGTTGGGCGAGGGGGGGAGGTAGTCCTGGCGCGTACGATATTTTTTCTTCAACTAGGCTTCTGTATTGTGTACGTAGGTGGTCATACCTTGTCCTTATTGATTCTCCAGTTGATAACTATCCCAAACTTGACAGGATCGCATTAATTGACTTACTAGTACTTAAACCAAACGACAGGATTTTATGAACTCACTTGCTAGTGATTACACTAAATTTGACAGGATATTACTAATTCATTTGCTAGTGATTTTGCTAAATATGACACGATTTTATCTATTCAGTTGCCAGTAATTACACCAAACTTGACAAAATTTAGTCATTCAGTTGCCAATGATTATACTACACTAGACAGGATTTGATTCATTCGGTTTCCAGTAATTTCACGAAACTTGACAGTATTCTATTCATTCAATTGCTAGTAATTTCACGAAACTTGACAGTATTCTATTCATTCAATTGCTAGTAATTTCATTAAACTTGACAGGATTTTATTAATTCAGTTGCTAGTAATTACACAAAACGTGACAGGATTTTATTCACTCACTTTCCAGTAATTTCACTAAACCTGAATTTTTGTTTATTCACTTACAATTACACTTAGAAAAAAAATACCCAACATTTTCGCTGTGAAGTGGGCGTGAGGGTCGGATGTACTGTTCTTCCTGGTCTTTCTTCCCTCAGTATGATGCAGTCAGACGAGTGGAGGAGAGGCCAGTCCCGCTGCTAATGGCAGCCACCGTCACCACATTCACCCTCACAAGGTACTGGAAGTCGGTGTCTTCCTCTTGCTTCACAGAGTCTTGCACTGTGGTTGGGGAGGAGCGCCTTCCCCCTCTGGTCCTTAACTGCTGAGCTCCGTCATCAGGTAAGGATATATTTTTTTCTTTATTCCTTTTGCATGAGAAGTGGCAACGGACAGAGTGAGTTCGGTGTCAGCCAGCGACCTCTGTAGCTCACCCTGCTAGCTTTTAAGTGCAAATTATCACTTCCTCTACCTACAGTCAGTTGATGCAACTGAAAATGTAAGGATTACAAGAAACTTTGTAGAAGTATAGATGAAATAAGATGTATATGAAATACACAAAGGTTATTATGGAAAAAGAATTACTGAGCATAACAAGGTCGTGTCTGAGATCTAATTATTGTAGACTTTTAAACTCACACGATCATGGGCTGTAATTGACGGTAAAACATGTATACATTATCATATGAAATGTTTGTATGGTGGTATCTGTTAAGTTGTTCACAGTTAATCTGTGTTTGGTGTTCTGTCTGGCGGTGGGTCGAGGGTCTTCTGTGTCGTTATCCATCCTCTTCATGTCATTATAACTTTGCCCGGCACTCGTCATCCAATATTTACTTCCTCTTGCTTCTTTTGCCCTTTTGTCTTCCTTATGTCATATCTTTCAGGAAAAGTCTCCCTTATGATACGTGTATCAGTCCAGTTCATCTGTTTGAGGGCTTTTACTTTTGAGTATACTTCTCCATCTACTTTACATAAATCTTTTTCGCTGCTATAATGTCCGACTCAACTTCATTCTTCTCCAGGTTTACTATTTAAAGTTTTCTGACAGTTTTCCCCTTTTAATTTCCGTATCATCCGGAATTACGCTTTAAATTTGAGCTGTTTACCGCTAGTTTCATCACATTCAAGTCAAGCTCACCTTAACCTTTATACTCATTGTTAGGAGCTGCCACCCATAATGATTCTAGACCCCTCCCACTCGTTTCAGATACCAGTGCAAGATATAACACTTCCTGAATACTCTGAAATGTTTTATTTCTTAAAGTATTTGATCTTCAATACGTCTAGTTGGTTGGTTATTTGAGCTCTAGGCGTATTACTGCCAGTATGATTGAGGCTGTCAATTCATAACAACCACACAAAATATCTCACACCTTCCTATGTATAGGAGTCCATAATCACGTATACTTACGTCTCATAATCACTGACTTCTAAGATAAAGTTTACAAACTCAGGATTCCCGAAATATTTCAAGTATATAAATCTAGAACAATGGAAAAAGATGATAGTAAAACAGAATCTTAAGTTTGGTGTAAAGTTTTGGAAAGTACAACAAATTCCTAAACTTTATAAGTCGTCTGGACACCCTCCCTGAACACCACCTCGTACGTCTGGCGGTGACCCACCCTCCCTGACCCACGCCTCGTACGTCCGGTGGTGACCCACTCTCCCTTACCCACACCTCTTACATCTGGCAGTAACCCTCCCCCGCCCCCCCTTCGACCTATACCTCCTACGTCTGGCGGAAACCCACCCTCCCTGACCCACACCTCGTACGTCTGATGGTAACCCATCCTCCCTAACCCACACCTCGTCCGTCTTACGGAAACCCACCCTCCCTGACCCCACACCTCGTACATCTGGCAGTAACTCACCATCCCTCACCCTTACCTTGTACGTTTGGCGGAAACCCATCCTCCCTGACCCACACCTCGCACGTCTGGCGGTGACACAAGTAATTGGTGGAATTTTGAATTGTATGATGTCCAGTTTTTTGTCTTGTCCATCATATTATCATTATTATTATCATTACCATCATTATTATTATTACCATTATCATTATTATTATTATTCATTATTATTATCATTATTATTATCATTATTATTATCATTATTGTCAGTGGTGTTATGTGGTGTGAATCAATACTGGTCCACACTGGAAATATTAATTGATGGCTGTCGGGGACGTGGACATTTCGGGTGATTATTCATGTGATTTATTATGTTTTCGTTTCCCGCGCAACCAATGGACAACACGTAGTTTACCGGATATAATGGAAATTATGGATTGTTGCCTCAAGGGTGTCTGTCTGCACGGTGGGACTCTGTGTGACGCTTCAAAGACAAACTGTACATCACAGAGTTGACGTGAACGAACAGAGACACTGAAAGTTGTATGGACTGTTGGAGGCTAAAGGTTTTCCTCGTCTTTTTTCATGATTATTATATATTTTTCCTGAGAACCCAGAATTATTTCAGTGGATACAGGGTCGCCGAGAGCTATCTCGGGCCCATGAAAAGAAAAATTATAAACTTTTTTTTTTTTGCTAAATTTTGCTCTGACATTAAGTCACTCTATTGATATCTTTGTATTTCTTGTCTTCCGTGCCCTCCTTTCACAGGTCCGGGGGCCTCGGGTATTTTACCCTGGCATCTTCGCCCTTTCAGTGAGCTTGATGGTAAACCTTTTGTGTACATACTTGACAGCTTGGTTGGTTAGTTGGGTTTTTAGGCCTGTCAACTGCCAGAGTCAATGAGACCGTCACCAAACCATCCGAATGAAAAATCATTAACACTTCCTTCAGTTGATAAGGAAAATTCTAAGATCACATACATTCTCGCTATGTATAAGGCTTACGATAAACCCCCTAGGGTACGACAACTTAATCACCTAAGTGCGATAGCAACCTTTTCTGTTGTTAGATTCGTCAGATTTCTGCTTATTCTGGTCACTTCATATTTGCTCGAACTCTCAAGTGGTATTTTTAACAGCCCTTAATGTGGTTAATTATCTGGTGTACGTAAGAGATTGTATGGCTGAGATGGCATCACTTTATAAAGGAAGAGATCCCGATCACCCAAGAACGATAACATCGTGGCGAACTTGGAAACATTCGGAAGCTCGTAATTTCCTCCACTTTCAGATTAACACCCAAATGACATATCGCCTTTACGACGCTCAAGGTCGACGTGCAGCAGCACAAACATCAGACTGACGCATGATTGTCCCCAGATAAAGGGGAATGACGCAAATCCCTGAGCGTTAGAAAGGTGTCCCCTCCCAAGTATATCTTATCTGCTGCCGACGTCAGCGTGGCTTCGGGTGGTGCCCATGATTGACTTGCTGTTTAGTACTTAAGAATGACTTGCTGGTATTGTTGAGTGGTTGCTGTTCACTGCAGATAACTGACCACTCTTTTCGTATTGATTGATTAATGTCGTTTCCAGATAAGTGGCTGCTCTTTGGCTTCGATGATTATTCAGTTTGCTACATATTATTTATTCTAATATAAGAAAACCTTCGTGTCTTCGATACGTAACACTTATAGCTGGATTTCTATGAGTCCACGGGGAAAATGAAACACGAAAAGTTCCCAAGTGCACTTTCGTGTAATAATCACATCATCAGGGGAGACACAAGAGAGAAATATAACAGTCAGTTGATATACATCGAAGAGACGAAGCTAGGACGCCATTTGGTAAACATGTTACATCAGAACCTTCGAGTTTACTGTGAATTGCGCTGGTGTTAAAGGATGTATAGAACTGCTTCCTTTTTCTTGTCTAGATTTCTTAATAGTTTGAAGACATTGTGTACGAGGCGATAGACTGAATAACTGTCTAAAAGTTTCAAGTCGATTTAAATCTAAAAATATAAATTGGTTTTCAGAGCCTTTAGTTTTAGAGGAAATTTTAGTGGCTGACTGCCAGTGATAAAAATTTTATTTATATGCATCAAATGAATATGTTTTGCATTTTATGAATATTTTATACATTTCATAACTGCATCATGAATGTTTATGAATAGCCTAGTTATTCCTATGATTCATAAATGCATTTCCATGATCACCATGTAGTTTTATGAATATAGATTACAATATTTATGTTACATTACCGAGGCGCGTCCCCATGATGTCACCAGAGCTAGGTGCGTCGTCTGCTTTGTCTGGCAATCCCTGTCTGTCTGTCTATTTAGCTAGACCTAAGCTTTCGGCTCGTCGTAAGCTCCGATTAGGCTGCAAGGACTTATTTAAGGGAAGAATTTCTTGATCCACCTCTCCTCGTCCGAGTTTATGCTACTTATTCTATACATTCAATTTACAAATATATTGTTAAGCAATTTTGAAATACAGTTTGATATAAGCCTAACAGATTTCAGAAATGGGGAATGTTTATAGAGCAAATGGATCCTGGTATGCAAATGATTTGGCTCATGTGTGTTGCTGGGAACCTCGACCCGTGTCCCCAGATAAGGATGATTAGTGAGAATAAATGACCGTGTTTTGTGTTATGGTCTTCGTGTGAGTTACTGCGTGGCTTTCGCTGGGTCGCCCAAACGCTGGTAGGGGGGCGAGGAACACGACCTTAACCCCTCGAACACGATTGTACGACTGTTTTAAGAGTATGATATCTTGTATTATATATATATATATATATATATATATATATATATATATATATATATATATATATATATATTTTTTTTTTTTTTTTTTTTTTTTTCATACAATTTGCCATTTCCCGCGATAGCGAGGTAGCGTTAAGAACAGAGGACTGGGCCTTTGAGGGAATATCCTCACCTGGCCCCCTTCTCTGTTCCTTCTTTTGGAGAATTAAAAAAAAAGAAAAAAAAACGAGAGGGGAGGATTTCCAGCCCCCCGCTCCCATATATATATATATATATATATATATATATATATATATATATATATATATATATATATATATATATATTATCCCTGGGTATAGGGGAGAAAGAATACTTCCCACGTATTCCCTGCGTGTCGTAGAAGGCGACTAAAAGGGGAGGGAGCGGGTGGCTGGAAATCCTCCCCTTTCTTGTTTTTTTTTAATTTTCCAAAAGAAGGAACAGAGAAGGGGGTCAGGTGAGGATATTTCCTCTAAGGCCCAGTTCTCTGTTCTTAACGCTACCTCGCTAACGCGGGAAATGGCAAATAGTATGAAATATATATATATATATATATATATATATATATATATATATATATATATATATATATATATATATATCAAAGCCAGGCTCTCACAGCATGGAGTCATACTATTCAAGGGTCGTAGCCTCGTATTCAAGCTTGAATCGTTTAGTCGTAATCAAGGGTCGTAGCGTCATCGGCCTCCAGGTACTTCAATATCGTATTCACGGGTTTAAATTTCAAATGTCCCTGGGACTGGCTGTACTATGTATCTTTCCCATCTCTCTAGAGATATTCGTTGTCATTGTGCGTAATTTCTAGTCTTCATCTTCCTACCATGGTTATTCACTTGCCATTATTTCCTAATCCAACGCCACAATCGGGAATGACATTTTGCAGTGCATCAGAACATGACTGGCTACAGTTCATGTTCATACATGAGAGGAGACACACACCACTCCTCCTGCCGTGTCCCTTACTCAGGGAATGTATTATGGTGGCGGTGAAAAATTTCTAAAGTAAATCCTGGCCAAGTATACACACCCTGCGAAAGAGGCTCAGGGTGCGGTGTAAAAGTTGAGTGTCAGCACCCGCTGGTGAATAGCGGTAAAGAGGAGCATGCAGGAGAGATGGCGTCCTGCACACCCGCCGCCATGTAATATGCAACCAACAGGCGGCAACATCTTGTACCGTTCCCTCTGGGGTACACTTCACCCCCAGGGCGTCCCGTCCTGCCCTGGCAAGTCCTACCTCGCCGTGCCCTCCCCCTCTCGCTATCCTACTTTGACCCTCCAGATCCTGCCATCATTCGCCCCTTCCCATCCTTTGGTATCACGACGCTTGACCGAGACATTAACTTCAAGTGTCTTGAGTTGGTATCAGTTACTTGTATCATGAGACATTGTTGTCGGGTGAAAGTTCTCATGAATGAGAAGTACCCAGAGTACCAGCACCGTTCCTGGCGGTACTGATTAAATTTTTATTGCATGTATTGACCTTAAACTGTCCGTATTATTACTGAAGTCACCTTTCAACCTACCCTTGCATTCTGCTGGTTGAGTCTAACCATTCAGGTGACCCCAGTATACTATTGAATTGCATAATGCAACATTACAAGGAAAAAGCACTCAGGGGAATGCATGCTCCTGCAGGATTAATGATTACCAAGAACGTTGAGAGCACGATCTGTGCTTGCGTCATATTGGCATACACCACGTTTTTTTTGCCTTAAGGTGCGGAGGTTGGGGACAGATCTTGTAGGACCTTCGAAACTAAAATCAACGCTGGTGATTCAACAGTGCGTATAGCCTATACTTCTAGAAGTGTAGTACATTATATATATATATATTCTTTTCTTTCAAACTATTCGCCATTTCCCGCATTAGCGAGGTAGCGTTAAGAACAGAGGACTGGGCCTTTGAGGGAATACCCTCACCTGGCGCAATTCTCTGTTCCCTCTTTTGGAAAATTAAAAAAAAAAGAAAAAAAAAAAAAAAAAAAAAAAAAACGAGAGGGGAGATTTCCAGCCCCCCGCTCCCTCCCCTTTTAGTCGCCTTCTACGACACGCAGGGAATACGTGGGAAGTATTCTTTCTCCCCTATCCCCAGGGAAAATATATATATATATATATATATATATATATATATATATATATATATATATATATATATATATATATATATCATTAAAGACCACTGCATATTTAACACTCGCTAGTCTTTTGTTAGTTTTCGCTTTCTCACTTCTTGCTTCATCAGGTAAAGTGTGACTTAAATGTCTTATATTCATTTTCACTTTATTCTTGAAATACATGAGATGTTTCGGACACACGAACACTGCTTCATTTGCAACACTTCATTATGTGATTCATTCTTGTTTTGTTCGTTATATCATGCTGTATTGTTCATCAGTAATTTGACTGAAGATAAGACATTTAATTCACATATTATCTGATGAAGCAAAAATTGAGGAAATCAGCAGAAAGATCGTTAATGTGAAACATGCGTTGGTTTTTAGGTAAACAGTGTATGAAAGGAAATTTTCTGCCTGCTTACACGAGTATGTGTATACAATATTACATTACACTTGATCGCCGTTTCCCGCGTTAGCGAGGAGCGCCAGGAACTGACGAAGAAAGGCCGCATCCGTTCACGTCTATTCGCGTCTATATATATATATATATATATATATATATATATATATATATATATATATATATATATATATATATATTCCTCTGTAATTTGAGCACTCGCTCTTATCCCCTTTGCCTTTGTACAATGGCACTATGCACGCATTCCGCCAATCCTCAGGCACCTCACCATGAGTCATACATACATTAAATAACCTTACCAACCAGTCAACAATACAGTCACCCCCTTTTTTAATAAATTCCATTGCAATACCATCCAAACCTGCTGCCTTGCCGGCTTTCATCTTACGCAAAGCTTTTACTACCTCCTCTCTATTTACCAAATCATTTTCCCTAACCCTCTCACTTTGCACACCACCTCGACCAAAACACCCTATATCCGCCACTCTATCATCAAACACATTCAACAAACCTTCAAAATACTCACTCCATCTCCTTCTCACATCACCACTACTTGTTATCACCTCCCCATTTGCGCCCTTCACTGAAGTTCCCATTTGCTCCCTTGTCTTACGCACTTTATTTACCTCCTTCCAGAACATCTTTTTATTCTCCCTAAAATTTAATGATACTCTCTCACCCCAACCCTCATTTGCCCTCTTTTTCACCTCTTGCACCTTTCTCTTGACCTCCTGTCTCTTTCTCTTATGCATCTCCCACTCAATTGCATTTTTTCCCTGCAAAAATCGACCAAATGCCTCTCTCTTCTCTTTCACTAATCATCTTTCTTCTTCATCCCACCACTCACTACCCTTTCTAATCAAATCACCTCCCACTCTTCTCATGCCACAAGCATCTTTTGCGCAATCCATCACTGATTCCCTAAATACATCCCATTCCTCCCCCACTCCCCTTACTTCCATTGTTCTCACCTTTTTCCATTCTGTACTCAGTCTCTCCTGGTACTTCCTCACACAAGTCTCCTTCCCAAGCTCACTTACTCTCACCACCCTCTTCACCCCAACATTCGTATAAGTTTGTTGAGTATTCTTGGTAGATTATATGGGAGGGTATTGACTGAGAGGGTGAAGGCATGTACAGAGCATCAGATTGGGGAAGAGCAGTGTGGTTTCAGAAGTGGTAGAGGATGTGTGGATCAGGTGTTTGCTTTGAAGAATGTATGTGAGAAATACTTAGAAAAGCAAATGGATTTGTATGTAGCATTTATGGATCTGGAGAAGGCACATGATAGAGTTGATAGAGATGCTCTGTGGAAGGTATTAAGAATATATGGTGTGGGAGGCAAGTTGTTAGAAGCAGTGAAAAGTTTTTATCGAGGATGTAAGGCATGTGTACGTGTAGGAAGAGAGGAAAGTGATTGATTCTCAGTGAATGTAGGTTTGCGGTAGGGGTGTGTGATGTCTCCATGGTTGTTTAATTTGTTTATGGATGGGGTTGTTAGGGAGGTGAATGCAAGAGTTCTGGAAAGAGGGGCAAGTATGAAGTCTGTTGTGGATGAGAGAGCTTGGGAAGTGAGTCAGTTGTTGTTCGCTGATGATACAGCGCTGGTGGCTGATTCATGTAAGAAACTGCAGAAGCTGGTGACTGAGTTTGGTAAAGTGTGTGAAAGAAGAAAGTTAAGAGTAAATGTGAATAAGAGCAAGGTTATTAGGTACAGTAGGGTTGAGGGTCAAGTCAATTGGGAGGTAAGTTTGAATGGAGAAAAACTGGAGGAAGTAAAGTGTTTTAGATATCTGGGAGTGGATCTGGCAGCGGATAGAACCATGGAAGCGGAAGTGAATCATAGGGTGGGGGAGGGGGCGAAAATCCTGGGAGCCTTGAAGAATGTGTGGAAGTCGAGAACATTATCTCGGAAAGCAAAAATGGGTATGTTTGAAGGAATAGTGGTTCCAACAATGTTGTATGGTTGCGAGGCGTGGGCTATGGATAGAGTTGTGCGCAGGAGGGTGGATGTGCTGGAAATGAGATGTTTGAGGACAATGTGTGGTGTGAGGTGGTTTGATCGAGTAAGTAATATAAGGGTAAGAGAGATGTGTGGAAATAAAAAGAGCGTGGTTGAGAGAGCAGAAGATGGTGTTTTGAAATGGTTTGGGCACATGGAGAGTGAGGAAAGATTGACCAAGAGGATATATGTGTCGGAGGTGGAGGGAACGAGGAGAAGTGGGAGACCAAACTGGAGGTGGAAAGATGGAGTGAAAAAGATTTTGTGTGATCGGGGCCTGAACATGCACGAGGGTGAAAGGAGGGCAAGAAATGGAGTGAATTGGATCGATGTGGTATACCGGGGTTGACGTGTGGACGTGTGTGTGTGGGGGTGGGTTGGGCAATTTCTTTCGTCTGTTTTCCTTGCGCTACCTCGCAAACGCGGGAGACAGCGACATAGCAAAATAAATAAATAAATATGTATATTACGTTCAGTAGGGTTGGAGGACAAGTTAATTGGGAGGTAAGTTTGAATGGAGAAAAACTGGAGGAAGTGAAGTGTTTTAGATATCTGGGAGTAGATTTTAGCAGAGGATGGAACTATGAAAGCGGAAGTGAGTCACAGTGGGGGAGGGGACGAAGGTTCTGGGAGCGTTGAAGAATGTGTGGAAGGCCAGAACGTTATCTCGGAGAGCAAAAATGGGTATGTTTGAAGGAATAGTGGTTCCAACAATGTTATATGGTTGCAAGGCATGGGTTATAGATAGCGTTGTGCGGAGGAGGGTGGATGTGTTGGAAATGAAATGATTGAGGACAATATATGGTGTGAGTTGGTTTAATCAAGTAAGTAATGAAAGGGTAAGGGAGATGTGTGGAAATAAAAAGTTGTGGTTGAGAGCGCAGAAGAGGATGTGTTGAAATGGTTTGGTCACATGGAGAGAATGAGTGAGGAAAGATTGACAGAGATGATATATGTGTCAGAGGTGGAGGGAACGAGGAGAGCTGGAAACTAAATTGGAGGTGGAAAGATGGAGTGAAAAAGATTTTGAGCAATCGGGGCCTGAACATACGGGAGGGTCGAAAGGCGTGCAAGGAACAGAGTGAATTGGAACGATGTGGTATACCGGGGTCGACATGCAGTCGGTGGATTGAACCAGGGCGTGTGAAGCGTCTCGGGTAAACCATGGAAAGTTTTGTGGGGCCTGGATGTGGAAAGGGAGCTGTGGTTTCGGTGCATTACACATGACAGCTAGAGACTGAGTGTGAACAAATGTGGTCTTTTTTTGTCTTTTCCTAGCGCTACCTCGCGGGGGGTAGGGGTATGCTATTTCATGTGTGGCGAGGTGGTGACGAGAATAAATGAAGGCAGCAAGTATGAATATGTACATGTGTATATGTGTATATGTCTATGTAATGTTTATGTATGTATACACTGAAATGTATAGGTACGTATATGTGCGTGTGTGGGCGTTTATGTATATACATGTGTATGTGGGTGGGTTGAGCCATTCTATCGTCTGTTTCCTTGCGCTTCCTCGCTAACGCGGGAGACGGCAATTAAGTATAAAAGATATATATATATATATATATATATATATATATATATATATATATATATATATATATATATATATATATATATATATATATATATATATTCACTGCTTCTAACAACTTTCCTCCCACACCATATATTCTTAATACCTTCCACAGAGCATCTCTATCAACTCTATCATATGCCTTCTCCAGATCCATAAATGCTACATACAAATGTAGATAGAGATGATAGAGTTGATAGAGATGCTCTGTGGAAGGTATTAAGAATATATGGTGTGGGAGGAAAGTTGTTAGAAGCAGTGAAAAGTTTTTATCGAGGATGTAAGGCATGTGTACGTGTAGGAAGAGAGGAAAGTGATTGGTTCTCAGTGAATGTAGGTTTGCGGCAGGGGTGTGTGATGTCTCCATAGTTGTTTAATTTGTTTATGGATGGGGTTGTTAGGGAGGTAAATGCAAGAGTTTTGGAAAGAGGGGCAAGTATGAAGTCTGTTGGGGATGAGAGAGCTTGGGAAGTGAGTCAGTTGTTGTTCGCTGATGATACAGCGCTGGTGGCTGATTCATGTGAGAAACTGCAGAAGCTGGTGACTGAGTTTGGTAAAGTGTGTGGAAGAAGAAAGTTAAGAGTAAATGTGAATAAGAGCAAGGTTATTAGGTACAGTAGGGTTGAGGGTCAAGTCAATTGGGAGGTAAGTTTGAATGGAGAAAAACTGGAGGAAGTGAAGTGTTTTAGATATCTGGGAGTGGATCTGGCAGCGGATGGAAACATGGAAGCGGAAGTGGATCATAGGGTGGGGGAGGGGGCGAAAATTCTGGGGGCCTTGAAGAATGTGTGGAAGTCGAGAGCATTATCTCGGAAAGCAAAAATGGGTATGTTTGAAGGAATAGTGGTTCCAACAATGTTGTATGGTTGCGAGGCGGGGGCTATGGATAGAGTTGTGCGCAGGAGGATGAATGTGCTGGAAATGAGATGTTTGAGGACAATGTGTGGTGTGAGGTGGTTTGATCGAGTGAGTAACGTAAGGGTAAGAGAGATGTGTGGAAATAAAAAGAGCATGGTTGAGAGAGCAGAAGAGGGTGTTTTGAAGTGGTTTGGGCACATGGAGAGGATGAGTGAGGAAAGATTGACCAAGAGGATATATGTGTCGGAGGTGGAGGGAGCAAGGAGAAGAGGGAGACCAAACTGGAGGTGGAAAGATGGAGTGAAAAAGATTTTGAGTGATCGGGGCCTGAACATGCAGGAGGGTGAAAGGAGGGCAAGGAATAGAGTGAATTGGAGCGATGTGGTATACCGGGGTTGACGTGCTGTCAGTGGATTGAATCAAGGCATGTGAAGCGTCTGGGGTAAACCATGGAAAGCTGTGTAGGTATGTATATTTGAGTGTGTGGACGTATGTATATACATGTGTATGGGGGGGGGGTTGGGCCATTTCTTTCGTCTGTTTCCTTGCGCTACCTCGCAAACGCGGGAGACAGCGACAAAGTATAAAAAAAAAAGATAATATATATATATATATATATATATATATATATATATATATATATATATATATATATATATATATATAACTATGAATAGATATATAACAATTATTCACGTCTTCTCTATCCAGCACCTTTATTCCGCTCAACCTAGTCATTGAACGCTACCCACCATAAATTTACCAATTCCCTGTCATCTCTTTCATGCTAGCCTAAATCATCCTCGGCAACATAATTGTATTCAGACCCTAACACCTCACACGACCTGTTGTAACTATTTCTCAGAAGATTAGCTTCCCCGCCACCTCACTGTCATATAACAAGCCTCGTTGCTGCTCCACCACCACCACACTGTCATATAACAAACCTAGCCCACAAATTCCTTGATGCTAGGCTCCACACCTCTATTCAGTGCTACATGACTAACCTAGTCCAGTCGTACCATTCATGTTCAACTAGTTGGACTACAACACCAACTCTTGGTGGATATTCTGAGGCTTACTTCTTTCACCCGACTCCGAAAGCTTTAGATGAATATCTTATGTGACGGCGCGTGCCATGACTGCCAGCCTACCTGCCTGGCCAAACACAACCTCAGTTGGTTAGGTCGAGACTTGTACAACAAAGGACAGATTTTTTTTTTTTTTTTTTTTTTTTTTTTTTTTGCATCAGGCGTAGGAATCCTCCCGCAAAATTACATGTTAGTGATTCGATTTAAAAATTGAAAAGGCAGAATTTAAAAGTTTCAAGTCGTTTCACAAACTTGGGTTACTAAATGTCTGAGTAAGACACACTGCTTCGGAAGTTCGCTTTCAGAATGTTAACGTATGTACAGCTTCATTACTAAAACACCCGAGGTTGAATTCAGACAGCGTAGTTTCGGAGGCTTTGATTATATGTAACCGTACTGTTTAACACTCTGGACTGTGTCAGTTCTCCGAAGGTTTTCCGGCAGGTTTCATTCTAGCTCAGACAGCAGGTAAAAGTAAATAAGATCGACACTTCGGCCTCAAAGTCTGATGATCATTATTGATGGCGTTGTTTACCCATCGTCTTCACGGTGCTCACAACGGTCGGATCATCTGCTCTCTTTCACTCCCTTGCCGAATTACTGTTTGATAGTTGCCCTGTGATCCAATTACTCAAGGAACCAACTGGCGACGAGAATATATTAGATTTAGTTCTGACTACACATGAGTATTTCGTTCATAATGTTGGGCTCGGAGGAAAACTTCGGTACACGTGATCAGTGGCAAATTACTTTTGAGGTCAGTCAATACAGCAAAAGTAATGTTGGTCAACATGACAATCGGGCAAAAAAATTATATATATATATATATATATATATATATATATATATATATATATATATATATGTATATATATATATATATCACCCGCTTTTAAACGTGCGAATTTTAATGTTCTTCGCATTGCTCTTGTCAGGCAAACCTGGGATGATATGGCCAATGAAAAAGACATGAACTTAGAAAAGCTTCAGTAAATCTAGCCTTCAAAGCAGTAGAAGGAACATAGTGTTAATGCAAAGTGGACAGTTTATTTCTAAAACGATGCCTGTTGTCATCTTATAAAAGTAGCTTGTAAGAAACTAAAAGAGGCCATTAACCAACATGATAGAGTAAATTATGTAACTTTGCGTATTGTAAGAAATATCCGACGAAGTAAACGTCAGTATGAAGAATATATTGCTGAAAATAGCAAAAGAAACACCAAGGAGTTTTGCAGGTATGTTAGAAGCAAGAGAATCATTACTCAGCCATATGGTGTACTAATCACAGGACACCGTGCTTGGTTCGACATAACACGAAGTCGCTGCAAAAATCTTGTATGGCTTTTTTGCATCCGTATTTACGATCGCGACCACAACTCACTACCTAAATTCAGTTTTATTGATAAGAAAGAAGAACCTTAAATTCGGTTTTATTGATAAGGGAGAAGAACCTCAAAATGAATTGACAGAAGCTGAAAATATACTATCAACCATAAACATTGAAAATAATTAAAGAAAAAAAAGGTAGGCCTTGATAAGTTTTATCCGAGGATAACGAAAGAGGCAAAAAAAAAAAAAAAAATGAGGTAGTTAAGCCCTTGACTGCCCTTTTTCAATGTCACTTGCTGAGGGAAAAGTTCCACGTGAATGGAGGTTTGTCAATGTAACACTAACATTAAAGAAAAAGTCATGTCACCGCCCGGAAATGATCGTCCAGTTAGCTGAGCGTCTTTAGTTGAAAAACTAATGGAAGTCATCATTCGAGATAGAATTGTGAACCATTTAGAAGACCACCAGGGTTTTCGACGAAATCGCTCATGTCTTACAAATCTATATGACTTCTCTTATGATATAATCAACAAATATTACGAAAGTAAAGCAACTGATGTCATCTCCCTAGATTTTTAAAAAGCGTTCGATGAGGTACTGCGTCAAAGGTTACCAGCAAAATTTAAGTCACCTGCCAGTGATGGGGTTGTACTTGGGTAGCCAGGAAATTGGTTGACTGGCCGTGAGCAAAGAGTTGTGATTTGTGGTTAAGCCCCAGAATAGTTAGAAGTAACAAGTGGAGTGCCACAAGGATCAGTCTTAGGCCGATTCTGTTTCTCATATATATTCATAATGTTGATAATGGGCTGCACTACTAGATATCAAAATCTGCTGATGATGCACAGCTGGGAAATAAATCTACACATGAATGTGAACCTCTAGAGCTTCTTCAAGCTGACGTAGAGATACTGATTGATTGGACTCATAGATGGCAAATGAATTTCGATACCGATAAGTGCAAAGTTTTACATATCGGTAGCAAAATCGTAAAGGCAAGCTCCATTATGAATTCTGTTGAAATACAGAACGTAAATGAGGAAAAAGACTTGGCCGTCATCATTTTTGGTGACGTAAAACCAAGGAAGTAGTGCACAGAAGCAGTGAAAAAGGACGTACAATATTCTTGGATTCATAGATAGGTCCTTCAAATTGAAGTCCAGGGAAATCATTCTAAATCTTTGCACTTCAGTGGTTTGTCTCCGTGTTGAATAATGTCTTCAGTTTGGTCACCCTTCATAAAAAGAAAAAAAGACAATGTATAGAGTGCAGCGTTGAGGTACCAATATGATTCCCGGACTGAGATACAAATCCTACGAGAATAGATTAAACGACTTGGATCTGTTTAGCTTAGAAAAGAGGTTAGGTGATCTGCCACAAGTATTCAGAATTGTCAAAGAATTTGATAATCTTGATTTATTAAGTCCCTTGCGCCTTGATTCGTCTGCTTTCACTTGTAGTAATGGATACAAACTCGTGGGCAAACGCTTTACTTCGAATGAGGCGAAGTACGTTTTCTCGAGGATGGTTAACAAATGGAACGATTTGCCAAATAGAGATGTTGCATTTGATAACAGTTGAACTGATGAATATTTCGCTTCAAGTCCTCGACTTACATTATTCACACCTCCTTAGTCTCAAGACAGTTTGCAGGTTATTTCCCTTCAGTTAGCTATATGACTTTAACGTTTACCACACTAATCTGTGAGTTTCTGGTGTTTTTTCCACTACCACGAACAGCGTCGAAAGGACCCAGTGGTCTGTTGCTGTTTGAATTTATTTGGATCAAGCGGTAGTAGCCTCGCTAAGGTCGGATTGAAAGTTTGTGGGGCCCAAAGACAAATTGAATATCTTGAAGACCAAGAGAAAGGCTGTGAGTAGGCGTGAGAAAAAGCCCAGATTTCCTGTAAGATTAATGTGTTCATTACATTATAACTCAGAGCGCAGTATTCCTAACTAGAAAAGAACATCGCCGTGCCCGAAAATGTTGCTTCCGAAGCCTTACTTGAGGGGAACGCAAGGTCCGAGGCCGTAGCCTCCTACTAACTAACTAACCAGCTAGTGCTTTAATCCAGCCCTGACTCACACCTAACATTGTTCTCAACTCTGAAGCCGTGAACGTGGTTTGTTTACTTGAGGCCTATCAACTGCCAGGTGTCATTAAGATCGTTCACGTCAAGTCCATCAATAGGAAAATATAAGATCACATACACACTCACTGTGTATGTGACCGACCCATGCATGCATGGCCTTGAACCTTGGGTGTGGAACGGCTAAAGATATATCTATATAATTTCCAGTCTGGCATCATCACATTGTGGTCGAATGTGCCTACCTCACTCGGTGAAATTCATTGAAGCTATCTAAATAAATGAACAGAATAGAAATTACTTTAGGAAATAAATGGAAATGTGTATTGCAGTGTTCGGACTACTTATTGCTGAATATACCCAGTTCGAAACAAGCTTATATTACCTGGACGGAGAACAATAAAACTTTTTTAACGAGTGCTTTATTTCTAAATATTTAGCAATTAGGCAACATTATGTGACACCTGGTATTCTGAATAAATAATACTGAAAACAAGGGATCTAACTCCATTTGTCACTCGAAAGTTTTAAACGCAGCTGTGAACTCAGTCCTGTGTGTAAAAGCAATTGCATGTCCTGTTTTATTTATTACTATGGGAGAGGCTCGGCTTAGGCACAATGTCCTTCAGTCAGCCACAGGCTATGTGTATTAAGGAGGGGGCGTGGGAGAAAGTGTGGAACTATTCATGTGTACAGTACTGGAGGAATTCTACACTCGCAGGGCCAGCCACATCCCTTGAACTTAATGCAACCTAAGCTACCCTTTTTTAAACGTCTGTAGACAGCTGGTACTCACAGTTTCCTTGTGGATGATATTCCAACCATCTGTGCTGCCCTTACGCAAAAATACGACTTCTGTACGTCCTGATTAACATACTTCTTGCTCAGCTTCTTCTTGTGGCCCCGGGTTACTCTGGTACTACATCTCAAGAGGGACTGCTAACTGTCAACGTCTTCCAACTGATTTAGAGACTTGAAGGTTGTCATAATGTCACTTCTCTCTCTTCTGTCCTGCGTGGTAGACAGCCGTGTAGCTCTCATCTTTCCACTGTATCTCGGCTGTCTTCATTCAGGTACCATCATAGTTATACGTCTCTGGACACTCAGATATTTTTTTCATGGTTTGATGACTAGACCTGAGAGGCATAATTTAATTTTGTTATATGTCGTGAATAGCTCACCAGTCATTTTCTCATTGATGTACTAAAATGCTATTCTTATATTAGCTTCCAGACCGTTTTCCTCTTTCATAATTTTCTTGAAGTGCAGCTTTGGTGACACATGAGGCACCACGTCGACCTCTAGGTCTTTTAAAACATAGATTTCTGAAGTTTGTCGCCTCGTTAGGTAATGATGGCACGGAGGCCTTCTTTTCATGTGACTTGTTTTTAACTACCTTGAATTCGGACTGAATTTCATCTACCGTCTATGAAACCCACTTTGGCGTTTGTTCAGGTTGCCCTGCAAGCTGATGGAGTCACCATCATTCTTAGGCGTGAGTCCAGTCCATCAGACAAGTCCTTTACACATACCAAAAAACAGCATTGGATACAAGATCAAGCCCTGCAACACCCCACTTCTGATCCTCGTCCCTTACCAACAACGCTCCTCAACCCTGCGTATTTTGCTCCTTTTGCATGAAGGTGATCTGTCCAGTGAAGGAGTCTTTCTCTTATTCCAGCCTGTATCTCTTGCATCTTAACCAACCTCCAATTGTGTATAGTGCCAAAAGCTTTATCTCGATCTGGGAATACACTTTCTATCCATCCAGCTCTTTGATCTACGATGGAGGTTATTCAGTCACAGAGAGTCTGAGAGATTCGTAAATGCATGGCGACCTTTCCCCAAGTCCGTGCTGTCTCCCAATATTGTAGTTTCGCTGTCCCAAATAGCCATTCATTAGCTTTCTGATTATCCTTTCCAGTACTTTACATACGAAACTTTTAAGTGAAACCATCCTGTTCTTCTTCAGTGTGAGTTCTCCATCGCCTTTTCTTAAATCTTTTAAGAGGCAAGACCTTTGCTCTTCCCCACATCTTTGAGATAGTGCCTTCCTCTAGTGGCCAACTGAGTATTTCGCGTGGCCAAGGCAACTGTCTTCACACAGCCTTTCAGCAACATTAGGAGGAGACTTCATTATAACTATCAGTTTTGATGTAGATCAAGAGTTTGTTCTGCTAAGCCTAATTATTGTGTCACTTCAGTCAGTGTCTGTATCTCGCAAGAATTCCCCATCCCACCTTCCCTAATGCTGGGACAGAAGTCGTGTCCTTCACTGTGAAAACACTCTTAAACGTATCATCATTGATTTCCTCATCCTTTGTAGTTATTCTGTCTCTCTCTCTCTCTCTTCTCTCTCTCTCTCTCTCTCTCTCTCTCTCTCTCTCTCTCTCTCTCTCTCTCTCTCTCTCTCTCTCTCTCTCTCCCTCCCCCCTCCCGAGTTCCTTGCCCTGATTAGTTGCTCTTTGACCACTAATTTCCTGTTGATGAAATTATAAGAAAAGTTTTTGGACTGTCTTTTCGTCTTGTCCGTAATATGCTATTCAAGTCCGTGTTCCTCCCTCCTTCATAATGCAATGCATGTTTCATTCTCTCTTCATTATTTTATATGTCGGCTGGTTACGGTGTTGTCTGTATCTCCTCCATGATACAACCATTAACATTTTCGCTTTTTGGTGTTCTTTTATGAAAAAGAAAATCTCTTTCCTTTTCGTGTATCCTCCTCTACATATATCCATCCGTTGGTAGCTTTGTGCTGACTCTTTCAATATAGATTTCACTGAAGCTTCTATAGCACTGGTCTATACTCTGGTTATAGAACTCCCTTTTGCCAGTGTGTGCTTTCAAAGAACTTGGTCAGTTTCACGTTGCTGCCACGATTTTATCTGTTCTTTGGGTTCTGTTCCTCTCTCTCTCTCTCTCTCTCTCTCTCTCTCTCTCTCTCTCTCTCTCTCTCTCTCTCTCTCTCTCTTCGATCCTCCTCGCCAACCACATAGCCCAAATCAAGCTATCCACAATCACATTTTCCTGCCAGTGACTCGTATTTGATAAGTCCTACCTCCTTGATGTTATGTGTAAATGCAAGGTCAGGTGGAGGTGGTGCTTCATCCCATTAGTCCTTGTGTTTCCCTGACTATTTTCGTGAGAATCCATGTTTTCCCTGGCTGTTTGCTTATAAGCAGACTCCCACATCATCAGTATTTTACCCCCTTCAAGGGGATAGGTAATGGCCACTTCCTTCGCCATCTAGATTGTTCCCTCACTGTTATTAATTAACATCATATCTGGGCCAGTGCAGTGCCATGAAAGGCGGTAAGCCAACAGCACCACTGAACACTCCCCACAGTAATTCTAACTCATTCTGCGTTACGTGAATGTGTCGTCCACTGATATTTCCTGGAATTCAGTGGTATCACTTATTAAGAGGGTTAAACCCCTTCCCGTTCCTCCTTTATCTTCTCCATCCCCTCCTTGCTATTTTGGTGTACCCTTCTGAGCAGATTAAGCTGAGCATTAGCAGGCTCTCTCTCTCTCTCTCTCTCTCTCTCTCTCTCTCTCTCTCTCTCTCTCTCTCTCTCTCTCTCTCTCTCTCTCGTGGGTTTTGTTCTCCTACGATATGGTCTACTTCCATTTACCATCTACCCGTCTGCATTCATACAAGACACCTCCTGCTCAAGGCACGCACTGCTGATTCATCCCGGCCTCTCTGTTAGAAGTGTTGTTCCTCCCTCTGGCCCCATCCGATTATCTCGTTTATTGCCTTTTGCCCTGTTCCTAAATCTCTCTCTCTCTCTCTCTCTCTCTCTCTCTCTCTCTCTCTCTCTCTCTCTCTCTCTCTCTCTCTCTCTCTCTTGGGTTTACCACTCCTGACGGACACTCCCTTGAACTTTTTTTTAATTTGTGTGTGTGTGTGTGTGTGTGTGTGTGTGTGTGTGTGTGTGTGTGTGTGTGTTGGGGTGGGGAGGTTTATTGGCCTAGTTAAGCATCTCTTGCCCATATACCTATATACCCCACTGCTATGCCTGCATTTACAGATTTTCCCAACTTGCCTTACTTCTCGACCTGTATGTGGCAAGGCTGTCATACCAAGTAGCTGTTTCATATGTTCTTGTCTCTGGCTTCTCTTTCCTCCCTTTTATTATCTAATGTAGTTCTTTGTCCTCCTCCTCCTCTTACCTATTGAACTTATCTCAGACCTGCTCCTTCAACATCGCAGGATTGTCCTGAACGACTTTTACCCTCTTCATTCTTTCACCCACGGCTCCCCACGCTTCCCTGACAGTTTTGTTTCTGGGTGTATACCACCTTTATGGCTTCATTCAGTATTTCGCCCTGCCTCTTTGACTGAGAATTCCCGGACTTCTCCTACCCTTCAGTTATATGTGCTTCGTAGCTTTCCACAGCCCTAGATCATTTTCCCCAGTTCGTGCTTCTCTTCCCCTTCATTCTTCAATGAATACTGCTGGGCAGAAGTCCTTCCCGCCCGATCTCCAGCCTAGCTTGGGACCCCGCTACATTCGCACGTACCGATGTTAAGAGCATACTCCAATAATTTTGTCTTGCATTCACTTTTGTCTCGGTGTTATCCATTTTGCGTACCTCCCCTGACCGTTTTCTTTCTTTGGAACTATGCACTCTGATTCCTTCACGTTGATTGCTCTACTCAAAGCATAAACCTTTTTTTTTTTTTTTTTTTACAATTACCGAGTGTATGGTAGCAGTTGTAAAGTTTCCAATCTCCACACCAAACATCCCGATATCGCCATTTATCTAAATGTCATTTTCAATATTCACTTCTTACATATCCTTCGTACGTGTCAAAAAAATATCCCATTGATTCCTCCTCCTCTTTGTCTCATTAATATCCATGATGTTTTGTTGATGAATTTGGAAACAAGCAGCAGGCTTAACCTAGCCTAGTCACTACATTTAAAAACCGCACATTTTTTTTCTGCTTTGGTTTTCAATAACCTACTTGCCTGGTGTATGTAGTGCTAATGGCCTTATGATGACTCACAAGTCACAAGAGAAAATAGTTTATTTGTCTTGTGGCTCAAAATTGCAGGGAAAGGTCACCCAAGCTTTGAGGCAAGCCGCAGGGCTACACAGTTGTCAACTAAAATAATACAGGTCCATTTTCCTTGTTCTTCCTTTGGCTTTTCTCATTATGTCACTATACTCCACCTTAAAAGTATGAGTGCAATGCAGTAGAATGCCTAGTTTCTAAAATGGCATGATTCGTAAATGGTGCAAAATAATTAAGGTGGTGGGTGTCCTATCCGGCAACGCCCTTTCAACCGTCATCATTAACATCTCCCGTCAGACTTTTGTCTTAATTTACCAGCTATTTTGCTGCTTCCCACATGAATATTCACTTCTAAAACACTCTTGGGGGCCCTACGTGTTTTCCTTCCACCGTTACCTGTAAAATAGGTGTTTCTGTAATCTAATCTAACGGATAATAATCTCCCAATCTATTGCAGTCGCTGTGCTGGAGGAGAAAGCTCGTGCGGATGTATGCTTGGCGAGTGTGTGTGTGTGTGTGGCTTTGTCTGGCGATGTTTGTGTGTTGTGATGTTTCTCGGGGTGCGGGGTGCTTGTGTCTGCATGCTGCTTGTGTCTGTGTGAGTTGTTTGTAGGTACCTGTGTGTACTTTACTGGGAGGGAGCTGTATATTCAGAGGGTCACATCTCTTGAAGTTTCTCAACTGCCGTACAACTTTTTTTTAAACTTGTGCATGCTATCCACATTCGCAGTCTCATAACTCAGTTTATTCCATCCACCCACTACTCACATTGTAAAAATGCTCCTTTACGTCTCTTACAAACGCCGTGGTTAATTTCATGCTATGGCCTCTGGATGCTCATTCCTTGCATCTTCTGCAGAATTGTTCACTGTCTCCGCCGCTAAAGTGGTTTAAACAAAAGGTTGTGTATGTCTAGGGGTGTTCATGTGTGTGGAGATCTTGTCTTCCGGAGCCTTTTGTGTTTATGTGGTTGGTATTTACTGACCACCACTTGTGTGTAGGGGGGGGGGGTTGCGTGTATGTTTGTTTATACATATGCATTTGTGTATGTTTAAATGATTAACTATTTTGGTGCACGGGGAGTTTACCCTAATTGGGCCCCATCCTTCTTTTATGTCCTTTTCTATCATGCATACTCTTGAATTTCTTATATTCTCTGCACTCGTTTTCATAATGTAACGTGTTGTTCTCATCCACTTCACTGTTAACGTACAAAGATTTCCAAATATTTTTTCTTATCTTTCTCTTGCCCAGTATCCTAATGAGTCCACCAGTTGACGTGTTCTTCCCCGTCTCGGAGAACTGTTCCATGTCGACTGAGGAACCTGGCAGTTGTGATCAGGTCTCCCCTCATCCTTCTGACTCCCAGCCTGAGCAGGTCTGTGCTCCCTGATTTGGAGTACAGTTTTTGTTGGTTGAGGAGAGAGGGTTGGGTGAGCGAATGAAGAGGAGGGATGATGAAATGAAAGAGGGAGTGTGGTGAGAGGTGAGATGGAGAAATAGAGAGGCGACATGGAGGGTGGCGAGGAAACATAGGAGAGAGAGAGAGAGAGAGAGAGAGAGAGAGAGAGAGAGAGAGAGAGAGAGAGAGAGAGAGAGAGATCGTGTGTTTTAAGTGATGAACGTTCAATGGATGTCTGTACTTGTTTGACTTACACGTTTGTAAATGTTCTCTGTTGATGCCTTACGACATTTCCAAGGGAGCGGGTGACTAATTGTCTGTTACCAGATTATTACGTAAGAGCCAAGGAAGCGGACCACAACAGTGATGAGTGGGGATAGCCGCCATGTCTTGACATCGCGTTAAATATAGTGTGATGTTAAAAACAAGTGATAATCGATAAACGATAACATAATCCATTTCCACTATAACTTACAGCGCATAAATTCTCTGTCATACAAATGGACGCGTAAAGTTCTGCTCCAATAATGTCATTGTCAAAACACAAAAACAAATCACAGCATCTGTATTGACAATGTACATTTCCGTGTTTTAGTAATGAACCAATTAACGTATGCATCAATCTGCATCATGAAATTAGACAAAAAATAAACTCCATTATGATTTGGCTTTGATGAGCAATTTCTAGCAAATATGAAACAGATTCTGCATAAATAATTGATGGTAAACTTTGACAGAAGTTCCATTTTTAATTCTTGAAGTGGCAACCAACTTGTTGAAGGTGAGGTGCACGTTCGTAATTTAGTGTTAACTTTGTATCATTTCCAGCTTTACTAGTTGATTATGCTTTGTTTTCTTATACTTCATGTACTTCAGATCGACACCTTTAAAGAATTATATTGATTTTTATCCTTGATAAAAATAGAGATGGGTTTTGGTGAGTGAAGCGTGTGGCACGTTACATCAGGCAGGGAATGGGAGCATAAACAACTGACTGTAAATACCATTTAGTCTGGCATTTGCTTGGTCTTTCAGGGGTGGTATGATACTCACAGCTCTGTGGCTTGATTGTTGCTTCGATTTTCTAGTCATTTAAGCGTACAGCCCGCAACCATCCATGCAGACAGTAATTTCACTTTTCAATCGTTGTCTTTCTCTTCCTTGTACATATTTCTCTTTGACGTTTGTAATGTTTGTAATACGATGGAAACTCGTCTTTAGCCTTGAAAATCTTAACTGAAACAGCACACTTGGCACCTCGTCTCTGACTTGGTTTATCTGGTAAATTCCTCCGACTTCGACTTCCCTGCAAAAACGTTAATGAGAACGACTGAAGAACTACAGTGTGATGATTTTACACGGCGCCAGTGTGCTCGCTGTGAGCATGCTGCTGCCAGCTGATACACTCATCACACTTATGCCAACTGATCCACTCACCACACACTTTCAACTGACTCGCTCACCACACACACTTTCAACTGATCCACTCATCACACACACTTTCAACTGATCCACTCACCACACACACTTACAACTGATCCACTCACCGCACACACTTTCAGCTGATCCACTCACCACACACACACACTTTCAACTGACCCGCTCATCACACACTGACTGCCAGCTTGCTACACTCGGAACACCCTCACTGCCAACTGATACAGTAACCACGTACACACTCTCAGCAGATGCATAAACCACACACTGCCAGGTGATACATCCATCACAGCCTTGCTGCTTGTGATAAGCTAGTGAAACCCTTCTGAATCAGCAAGGCTTAAACATTCGCGAGGATGTGTGTAGTATATCTCCCCATTTACGCCTTAGACATCTTTGTGCCTCAGCTCCTCAGTTCAGATCAGGTAGAGCCTCTTGCAGTCACTATGTGGGAATCCTAGTAATGAGTCTCTGTGGCATGTCTTAACAAGTTTGGCTAAGATAGTGCACAAAATATATGGACCAAGAACTGAAAATGAAGTGACCGTGACCTTTGAACTCTTTAGGATAGATTTTGAAAATGATCTTGGCTGATTTATCTCGTGTTTTATGTTGGGTATGTGGAGAGATAACTTTGTGCTAAATTTCAGTCACATTGGCTTAGACATAATCAGGTTCTGGCCAAGAACTCAAAGTTGTGTATTTTGGTAACATTTGACCGTTAGAAATACACAGAAATAAGAAACTGAAACTTTCTTACACTCCCAGTGAGGAGCGTGCGAAAACAACCTTATGTCAAATGTCATAAACATTGTCTGAAATATGACCAAATGAAGACTCTTTTGTGTGCTTTAACCCCCACAGAATAGAAAAAAAATCACAAGAGCATTGAGTGTATTGTATTTGGCACGTGGAAAAGAATCTGCGAATAATATTTCGTCTAATTTGATCGACATTGTAAAGGACAGAAACTAGATATATTTGTTTTGACCTTTGAGCTCCATGAAATCCATTGATAAGCCCTGAATAAAAGCTAAACCGAAAAGATGTCTGAGCGCGCTGAAAAAAGTACGCGCTAGCAAAGTTTAAAGTCAATGAAACAATGACGCAAAACCTTAATTCTTGGAGGAAAAAAAATGAAAGAGACTTCGTAAAAACGTTATATTTCACTTCACAGTGAGGGATATACGATGTTACATCCATCATACACTCATCCAACTGATGTATCTCCCTCCACAAGCAGGGATATACGATGTTACATCCATCATACACTCATCCAACTGATGTATCTCCCTCCACAAGCAGGGATATACGATGTTACATCCATCATACACTCATCCAACTGATGTATCTCCGTCCACAAGAAGGGATATACGATGTTACATCCATCATACACTTCCATTTGACTGATATATCTCCCTCCACAAGGAGGGGGATGTGATGATGCATCCATCATACATTCACATCCAACTGATGTATCTCCCCGCAAAAGGAGGGAGCTACGATGATACATCCATCATACACTCACATCCAAGTGATGTATGTCCCACACTCTCACTCTTGCATAACACGTTCACTCATTACTAGTTGATGCGCTCATCATACCTGGTACGCTTGCTACCAACTGATGTACTCAAGAGTCACTGCCAGTGATACACTCGCCATACAGTCACTAACAACTGAAACACACACCATGCAGTCATTTTCAAGTGATTCTCATACCTAACAGTCTCTGTCAACTGATATACTCACCATACAGTCACTTTCAACTGACACATTCACCATAAAGTCATTACCAACTAATACACCCACCAAACAGTCATTTTGACTGATAAACTCACCATACAGTCACTTCCAGTCGATACCCCTCACCATACAGTCACTATGAACAGATACTTTAGCCATACATTTCCCGTCAAATGATACACTCGCCATACAGTCGACATCAACTGTACACTCAGCAGCAAATCACTCGCACACACGAGCAGGCAAATTAGTTTCATAATGTATTACTGATTTAAAGTGTTGATGATTGTCACAATTCCATATCTAGGGGTAGAAAGTAGGCCTCCCCTGAGCAAGGGGTTCTCAGCTTTTGCCTGGGGGCAGCATGCCGCCCCTGAGTGTAAAGGATCAGGCCGTATCTGGTTCCAATATGCTCCCCTGAATATGGGGGTCTCTGTCCGCATCTAGGGTAGTAGGCCTCCCGTGAGTATTTTGCATCTCATTTTACACCTGGGGGCGGCGGTAAGCCTCCGCTAAGTGTGGGAACTCCGTCCTGGGGTGGTAGTCCTCCCCTGAATGAGGGGGAGGGTGGGGTGCTCACGTGCATGTGGTGGAGGCCAGCCACAGTGTGAGCGCTCGGAAGATGCTGAACTTCTCCCTTGATGATAGTTGTGCTCCTGTAGGGGGGTGTGGGGTGGTGTGCCTCTCACGAGACCCAGACCAGGATACCGTGTCATAGATTAGTGTTGGGGTCGAGGAGCCCTGGTTGTGAGAAAGTTGTATAAGGTAGAAAGGAAAGAGGCAGGTGGTAGTTCAATATATCGACCCCGTGTGCCGTCCCGGTGACCACTCCAAGCTGCTCTCCCGCCCCGCCACCACCCGCCGCCTCCTCCTCCTCCTCCTCCTCCTCCTCCTCCTCCTCCTCCTCTTCCTCCTCCTCCCGACACAGCCAAATTGAATTCAAGACAAGAAACTGGTAGGAGGCACAATGATCTCTTATAGATACCTGTGTCCTGGAGTAGGGCAAATATCGCTAATCGTGTCCGTGGAAAATGTAAACGAACGCGACAGTACGAGTTGATTGCATATTAAAACCACATGAATGACAATAAATAGTCTTAAATGTTCCCGGATAAAGATATTTTCATCCTCTCCCCACTCCAGGCCATCGCCTACCTTCCCCCTCCCACCGCTCCCCTCCCTCCATCCTCGCCGCCTCTCGGGATACG
The DNA here is from genome assembly GCF_036320965.1 of Panulirus ornatus. NCBI lineage: Eukaryota > Metazoa > Arthropoda > Malacostraca > Decapoda > Palinuridae > Panulirus > Panulirus ornatus. The sequence goes on along the minus strand of NC_092225.1, from coordinate 90,337,194 downwards.
TCCCCGAGCCGCCTCTTCACTTCCAGGCAAATCCCCCAAAGTGTGGAAAGTCTACGGATCTTACAACACACATTTCACTTATTGTTGTTTGATGAACTCTAGCAAAGTCATGCTGAATCACAGTGATTGTTAAAACTTTTCCTAGCTCTTGCTGGAGTTTCATGATCATCGCTGTCGTGCTAGACCAGGGAAACTTTTTTTGCTGTTTCTGGTGGACGCGTCACATCTGCGGCCTGATCCGTCCGTTTTATCGCATTGGCCCTCATGAAATCACGACGTGGCTGTCCTTACTGAGGGGCCCCGGGCCAAACGCAGTTGCTACATAATCAATTTTCCCCGCTTCTTGTTACAAGTGTCTTTTATGTTTTGTTTTATTTTTTGCGCGGATTTCTTTGTTCTTTATATGTTTAGACAGAGGAAACAATTTGATGAGAGAGTGAAGTACAGGAGATGCGAGGTAAATTATTGTTTATTCCTAGGTGGCGCGTGGCGGGGGGGATGAGTGTGGTGTGAGTGCTAGCGGCGAGGCGTGGAGGTGGGTACCTTTGCCCCCGAGAAGTGAGGTCACTGCATGGCGGCGGGCTAAGCACTGTATTGATTGGTGCACGCGGGCAAGAGGAGCGGTGCCGGCGGCGTGGTGGGAACACGTGGCCACCACCAGAGTCGCCACAGCCACGCGGGCCGTCCTACTGCCGCTGCTCTCCCTCTAGCACCAGCCTCCTGCCTCCTCCCTGCTGCACCACAGCTTTTTTTCTGCCTGATGCAGTGTGACGCCCCAGACCCCCTGCCTGCCACACGTGCTCGGTCACCGCTGCTATGCTTCCAGTAGCAAGAAATATTACATATCGTGCAGGAGAGGCATGTTGAGGAGGCCAGCATCACATGATCAAATTTCCGTACTTGCATCGTGATATCTAAAAGCAATTTTCGTTCCTTATACCATACTGTCGGTGAAGCACGTGTGATTAATTTGAAGAATGATTAGTGGTCGTGAGCTGCAACACAATATTGTGAACAAATAGTGAGCGATAAAGGAGTGAAATGCCATTGGACCGCACAACCGCAAGAGAAACTAGCGGGAACTGTTAAAAATATGAACTCGGTATCGACTGTGAATCTGTGAGTGGCGGAAGCGTATCTGATACATGGACTGCGGGAAACACGTTTTTTCTCAGGTGCGGTAGAGATAGTGGCCCCGTCCTCCGCAGCACTGGTAAACTTGCTGCTGGCGGAGACATCAGTGAAGGACGTTGAGCTGTACCAGCAGTAGCCAGACATGTGACTCCAGCATTACGCAATACGGGATTAAGTGTGCAGAGGGGCAGCCTGTGAGCAAGCATTGAGGAAAGGGCCCGGGCAAGGGAGTGGAGGTGGAGGCGGCGTGGCGGCTGACAGTGGCCAGGTGATGGTGGGAGGACCGCGTTGACTCCTCCCCCCCCGGGCGTGCCAGGTCAACTAAGGGCAGCCTGAAGGTAGCCCTGTCCCCCCCGCAGCCCCGTGTGAGTGTTGTACGCCACCCCGCACGGCCTCCACCAAGGCCTTGCCGGTCTTTATTGATGTTGTGCCGGCCTGTGTGTGTGTGTGTGTGGTCTAACCTACCTCGTCTTGAGGCTAGGCTATTTACAGTGATGTTTACCTAGCCCCGTCATCACGTGGCTCGCAGAGCAAGAAATTGGAGTGGTGTGTGATTCTGAGGTGCCTATGGTGATTATATAAATCGGTTTGCATGAACCATATGTCTTGAAATAGAAATCAGCAAGTGTAAAATGTGTTGTTGTGTGCTTGTAATGAAGTTTTGCCGTGTGTGTGCAGGAACCGCTAACAACTAGCTGAAAATATTTAGTTTAAGATATAAACATTACTGCAGCCACTGCATAGGTGGTTACAATGATTGTCGAGGTTTATTTGTAAAGGTTCATCGTGAGACATATTACGGTGATGAAATTTGTTCACGGATTAAGGTGTTTGCCAAGCCGTATGGTGTGCATGTGGACAGGAATTTATATGACTAAAAGATGCGAGTGACATTTGTCGGATGAATTATATGGATACAGATATTACAGTTGTTAGTGTACAGTTGGTAAAGTAATTTTGGGGAGGGGGGTGGGTATTGATTCTAAAGATTTGCAATAAGTGGTTGCTATGCCTATCGTTACGATACCTGTAGGGGGTTACTATTATTGTTAAGATAAACTTTGTTATAGGGTATTGCTGCAGTCATCCAATGGTTTTAATGGAAAGTACATTTTAGTGGCTATAAACTTGATATTGGGATTTGTAGCTTATTAAAGGAACGATTTTTTTTTTTTTTGTTACTCGAAGACGTCTTACATTGATATTAGCATGATTAATAGGCTTTATAGCCTGTGTAGTTTTGTCGTTGTACCTCTGTTGCACTGATTATAATAGGCTGTATGACTATTTCAGGGATTAAAGCTGCTATAATGACTCAATTTGTAATACTGACTTCGGTAGTATGAGACTGGAAGGCTGTTACAGTAATGTAAATGTAACATTGTTATTAGCAGTGTTAAATTTATTTACAAGTATGCAGTGAAATCAAGCTTAGAACGATTACCGTGTAACTAACCGACCGTCTTTAACAGTACTATTGACAATGCGTTGAGTTATTTTAGCGATTTTAATTTCTTTTTGATTATATTAGAATAACTTGTTTGTCATAATGACAGAGAGGGTGCTTACATATGAAGTGAAAAGGAGGATTGTGGTTGAAAGCCCTCAGCTCCATTATATATATATATATATATATATATATATATATATATATATATATATATATATATATATGTGTGTGTGTGTGTGTGTGTGGTTTCCTGGTCTCTTAAATTCTCATTTGTTGAAATAAAGCAATGACATCAGTCGCCCTTCACACTGACGTGTTGAGTCCAGGCACGTGCGTATGTGCGCTCGTCGACTGACCGAAACACTGATTATATCACGTTATGGTGTGGACGCCGTTGTATATGCTGTATACAGAAAGATCATGAACACCAGACAACAAACAATTGTCAGTTCATCTCTACGTAAAGTGTAGAAATGGCAGGTATGACAACTGCCGAGGAAAACCGTAAAGTATGGATTGCTGGATGGCAGTTGCCTCTTTAACTGGATGGTGCATATTATTCAGCCAGCTTGGTAGTTTAGACATTACACTGATGTATGGAACCAACCGTTGTCCAGTGGTGGACTACTTCGCTCACGTTTTGTTCCTGTACATATCGGAGGTGGCTGGTGTTAAAATAAAAGATAATGCCCAACCGAAAACTATTTTTATTGTCATAATGCTATTGTTACTGTTATTGTTATTGCATACAAAACCGATACATGTAATGCATGCATTGTTCAGGAATTGTCCCGATTGTTTGACCATAGGAGCCTCGCCTGGCATTCATATACAGTCCATCATCCTGGTGATACAGCGGATTAATTTACCTTTATACAATAAAAAAGAATATATATAAATAATACTGAACACCTCATAGTGCGAAATTTAAAGAAATGTCAACTGTAATTCATCAAGATATAAAGGCGAAATACACTAGCACAGATCAGTAATCTGAAGTGGCAGAGAGCGTAGAGAATTAGCAGGGAATTTTGTTTGCAATAAGGTAGGTGTGTGTGGTAGGTTGGGATGAGAGATGTGGCGGCACGTGGTAGCTTGGGAGCGGTGAGGGAGAGTCTGTGGGGACATCTACTCCTCGGGGGAACACCGGCCACACGCCACAGTTGCCAGCTAGTCCGTTTTCACTCTCGTCTCCACATGCTTGAGGGAAAGTGGTTGTTAAGAGTGTATCTAATCATGCATAATGGCGAATGTAATGCTACAGTCAAGCTGTTACGGAGGGAGATGAGCATTCTGCAATATTTGCGTGCAGTATACTGCTTTCAGCCCGGCATCGGAGTTTCCGCTTCGTATTATGAGGAGGGGAGCGGCATCACAGTATCATCATGCAGTAGTTTGACGACCAACTAAACTACGTGCAAATCGATGAACTGTTATTTTAATGAAAACGGACACACCCACGTTTTTTTATTGGAAATTTTATTCCGCCATTATAACGTTAAACATTAACACTCGTGTGTTGCACGTCAAAGTGCAGTTTATTGTTATAATAATTGGTTGTTTTAAGTGCAAGGTGGACAGAGATATTCAATTTAAGTACCAGTAACGGCTGCCAAAAATTTGGTGGCTGGCTAGAACTGCCAACGTCAGGGGGATTTAGCCCCTGGCCAGAGATGGGCAACTCAACGCTGCTTTGGTTGCCAGTTACCCTAAAACTTTCAACCATGCTAACAAGACGTCTTTTACGACTTGAAAAGACATGGTCGCCTTGGAAATTATTTAAGGGGAACAGTCACCTGAATGTGATTGCCATGTGGTGGTAATTTTGCCGTTTATTCCGGATGGCGCCTGAAAAACTCCACGGGCAGCGAACATCCTGCCTGGTGGGAGTGGGGTGGGCTGAGTGGACCGGTAATTAGGTTGTGGGCCGAGCCAGAGCAAAAGTGTCGCCCCAGTTTTGTCTTATGGCCTGCACCAACCACTCGGCGCCTCGCAACATCTAACTCTGTACGGCTGACGTGCGTCTTATCTCCCGTGGCAGATTGAGACGCGTATTGAGATAAACATTCGTTGGCAACTACAAGCTGGATTTGGCAGCCAACACCTGTCATTCACAATTTTTATGGACTGTTTATAAACGAGTGACTCCATTATCTTCATTCGCTCATTTTATGTGAAATTTGGTAACTATGTTGCGAACAATATATTCGAATTTATATTAAATGTTATTGTTATTTGGGAATAACTTGTTATGGTCAGTTAGTAAATTATAAAATTGGACAAACTGGTTACTCTGTGACTGAAGCAGCGTGTTTGTCATCTCGAGCAACGTCAGGTAGAAAGGTATCACCGGGAGCGCCCTGCCTCTCTTCAGGAATAACGCACTCTTTAATGCCGGTAAGTTTTGAAAACTGATATTTTGATCTATAGGAATATTTTATAGGCAGGAACGCTATAACTATATGAGGTTAATTCAATACGTTATCTGAATATTGGGTTTGTAAATCTTTAGATATTGATTGTAACCTGGTGGGTCAGGCGACCACATCGGGGCCTAGATAGAGTTGCCAGAAGTTATTTTTTTCCCTGTGGAAAAATCTGTGTAATATATATCTATTTGTTGTATTTATTTCAAGAATAGTCAAAAAGTTACAGAAACTGTATATAGAGGGTACAGTATTGCGTCGAGTGTTGATAAGCTCCACAAGCGGGAAATTAAAATGTGTAAACTCTTCAGCGCCAATCACTCACGTTGTGCTTGATCCGGTGTGACTGTCGGCTAGAAGTGGTCCTCCGAGTATGGTGTTCTCTTTAGATATGAAAGTTATTTATCTGACTAAACAGAGAGCTTTTTCCGCAGAAGATTTTTTTCTTGTGTGTATATTTGCAAAAACGATTAATTTGTGGACCAACAGCATACCACTAATTCACCAATTGTTTTAGATTTGTTCAGTTTCAACCTTGAAACGATGGTAGACTCAGTGAAATGTATCATTGCCTTTACATCTGTGTAACGAAGTGTTGCATGTAAATCATTTTGTAATTAAGGTACGTGGTCTGATAAAAAGAAGATAACATTTCGTCTGTCGCGGTCAAGTGTGGAAATGAGCAGCCCAGTTATGGCTATCATGGTGGAGAATTTGCTTGAGACGATAATGCAAGTGTTATTATATATCAGTTCTCTCGTATAGGAGGGTCAAGGTGTACATATTTTTGCGCATAATTTTTCCCCAAGATTACGCACCTCGGATGTCTACTGTTTCCTCTTTGTGATCGTCGATAGCAGAAAGAGTGCGATCAGCCGGCAAGGTAAACAAACCCTATTTAAGCAGTTTTTTTGATGATAGAACGCTCTTTACGGGAAATCCTGTCAATGAAACAGTGAAAATATTAATATCATCGCCCGAAAAGTAGCCCAGAAAATTTCCCGGTGCCGCGGAAGATGCGAAATAATGGGAGATAATTGTATGACAGATCTGCTTGACTGACTTCGTCTTCGTCAGCGAATGTTTTGGTCATTGGCTTTGGCTAATGTAACACGACTGTTGGAGGAGCTGTGGTGGCACCCCATCCTGACCATACCTGCCACACTGTTCACTTTAACCTCCACGTTACCAATGGCGAGTATTCCTTTAAGCATGGTCGCTCAGTGATCTGAAACCTTTAGATTGGTGTTAATAGTGTCAAATGTCATGATTAGAGGTGAGATACGAGGTGAGATCTGGGTGAGGGAACGTGAGATGCGAGTGACGTGCTTGCTTGGCCACTCGATCTCTCAAGCACTGTGATTGTGAATCGGTTTATGGGGGATGGCAGTGGCCATATGTGGTGAATGGGAGGTTTTATGGCTGTATGTCACTTACTCATGAGTACAACGGTCTAAGTAATGTGTATATTAGAGCTTGGTGGCCCCAAGCAAAAGTTGATAGAAGTGCTTTTTTGGAAAAAATGAATATGAAAACCAGTTTTGAGGATTAAGTTCTTTTACAGAAAGACAGTTGAGTTCCAATTTAGTGCTGCCACAGAAATAACTTTGGAATATAAGTGATTTTATTTTGCAGTGGTCTAGTGTTCAGAAAATTGAATAAACAGTGATGGGGTGGATTTGGAGCATTTTTTGTGTATCCTTTGATTATGAAATAATGATATAAAAGAAAGTTAATCTTGGAGAAGGCTTTGAAGAACATGGAAATTGTGTGGCTGATTAACAAAAATTAAAAAGGGGCAAATACATTTAGAAATCAGCAGAAACTATGAACCTTGCTTAACTTTCCCAAGCAGCCAAGATTGATATTTTGTTTTCATCGTCTTTTGAAAAATGTTATTGTTACAGTTTTGTGTTTCAATTTTTGTTTGCTGTGTTTAAGTAAAGATTTTGAATTTGTATTTACTTCATCCCACCAAGGGCAACCACTCCCAGCAAACGTGTTTTTGCCATTTAGTGGGGTGTTGCAAACCTCATAGATGTTGGTATATTTTGACAACAACTTTGAAGGTAAAGGGAAAGCTTTGCTGCTTAGGAAAGTTAGGTGAGGTTTATAGGGTTCTTTGGGTCTTGGCCATGTTGATATTGACCCATTGATCTTGGACAACCCTCAATATTAATATTATTATTGTTGAGTGATGGTTGATGCTGAATAGGCACCAAGGTAAGTTAGTCACACAATTATAGAAATGAGGTGCTGTTTAGTGATGCAACTAAGCAGCTATATCAAACTGTATTAGTGTGATAATACATTTAGTAATAGATATAGACTTGTGAGCGAAGGTTTTAGCTTGAATGACATTCAGTATTTTCCTCAACAGAACTGTTGACATATTAGTATGGAATAATTTGGTAATTAGTCACATCATGAATATGTGTAAAGGTGTGTGATTAATACTTTTCATCACATCTATGGATGATGACATTATTTGCATTTTTCTAGATATGAAGTTCATAAATATTTCTTTTTAAGTTTTCTGCTTTACTTTTATTTCTCTTTTGATATAACAATCTCATAAGGAACCAGTGGTCTGTTATTGTTTATTTTCTTTTTTAACTGTAATCATGTTGCTGAAGTAAGAATAAGTATAAGGTATTAAAGCAATAGCTTTAAGGCATCTAAATATCTATTTCCATACTTGATATTTATCCTGAAGTAGTACTGTACTCACATGTATATGGATTGAGGTTACACTGCAAGTGAAAAGTCACCAATAGCAGAGATATATCATTGTCAATTGATAAAACAACTAGTTTCATCAAAGAGCTCTGTAGATGAGCCCTCTTGTTCTTGTTACTGAACTCAGTATGGCCTTGGGCAGCAGGTTCTTGTGGAAGAGGGGGTCATGTGGTAACAAAAAGAACCTTTCAGAAAAGAGGGCTTTGGTAGCTTGAATAACCATAATTTTTTTATGTCTCCTAGATTGACTAATATTTTTGGTAGAAACCATGCTGTCAATGGACTGAAAATGGACTGAACAAGGTCATGTGAAATGTCTGGGGTAAACCAGGGAAAGGTCTGTGGGGCCTTGATGTGGGTAGGGAGCTGTGGTTTTGGTGCTTTGCATAAAACAGTTAAAGACTGAGTGTGAACAAATGTGGCCTTTTTTGTCTGTTTTCCTGGCACTACCTTGCTGAAGCAGGGGGTAGCAATGCTGTTTCCTGTGGGGCAGGATAGTGCCAATGTGGCCTTTTTTGTCTGTTTTCCTGGTGCTACCTTGCTGAAGCAGGGGGTAGTGATGCTGTTTCCTGTGGGGCAGGGTAGTGCCAGGAATGGATGAATAGGTACCTGTGTATATATGTATATGTGTGTGTATGTGTATATGTTGATATGTATATGTATGTATGTTTGTGTGTATGGGTGGTTATGTATACATATGTGCATATGAATGGATGGGCCGTTCTTCATCTGTTTCCTGTTGCTACCTCGCTGACGTGGGAAATGGCGTTCAGGTATGATAATGATAAGCTTTTACCAAGGATGTAAGGCATGTGAACAAGTAGGAAGAGAGGAAAGTGATTGGTTCCCAGTAAATGTCGGTTTTCGGCAGTGGTGCGTGATGTCTCTATGGTTGTTTAATTTGTTTATTGATGGTGTAGCTAGGGAGGTGAATGCAAGAGTTTTGGAGATAGGGGCAAGTATGCAGTCTGTTGTGGATGAGAGGGCTTAGGAAGTGAGTCAGTTGTTGTTCACTGATGATACAGTGCTGTTGGCTGATTAGGGTGAGAAACTGCAGAAGTTGATGACTGAGTTTGGTAAAGTGTGTGAAAGAAGAAAGCTGAGGGTAAATGTGAATAAGAGCAAGGTTATTAGGTTCAGTAGGGTTGAGGGACAAGTTAATTGGGATGTAAGTTTGCATGGAGAAAAACTGGAGGAAGTAAAGTGTTTTAGATATCTGGGAGTGGACTTACCAGCGGAAGAAACCATGGAAGTGGAAGTGAGTCACAGGGTGGGGGAGGGGGCGAAGGTTCTGGGAGCGTTGAAGAATGTGTGGAAGGCGACAAGGTTATTTCAGAGAGCAACAATGGATATGTTTGAAGGAGTAGTGGTTCCAACAATGTTATATGGTTTCGAGGCATGGGCTATAGATATGGTTGTGTGGAAGAGGTTGGATGTGTTGGAATTGAAATGTTTGAGGACAATATATGGTGTGAGGTGGTTTGATTGAGTAAGTAATGAAAGGGTAAGATAGATGTGTGGTAATAAAAAAAAAGTGTTGTTGAGAGAGCAGAAGAGGGTGTATTGAAATGGTTTGGTCACGGGGAGAGAATGAGTAAGGAAAGATTGACAAAGAGGGTATATATGTCAGAGGTAGAGTGAACGAGAAGTGGGAGACCAAATTGGAGGTGGTAGGATGGAGTGAAAAAGATTTTGAGCGATTGGGGCCTGAACATACAAGAAGGTGAAAGGCATGCTAGGAATAAAGTGAATTGGAACGATGTGGTATACCGGGGTTGATGTGCTGTCAGTGGATTAAACCAGGGCATTTGAAGCATCTGAGGTATACTATGGAAAGTTTTGTTGGGCCTGGATGTGGAAAGGAAGCTGTGGTTTCAGGTGCATTACACTTGACGGCCTAGAGACTGAGTGTGAACGAATGTGGCTTTTGTTGTCTTTTCTTAGCGCTACCTCGCGCACATGCGTGGGGAGGGGGTTGTCATTTCATGTGTGGCGGGGTGGCGACGGGAATGAATAAGGGCAGACAGTATGAATTATGTACATGTGTATATATGTATATGTATGTGTGTATGTATATGTGTGTGTGGACGTGTATGTATATACATGTGTATGTGGGTGGGTTGGGCCATTCTTTTGTCTGTATCCTTGCGCTACCTCGCTAACGTGGAAGACAGCGACAAAGTATGATATAATATGATAATATGATTTGTATATATGTTTTTTTATTTTTTTTTATTATACCTTGATGCTGTCTCCCGTGTTAGCAAGTTAGCACATATGCATACTTATACATCTCAACGTATACATATATATACACACACAGACATATACATATATACACATGTACATAATTCATACTGTCTGCTCTTATTCATTCCCATCACCACCTCTCCACACATGGCATGAAAACCCCCTCCCCACGCATGTGCACAAGGTAGCGCTAGGAAAAGGCGACAAAGGTCATATTCATTCACACTCGGTCTCTAGTTGTCATGTATAATGCACCAAAACCACAGCTCCCTTTCCACATCCAGGCCCCACAGAACTTTCCATGGTTTACCCCAGATGCTTCACATGCCCTGGTTCAATCCATTGACAGCACGTCGACCCCGGTATACCACATCGTTCCAATTCACTCTACTCCTTGCACGCCTTTCACCCCTCTGCATGTTCAGGCCCCAATCACTCAAAATCTTTTCCGCTTCATCTTTCCACCTCCAATTTGGTCTCCCACTTCTCTCGTTCCCTCCACCTCTGACACATATATCCTCTTTGTCAATCTTTCCTCACTCATTCTCTCCATATGACCAAACCATTTCAAAATACCCTCTTCTGCTCTCTCAACCACACTCTCTTTATTACCACACATCTCTCTTACCCTTTCATTATTTACTTGATCAGACCACCTCACACCACATATTGTCCTCAAACATCTCATTTCCAGCTCATCCACCCTCCTCCGCACAACTCTATTTATAGCCCACACCTCGCAACCATATAAACATTGTTGGAACCACTATTCCTTCAAACATATCCATTTTTGCTTTCCAAGAAACGTTCTCGACTTCCACATATTTTTCAACGCTCCCAGAACTTTCAAACCCCCCCCCCCCCCCCATGATTCACTTCCGCTTCCATGGTTCCATCCGCTGCCAGATCCACTCCCAGATATCTAAAACACTTCACTTCCTCCAGTTTTTCTCCATTCAAACTTACCTCCCAATTGACTTGTCCCTCAACCCTACTGTACCTACTAACCTTGCTGTTATTCACATTTACTCTCAGCTTTCTTCTTTCACACACTTTACCAGACTCGGTCACCAGCTTCTGCAGTTTCTCACCCGAATCAGCCACCAGCGATGTATCATATATATATATATATATATATATATATATATATATATATATATATATACATGTATAAATATATACACGTATATAAATAAACGCCCACACATGCACATATACATACCTATACATTTCTACGCATACATACATATATGTACACAGCATTTACATATATACACATGCACATATGCTGCCATCCTGCCACACATGAAATGAACCCCCCCCCCATGTGCATGTGAGGTAGCACTAGGAAAGGACAACAAAGGCCACTTTTGTTCACACTCGGACTCTAGCTGTCATGTGTAATGCACTGAAACCACAACTCCCTTTCCACATCCAGGCCCCACAGAACTTTTATGGTTTACCCCAGATATTTCACATGCCCTGGTTCAATCCATTGACAGCATGTCGACTCCGGTATACCAATTTACTCTATTCCCTGCACGCCTTTCACCCTCCTGTATGTCCAGGCTCCGATCGCTCAAAATCTTTTTCACTCCATCCTTCCACCTCCAATTTGGTCTCCCACTTCTCCTCGTTCCCTCCACCTCCACCTCCATTCTTTCGTCTGTTTCCTTGCGCTACCTAGCTAATGCAGGAGACAGCGACAAAGTATGATAGATAAATGAAATAGATAAAATGGTTTGGTCACATGGAGAGAATGAGTGAGGAAAGATTGACAAAGAGGATATATGTGTCAGAGTTGGAGGGAACGAGGAGAAGTGGGAGACCAAATTGGAGGTGGAAAGATGGAGTGAAAAAGATTTTGAGTGATCAGGGCCTGAACATGCAGGAGGGTGAAATGCGTGCAAGGAATAGAGTGAATTGGAATGATGTGGTATACCGGGGTCGACGTGCTGTCAATGGATTGAACCAGGGCATGTGAAGCGTCTGGGGTAAACCATGGAAAGTTTTGTGGGGCCTGGATGTGGAAAGGAAGCTGTGGTTTTGGTGCATTATACATGACAGCTAGAGACTGAGTGTGAACGAATGTGGCCTTTGTGTCTTTTCCTAGCGCTACCTCGCGCACATGCGTGGGGAGGGGGTTTTTATTTCATGTGTGGCGGGGTGGCAACGGAAATGAATAAGGGCAGACTATGAATTATGTATGTGTATATATGTATATATCTGTGTATGTTTATATGTGTATACGTTGAGATGTATAGGTATGTATATGTGCGTGTGTGGACGTGTATGTATATACATGTGTATGTGGGTAGGTTGGGCCATTCTTTCGTCTGTCTCCTTGCGCTACCTTGCTAATGTGGGAGACAGCAACAAAGTATAATAAATAAATGAATATATAGGCATCATAAGAATATTTTATTTTTCTTAAAAGTTGATATATGACTAAATTATGTTCGGTCTACTGACGTGCATTTCCTTAACTTTTTTCATCATCCATTCTCTCTGCTCTTGCAAACTTATCCATTGTCATAGAGAAACTTGCATTTTATATTTGTATTAATCTAAGAAATGAGAGTAGGAGAACCAAGAAAATTATGATAATGAAAGATCATGATACTGGTGACTGGTGCAATGATAGATATATCATGAAACTTTTACATTGATAGATATATCAAGAAACTAGTACTAGTAAAACAGGCTATTTATTTACAAGGCAGATTAATAGGCCAAGATTTATGGATTGAGATTCATATGGCCTGAGATCAGTTGGATCTATGTTAGGTTTTGTTGATTTTTAGAAATTTTTTCACCAACTTTTACTTTTCATCCCACATTTTTTTTGATCTTCTTAACCTTACGTACAGTTGACTGATATGTTATTTCATGATTGAAAAGGAAAATGTTCCATATCATGCTGTGCCACTTGCACTATAATCTTTTAACGTCTCACTGCCATTGCAAAACAGAATTACGTATATTCTAAAACTGTATCTGGGGCAGCATTAAACAACTTTAACAGAATGATTGTGAAATAATCTTTTGGTTATAAAGTATAAGACCATTATTAACCAAAAGTTTATACTCTTTTCTTATTAGCTTCTGATTTTACAAGGAATGTCATTGATTCCATTTTGCTTTGTTAGTGCACTGTATGCAGAATGTGATAAGACGAGTGGAATTTGATGTCTTGCATTTGTTTTTGTACCGAGATAAAGTTCAGTAGTCGGAAGGGATGTGATGATCAGGGGAATATATAGGGTTGATAGATGAAACATCTCTACAAGCCAAGATTTACCTTATTTTCAATGTTATTGAAATATTTTGTGGCTGGTTTTATATTTACACACAATTATTGGGAAGTTTGTAAGTTTTTGTGCTTATAAATGCTCGTCATCACTCGAAAGGCTCTAGTTCACATTCTTTAACTTGTGGTGTTTTGCGGCAGATGACTGTAACTTTGGGACAATTTGTTGGTAACGTTGAAAAAATAAGGTGAATTTCAGCTGCTAGGGGAAGTTAGATGTTTTAATAGAAACCTTTGATTTCTAGATGTGTAGAGGAAGTTGGATGCTTGAATAGCATCCTTTGATTTCTGGAAGTGTTACACACAATACTGCTGTATGTTAACCCCACACATTTTCCTTGACCTTCCCAATATTAACATTAATAATTGTAGTACCTTTTTTAATAGATTCCACTGCAATACCATCCAAACCTGCTGCCTTGCCGGCTTTCATCTTCCGCAAAGCTTTTACTACCTCTTTTCTGTTTACCAAATCATTTTCCTTAACCCTCTCACTTTGCACACCACCTTGACCAAAACACCCTATATCTGCCACTCTATCATCAAACACATTCAACAAACCTTCAAAATACTCACTCCATCTCCTTCTCATAGCACCACTACTTGTTATCACCTCCCCATTAGCGCCCTTCACTGAAGTTCCCATTTGCTCCCTTGTCTTACGTACTTTATTTACCTCCTTCCAGAACATCTTTTTATTCTCCCTAAAATTTAATGATACTCTCTCACCCCAACTCTCATTTGCCCTCTTTTTCACCTCTTGCACCTTTCTCTTGACCTCCTGTCTCTTTCTTTTATACATCTCCCACTCAATTGCATTTTTTCCTTGCAAAAATCGTCGAAATGCCTCTCTCTTCTCTTTCACTGACAATCTTACTTCTTCATCCCACCACTCGCTACCATTTCTAATCAACCCACCTCCCACGCTTTTCATGCCACAAGCATCTTTTGCGCGCTCCATCACTGATTCCCTAAATACATCCCATTCCTCCCCCACTCCCCTTACTTCCATTGTTCTCACCTTTTTCCATTCTGTACTCAGTCTCTCCTGGTACTTCCTCACACAAGTCTCCTTCCCAAGCTCACTTACTCTCACCACCCTCCTCACCCCAACATTCACTCTTCTTTTCTGAAAACCCATACAAATCTTCACCTTATCCTCCACAAGATAATGATCAGACATCCCTCCAGTTGCACCTCTCAGCACATTAACATCCAAAAGTCTCTCTTTTGCGCGCCTGTAATTAACACGTAATCCAATAACGCTCTCTGGCCATCTCTCCTACTTACATACGTATACTTATGTATATCTCGCTTTTTAAACCAGGTATTCCCAATCACCAGTCCTTTTTCAGCACATAAATCTACAAGCTCTTCACCATTTCCATTTACAACACTGAACACCCCATGTATACCAATTATTCCCTCAACTGCCACATTACTCACCTTTGGAATCTATTAAAAAAGGGGGTGACTGTATTGTTGACTGGTTGGTAAGGTTATTTAATGTATGTATGACTCATGTTGAGGTGCCTGATGATTGGTGGAATGCGTGCATAGTGCCATTGTACATTGTACAAAGGCAAAGGGGATAAGAGTGAGTGCTCAAATTACGGAGGTATAAGTTTGTTGAGTATTCCTGGTAAATTATATGTGAGGGTATTGATTGAGAGGGTGAAGGCATGTACAGAGCATCAGATTGGGGAAGAGCAGTGTGGTTTCAGAAGTGGTAGAGGATGTGTGGATCAGGTGTTTGCTTTGAAGAATGTGTGTGAGAAATACTTAGAAAAGCAAATGGATTTGTATGTAGCATTTATGGATCTAGAGAAGGCATATGATAGAGTTGATAGAGATGCTCTGTGGAAGGTATTAAGAATATATGGTGTGGGAGGCAAGTTGTTAGAAGCAGTGAAAAGTTTTTATCGAGGATGTAAGGCATGTGTACGTGTAGGAAGAGAGGAAAATGATTGGTTCTCAATGAATGTAGGTTTGCGGCAGGTGTGTGTGATGTCTCCATGGTTGTTTAATTTGTTTATGGATGGGGTTGTTAGGGAGGTGAATGCAAGAGTTTTGGAAAGAGGGGCAAGTATGAAGTCTGTTGTGGATGAGAGAGCTTGGGAAGTGAGTCAGTTGTTGTTCGCTGATGATACAGCGCTGGTGGCTGATTCATGTGAGAAACTGCAGAAGCTGGTGACTGAGTTTGGTAAAGTGTGTGAAAGAAGAAAGTTAAGAGTAAATGTGAATAAGAGCAAGGTTATTAGGTACAGTAGGGTTGAGGGTCAAGTTAGTTGGGAGGTAAGTTTGAATGGAGAAAAACTGGAGGAAGTAAAGTGTTTTAGATATCTGGGAGTGGATCTAGCAGCGGATGGAACCATGGAAGCGGAAGTGAATCATAGGGTGGGGGAGGGGGCGAAAATCCTGGGAGCCTTGAAGAATGTTTGGAAGTTGAGAACATTATCTCGGAAAGCAAAAATGGGTATGTTTGAAGGAATAGTGGTTCCAACAATGTTGTATGGTTGCGAGGCGTGGGCTATGGATAGAGTTGTGCACAGGAGGGTGGATGTGCTGGAAATGAGATGTTTGAGGACAATATGTGGTGTGAGGTGGTTTGATCGAGTAAGTAATGTAAGGGTAAGAGAGATGTGTGGAAATAAAAAGAGCGTGGTTGAGAGAGCAGATGAAGGTGTTTTGAAATGGTTTGGGCACATGGAGAGAATGAGTGAGGAAAGATTGACCAAGAGGATATATGTGTCAGAGGTGGAGGAAACGAGGAGAAGTGGGAGACCAAATTGGATGTTGAAAGATGGAGTGAAAAAGATTTTGAGTGATTGGGGCCTGAACATGCAGGAGGGTGAAAGGAGGGCAAGGAATAGAGTGAATTGGATCGATGTGGTATACCGGGGTTGACGTGCTGTCAGTGGATTGAATCAGGGCATGTGAAGCGTCTGGGGTAAACCATGGAAAGTTGTGTGGGGCCTGGATGTGGAAAGGGAGCTGTGGTTTCGGGCATTATTGCATGACAGCTAGAGACTGAGTGTGAACGAATGGGGCCTTTGTTGTCTTTTCCTAGCGCTACCTCGCACACATGAGGGGGAAGGGGGATGGTATTCCATGTGTGGTGAGGTGGCGATGGGAATGAATAAAGGCAGACAGTGTGAATTGTGTGCATGGGTATATATGTATATATCTGTGTGTGTATATATATGTGTACATTGAGGTGTATAGGTATGTATATTTGCGTGTGTGGACGTGTATGTATATACATACATGTGTATGGGGGTGCGTTGGGCCATTTCTTTCGTCTGTTTCCTTGCGCTACCTCGCAAACGCGGGAGACAGCGACAAAGCAAAATAAAAAAAATGACAAATAAATTGTAGTACCAGTTATGTAATATCCGTCTAGTATACTCATATAGTATACTGCCATAAAAATTGAATTCTGTTATATTCCCTAAGTTAGATTTGAGATGCCTTTAAACTGAGAAGCAAATTATCATGAATGGGATCAGGTGCAGGTAGACTGAAGTTTTATGAAATGGAGTATTATTGTGCAGTGGAAATTTCAAACATTTGTGATATGGTCATCACTTATTGATAGGAAACCCCTTATAGTGTGTATGTCATGCCATTATATTACCTTACTGAGGTGAACCAGTTTTCATGCTGAAGGGAATTTAAGTTTCTTAGGGTTTTATACTATATTCTTTTGAGAAATACTGTTACCTTTGAGAAATAATGAGATTTGAATCAATATAACATTTGAGTATAAATAAGATAGTTGACATGATGAAGGATCCTTTCCTAGTGGTATTAGCCTTAACGACTGACTTAGAACCTTTTAATCTTCTCTTGAATATTATGTATGCTTATTCATTTATTTATTATACTTTGTTGCTGTCTCCAGCGTTAGCAAGGTAGCGCAAGGAAACAGATGAATGAATGGCCCAACTCACCCACGTACACATGTATATACATAAACGCCCACACACGCACATATACATACCTATACATTTCAATGTATACATACATATACATACACAGAAATATACATATATGCACATGCTCATATTCATACATGCTGCCTTGATCCATTCCTGCCGCCACCCTGCCACACATGAAATGACACCCCCCTCCCCCTGCGTGCACGCAAGGTAGCACTTGCAAAGGACAACCAAGACCACATTTGTCCACAATCAGACTAGCAGTCAAGTGTAATGCACCGAAATCACAGCTCCCTTTCCACATCCAGGCCCCGCAAAACTTTCCATGGTTTACCCCAGAAGCTTCACATGCCCTGGTTCAATCCATTGACTGCACATCGACCCCAGTATACCACATTGTTCCAGTTCACTCTATTCCTTGCACGCCTTTCACCCTCTTGTATGTTCAGGCCCTGATCACTCAAAATCTTTTTTGCTTCATCCTTCCACCTCCAGTTTGGTCTCCCACTTCTCATTCCTCCACCTCAGACACATATATCCTCTTTGTCAATCTTTCCTCACTCATTCTCTGAATGTGACCAAACCATTTCAATACACCCTCTTCTGCTCTCTCAACCACACTCTTTTTATTACCGCACATATTTCTTACCCTTTCATTACTTACTCGATCAAATCACCTCACACCACATATTGTCCTCAAACATCTCATTTCCAACACATCCACCCTCCTCGGCACAACCCTATCTATAGCCCATGCCTCACAACCATATAACATTGTTGGAACTACTATTCCTTCAAACATACCCGTTTTTGCTTTCCGAGATAATGTTCTTGCCTTCCACACATTCTTCAACACTCCCGGAACCTTCGCCTCCTCCCCCACCCTGTGACTCACTTCCGCTTCCATGGTTCCATCCGCTGCTAAATCCACTCCCAGATATCTAAAACACCTCACTTCCTCCAGTTCTTCTCCTTTCAAACTTACCTCCCAATTGACTTGTCCCTCAACCTTACTGAACCTACTAACCTTGCTCTTATTCACATTTACTCTCAGCTTTCTTCTTTCACACACTTTACCAAACTCAGTCACCAGGTTCTGCAGTTTCTCACCCGAATCAGCCACCAGCGCTGTATCATCAGCAAACAACAACTGACTCACTTCCCAAGCCCTCATCTTCAACAGCCTTCATACTTACCCCTCTCTCCAAAACTCTTGCATTCACTTCCCTAACAACCCCATCCATAAACATATTAAACAACCATGGAGACATCACGCACCGCTGCTGCAAGCCGACATCCACTGGGAAACAATCACTTTCCTCTCTTCTACTTGTACACATGCCTTACATCCTCGATAAAAACTTTTCTTTGCTTCTAGCAACTTACCTCCCACACCATATACTCTTAATACCTTCCACAGAGCATCTCTATCAACTTTTATGATATGCTTTCTCCAGATCCATAAACGCTACATACAAATCCATCTGCTTTTCTAAGTATGTATGTCAGAGTACTGTTTGATATTAACATTTTTAACTGAATCTGTATAAGGAAATGGAAATCTCTCATTTTATTTACACATGAATGAAGGTAGGCAACGTTGGGTGTAGATGTATAATTTTCATGAAGTATATGAAGTTTTAAGAATTGGATGCACAATCATTGTTGAAATGTACATTTCTAAATCCAGAAGTAACATATGATAAGCACTTTAAGATAAAGTTTTGATCTGTATGATGGTATTGGTGCTGTGTAAAAAATATTTGAGGCTTGCTTTGAAATTAGCTTAGTAAAGATAAGGAGAGTTGAAGATGAGGGCCAAATGGAGAAGAGCATAGTGAACTGCATTCAAGGGTGGCAAAAGGCTAGCCTTAAATGTAACTTATTGGAGATAAGGATGCTGTGAAGATGGTGTAATGGAGAAGTTTATTGTGAACGCAGAATGATTCAGGCTAGATTCAGAGCCTGGAGTAAGCTGACCTATAGCCTAGTTTCGTAAAGTTAGGGGTTTAGTATAGACTGGATGCAATGAAGAGGAGCAGGTTGCAAAGAAGAGGGTAGTAAATACAGAGCAATCCAAGCTAGGTTCAAGGTCAGTCAAAGGCTGGTCATGATCTTGGTCTAGTTAACATAAAGGTTGTGATGATGAGAGTGTAGTTAGGAAAAGTATAGTTTTTACTAGCTTAGTGAAGGTAAGGATATCTTGAATGTAGGATGTGATGAAGATAAGACCATAGTGAAGGTAAAGGGGGCATTGAAGATGAACGTGTAGTGAAGATTGTGTGGAACAGAAGAGTGTAGTGATGTTGAGGGTGTAGGGAAGATGAAGTTGTGGATAGGATTTAAGTAAATGAAGATGTAGTTCAGTAAGGGGAGTGTGTAGTGGAGATGGCCTTTTTTAATGACTTGCAAAATGATTCAAGCTTGGTTCAAACTGGCCTCAGGCTGACTGATGAGGTTTGTTTTGACAATTTTTATACAGAAGCTTGTTTGTGGAAATACCAGGAGAGATCAGCTTAGGGATGACATAAGGTAAATGTACATGAAACTGAGTTATTGGATGAGGAATAGAAGTATGTAGGTAAGCATTGCTTACATGTGGGCAAAGTGTGTAGCATATTTAAGGTGGAATGTAGGGATTTAAGGAAGGGTAGTTAGTGATGGGAAGGGAAAGTTAAGTTATAAATGAAAGAGAAAAGAGAGGTGTATAGGCAGTATCAGCAGGGAAGAAGTGCAGGTGATTAGGATGATTAGAGAAAGCAGCAAGAGGTCAAGGTGAAGATGTAAGGGTTGAAAAACAGGGCAAATTATAGATGGTGTGAGAGACTATCAGCAGACTTTAGGGGGAATAAGAAAATGTTTTGGTAGGATGCAAAAAGTGTGGAGAACAAACAGAAACATCAGTAAAAGGAATAGATGGCAAAGTAGCAACAGGCAAAGAAAAGATGGAGTGAGTATTTTGAAAGACTGATGAATGTGTGTCAGGGTGTTAGACGTGGGATGTTTGGGATATAAGAGTTTTTGATGAAAAGTGATGTCATGAAACCATGATGTGGGATGTTTGGGATAAGAGTTTTTGATGAAAATTTTTGTCATGAAACCATTGCATAAGATGAAGTGTGGTAAGATAGCTAGAATAGATGGTTACATTTGTGAAGATAAAGGGTGACATAGTTTTTTTATTATATTTATATTATTTTGCTTTGTCGCTGTCTCCCGCGTTAGTGAGGTAGCGCAAGGAAACAGACGAAAGAATGGCCCAACCCGCCCACATACACATGTATATGCATACACGTCCACACATGCAAATATACATACCTATACATCTCAATGTACACATATATATACACACACAGACATATACATATATACACATGTACATAATTCATACTGTCTGCCTTTATTTGTTCCCATCGCCACCTCGCCACACATGGAATAACAACCCCCTCCCCCCTCGTGTGCAAGGTAGCACTAGGAAAAGACAACAAAGGCCCCATTCGTTCACACTCAGTCTCTAGCTGTCATGTAATAATGCACCGAAACCACAGCTCCCTTTCCACATCCAGGCCCCACACACTTTGCATGGTTTACCCCAGACGCTTCACATGCCCTGGTTTAATCCATTGACAACACGTCGACCCCGGTATACCACATCGTTCCAATTCACTCTATTCCTTGCACACCTTTCACTCTCCTGCATGTTCAGGCCCCGATCACTCAAAATCTTTTTCACTCCATCTTTCCACCTCCAATTTGGTCTCCCACTTCTCTCGTTCCCTCCACCTCTGACACATATATCCTCTTGGTCAATCTTTCCTCACTCATTCTCTCCATGTGCCCAAACCATTTCAAAACACCTTCATCTGCTCTCTCAACCACGCTCTTTTTATTTCCACACATCTCTCTTACCCTTACATTACTTACTCGATCAAACCACCTCACACCACATATTGTCCTCAAACATCTCATTTCCAGCACATCCACCCTCCTGCGCACAACTCTATCCATAGCCCACGCCTTGCAACCATACAACATTGTTGGAACCACTATTCCTTCAAACATACCCATTTTTGCTTTCCGAGATAATGTTCTCGACTTCCAAACATTCTTCAAGGCTCCCAGAATTTTTGCCCCCTTCCCCACCCTATGATTCACTTCCGCTTCCATGGTTCCATCTGCTGCCAGATCCACTCCCAGATATCTAAAACACTTTACTTCCTCCAGTTTTTCTCCATTCAAACTTACCTCCCAATTGACTTGACCCTCAACCCTACTGTACCTAATAACCTTGCTCTTATTCACAGTTACTCTTAACTTTCTTCTTTCACACACTTTACCAAACTCAGTCACCAGCTTCTGCAGTTTCTTACATGAATCAGCCACCAGCGCTGTATCATCAGCGAACAACAACTGACTCACTTCCCAAGCTCTCTCATCTACAACAGACTTCATACTTGCCCCTCTTTCCAAAACTCTTGCATTCATCTCCCTAACAACCCCATCCATAAACAAATTAAACAACCATGGAGACATCACACACCCCTGCCGCAAACCTACATTCACTGAGAACCAATCACTTTCCTCTCTTCCTACACGTACACATGCCTTACATCCTTGATAAAAACTTTTCACTGCTTCTAACAACTTGCCTCCCACACCATATATTCTTAAAACCTTCCACAGAGCATCTCTATCAACTCTATCATATGCCTTCTCCAGATCCATAAATGCTACATACAAATCCATTTGCTTTTCTATGTATTTCTCACATACATTCTTCAAAGCAAACACCTGATCCACACATCCTCTACCACTTCTGAAACCACACTGCTCTTCCCCAATCTGATGCTCTGTACATGCCTTCACCCTCTCAATCAATACCCTCACATATAATTTACCAGGAATACTCAACAAACTTATGCCTCTGTAATTTGAGCACTCACTCTTATCCCCTTTGTCTTTGTACAATGGCACTATGCAAGCATTCCGCCAATCCTCAGGCACCTCACCATGAATCATACATACATTAAATAACCTTTTTTTTATTAGTAAGTCAAAATTTTCATTGTATGTATGGCTCAAGGTGAGTGCATGAAGAATGGCAGAATGCCTGTATAGTGCCAGTATATAAAGGCAAAGGGGTAAAAGTGAACTCTTGAATTACCGAGTATACCTGGTATATCTGTTAAGTTGTATGGGAAAGTGATGATTGAGAGAGTGGTGGCATGCACAGGGCATCAGACTGTGGATGAACAATGTGGTAGAGGATTTATGAACCTGGCATTTGGTTTGAAGAGTATATTTTAGAAATACTGAGAGAAATAGAGGATTGGTATGTGGTTTTTCGTGAGTCTTGGAAAGGGACTGATTTGTTGATAAGAATACTTTGTGGAAGATGGTAGGAATTATGATGTGGGAAGAACCAAATAACCTTGCTCTTATTCACATTTTCTCTTAGCTTTCTTCTTTCACACACTTTACCAGACTCGGTCACCAACCTCTGCAGTTTCTCACCCAAATCAGGCACTAGCGCTGTATCATCAGCAAACAACAACTGACACTTACCAAGCCCCCTCATCCACAACAGACTGCATACTTAACCCTCTCTCCAAAACTCTTGCACTCACCTCCCTAACCACCTTATCCATAAACATGGAGACCACGCACCCCTGCAGCAAACCGACATTTACTGGGAACCAATCACTTTCCTCTCTTCCCACTCGTACACATGCTTTTCATCCTTGTTGAAAACTTTTCGCTACTTCTAGCAACTTACCTCCCACACCATATACTCTTAATACCTTCCACAAAGCATCTCTATCAGCACTCATAGCTTTGTATATCTTAATATTGTTATTATTATCATTTTACTTAATTGCTGTTTCCTGTGTCAGAGAGGTAGCGCCAGGATACAGACGAAGAATGGCCAAACCACACATGCATGCAGGCATGCACACACACACATATATATTGGAAAGGATCACAATTTTGCACGTGATCAAGTATATTCCTATGAGTCCACAGGGAAAATGAAACGCGATAAGTTCCCAAGTGCACTTTCGTGTAGTAATCACATCATCAGGGGAGACACAAGAGAGAAATATAGCATTCAGTTGATATACAATGAAGAGACATAGCTAGGACACCATTTGGTAAACGTGGTTGTCCAAGACAGACAACTTATTATGTGGACAAGTTGGATAACTTTATTGTTGATAAAATTTGTAAGCAATTCTCCTTCCTGTCCACATAATAAGTTTATGATATGCCCGTTTTTGTCTGTCTTGGGCAATCACATGTTTACTAAATGGCGTCTCAGCTACGTCTCTTCGTTGTATATCAACTGACTTATATTTCTCTCTTGTGTTCTCCTCTGATGATGTGATTATTACACAAAAGTTTAAAAAAAAAAAAAAAAAAAATATATATATATATATATATATATATATATATATATATATATATATATATATATATATATATATATATAAATGAGAGTTGGGGTGAGAGAGTATCATTAAATTTTAGGGAGAATAAAAAGATGTTCTGGAAGGAGGTAAATAAAGTGTGTAAGACAAGGGAGCAAATGGGAACTTCAGTGAAGGGCGCAAATGGGGAGGTGATAACAAGTAGTGGTGGTGTGAGAGGGAGATGGAATGAGTATTTTGAGGGTTTGTTGAATGTGTTTGATGATGGAGTGGCAGATGTAGGGTGTTTTGGTCGAGGTGGTGTGCAAAGTGAGAGGGTTAGGGAAAGTGATTTGGTAAGCAGAGAAGAGGTAGTGAAGGCTTTGCGGAGGATGAAGGCCGGCAAGGCAGCAGGTTTGGATGGTATTGCAGTGGAATTTATTAAAAAAGGGGGTGACTGTATTGTTGACTGGTTGGTGGGGTTATTTAATGTGTGTATGACTCATGGTGAGGTGCCTGAGGATTGGCGGAATGCGTGCATAGTGCCATTGTACAAAGGCAAAGGGGATAAGAGTGAGTGCTCAAATTACAGAGGTATGAGTTTGTTGAGTATTCCTGGTAAATTATATGGGAGGGTATTGATTGAGAGGGTGAAGGCATGTACAGAGCATCAGATTGGGGAAGAGCAGTGTGGTTTCAGAAGTGGTAGAGGATGTGTGGATCAGGTGTTTGCTTTGAAGAATGTATGTGAGAAATACTTAGAAAAGCAAATGAATTTGTATGTAGCATTTATGGATCTGGAGAAGGCATATGATAGAGTTGATAGAGATGCTCTGTGGAAGGTATTAAGAATATATGGTGTGGGAGGAAAGTTGTTAGAAGCAGTGAAAAGTTTTTATCGAGGATGTAAGGCATGTGTACGTGTAGGAAGAGAGGAAAGTGATTGGTTCTCAGCGGCAGGGGTGTGTGATGTCTCCATGGTTGTTTAATTTGTTTATGGATGGGGTTGTTAGGGAGGTAAATGCAAGAGTTTTGGAAAGAGGGGCAAGTATGAAGTCTGTTGGGGATGAGAGAGCTTGGGAAGTGAGTCAGTTGTTGTTCGCTGATGATACAGCGCTGGTGGCTGATTCATGTGAGAAACTGCAGAAGCTGGTGACTGAGTTTGGTAAAGTGTGTGGAAGAAGAAAGTTAAGAGTAAGTGTGAATAAGAGCAAGGTTATTAGGTACGGTAGGGTTGAGGGTCAAGTCAATTGGGAGGTGAGTTTGAATGGAGAAAAACTGGAGAAGTGAAGTGTTTTAGATATCTGGGAGTGGATCTGGCAGCGGATGGAACCATGGAAGCGGAAGTGGATCATAGGGTGGGGGAGGGGGCGAAAATTCTGGGGGCCTTGAAGAATGTGTGGAAGTCGAGAACATTATCTCGGAAAGCAAAAATGGGTATGTTTGAAGGAATAGTGGTTCCAACAATGTTGTATGGTTGCGAGGCGTGGGCTATGGATAGAGTTGTGCGCAGGAGGATGGATGTGCTGGAAATGAGATGTTTGAGGACAATGTGTGGTGTGAGGTGGTTTGATCGAGTGAATAACGTAAGGGTAAGAGAGATGTGTGGAAATAAAAAGAGCGTGGTTGAGAGAGCAGAAGAGGGTGTTTTGAAGTGGTTTGGGCACATGGAGAGAATGAGTGAGGAAAGATTGACCAAGAGGATATATGTGTCGGAGGTGGAGGGAACGAGGAGAAGGGGGAGACCAAATTGGAGGTGGAAAGATGGAGTGAAAAAGATTTTGTGTGATCGGGGCCTGAACATGCAGGAGGGTGAAAGGAGGGCAAGGAATAGAGTGAATTGGAGCGATGTGGTATACCGGGGTTGACGTGCTGTCAGTGGATTGAATCAGGGCATGTGAAGCGTCTGGGGTAAACCATGGAAAGCTGTGTAGGTATGTATATTTGCGTGTGTGGACGTATGTATATACATGTGTATGAGGGTGGGTTGGGCCATTTCTTTCGTCTGTTTCCTTGCGCTACCTCGCAAACGCGGGAGACAGCGACAAAGCAAAAAAAAAATATATATATTTTTTATTATTTTTTTTATTATACTTTGTTGCTGTCTCCCGCGTTTGCGAGGTAGCGCAAGGAAACAGACGAAAGAAATGGCCCAACCCCCCCCCCCATACACATGTATATACATACGTCCACACACGCAAATATACATACCTACACAGCTTTCCATGGTTTACCCCAGACGCTTCACATGCCTTGATTCAATCCACTGACAGCACGTCAACCCCGGTATACCACATCGCTCCAATTCACTCTATTCCTTGCCCTCCTTTCATACTCCTGCATGTTCAGGCCCCAATCACACAAAATCTTTTTCACTCCATCTTTCCACCTCCAATTTGGTCTCCCTCTTCTCCTCGTTCCCTCCACCTCCGACACATATATCCTCTTGGTCAATCTTTCCTCACTCATTCTCTCCATGTGCCCAAACCAACTCAAAACACCCTCTTCTGCTCTCTCAACCACGCTCTTTTTATTTCCACACATCTCTCTTACCCTTACGTTACTCACTCGATCAAACCACCTCACACCACACATTGTCCTCAAACATCTCATTTCCAGCACATCCATCCTCCTGCACACAACTCTATCCATAGCCCACGCCTCGCAACCATACAATATTGTTGGAACCACTATTCCTTCAAACATACCCATTTTTGCTTTCCAAGATAATGTTCTCGACTTCCACACATTCTTCAAGGCCCCCAGAATTTTCGCCCCCTCCCCCACCCTATGATCCACTTCCGCTTCTATGTTTCCATCCGCTGCCAGATCCACTCCCAGATATGTAAAACACTTCACTTCCTCCAGTTTTTCTCCATTCAAACTCACCTCCCAATTGACTTGACCCTCAACCCTACTGTACCTAATAACCTTGCTCTTATTCACATTTACTCTTAACTTTCTTCTTTCACACACTTTACCAAACTCAGTCACCAGCTTCTGCAGTTTCTCACATGAATCAGCCACCAGCGCTGTATCATCAGCGAACAACAACTGACTCACTTCCCAAGTTCTCCGATCCCCAACAGACTTCATACTTGCCCCTCTTTCCAAAACTCTTGCATTTACCTCCCTAACAACCCCATCCATAAACAAATTAAACAACCATGGAGACATCACACACCCCTGCCGCAAACCTACATTCACTGAGAACCAATCACTTTCCTCTCTTCCTACACGTACACATGCCTTACATCCTCGATAAAAACTTTTCACTGCTTCTAACAACTTTCCTCCCACACCATATATTCTTAATACCTTCCACAGAGCATCTCTATCAACTCTATCATATGCCTTCTCCAGATCCATAAATGCTACATACAAATCCATTTGCTTTTCTAAGTATTTCTCACATACATTCTTCAAAGCAAACACCTGATCCACACATCCTCTACCACTTCTGAAACCACACTGCTCTTCCCCAATCTGATGCTCTGTACATGCCTTCACGCCTCCCATATAATTTACCAGGAATACTCAACAAACTTATACCTCTGTAATTTGAGCACACACTCTTATCCCCTTTGCCTTTGTACAATGGCACTATGCACGCATTCCGCCAATCCTCAGGCACCTCACCATGAGTCATACATACATTAAATAACCCCACCAACCAGTCAACAATACAGTCACCCCCTTTTTTAATAAATTCCACTGCAATACCATCCAAACCTGCTGCCTTGCCGGCTTTCATCTTCCGCAAAGCTTTCACTACCTCTTCTCTGTTTACCAAATCATTTTCCCTAACCCTCTCACTTTGCACACCACCTCGACCAAAACACCCTATATCTGCCACTCTATCATCAAACACATTCAACAAACCTTCAAAATACTCACTCCATCTCCTTCTCACATCACCACTACTTGTTATCACCTCCCCATTTGCGCCCTTCACTGAAGTTCCCATTTGCTCTCTTGTCTTACGCACTTTATTTACCTCCTTCCAGAACATCTTTTTATTCTCCCTAAAATTTAATGATACTCTCTCACCCCAACTCTCATTTGCCCTTTTTTTCACCTCTTGCACCTTTCTCTTGACCTCCTGTCTCTTTCTTTTATACATCTCCCACTCAATTGCATTTTTTCCCTGCAAAAATCGTCCAAATGCCTCTCTCTTCTCTTTCATTAATACTCTTACTTCTTCATCCCACCACTCACTACCCTTTCTAATCAACCCACCTCCCACTCTTCTCATGCCACAAGCATCTTTTGCGCAATCCATCACTGATTCCCTAAATACATCCCATTCCTCCCCCACTCCCCTTGCTTCCATTGTTCTCACCTTTTTCCATTCTGTACTCAGTCTCTCCTGGTACTTCCTCACACAGGTCTCCTTCTCAAGCTCACTTACTCTCGCCACCCTCTTCACCCCAACATTCACTCTTCTTTTCTGAAAACCCATACAAATCTTCACCTTAGCCTCCACAAGATAATGATCAGACATCCCTCCAGATACACCTCTCAGCACATTAACATCCAAAAGTCTCTCTTTCGCACGCCTGTCAATTAACACGTAATCCAATAACGCTCTCTGGCCATCTCTCCTACTTACATAAGTATACTTATGTATATCTCGCTTTTTAAACCAGGTATTCCCAATCATCAGTCCTTTTTCAGCACATAAATCTACAAGCTCTTCACCATTTCCATTTACAACACTGAACATCCCATGTATACCAATTATTCACTCAACTGCCACATTACTCACCTTTGCATTCAAATCACCCATCACTATAACCCGGTCTCGTGCATCAAAACCACTAACACACTCATTCAGCTGCTCCCAAAACACTTGCCTCTCTTGATCTTTCTTCTCATGCCCAGGTGCATATGCACCAATAATCACCCACCTCTCTCCATCAACTTTCAGTTTTACCCATATATATATATATATATATTAATATATATATATATATATATATATATATATATATATATATATATATATATATATATAATATATAATATATATATATATATATATATATATATATATATATATATATATATATATATATATATATATTTTTTTTTTTTTTTTTCTTTGTCGCTGTCTCCCGCGTTTGCGAGGTAGCGCAAGGAAACAGACGAAAGAAATGGCCCAACCCACCCCCATACACATGCCTTGATTCAATCCACTGACAGCACGTCAACCCCGGTATACCACATCGCTCCAATTCACTCTATTCTTTGCCCTCCTTTCACCCTCCTGCATGTTCAGGCCCCGATCACACAAAATCTTTTTCACTCCATCTTTCCACCTCCAATTTGGTCTCCCTCTTCTCCTCGTTCCCTCCACCTCCGACACATATATCCTCTTGGTCAATCTTTCCTCACTCATTCTCTCCATGTGACCAAACCATTTCAAAACACCCTCTTCTGCTCTCTCAACCACGCTCTTTTATTTCCACACATCTCTCTTACCCTTACGTTACTTACTCGATCAAACCACCTCACACCACACATTGTCCTCAAACATCTCATTTCCAGCACATCCATCCTCCTGCGCATAACTCTATCCATAGTTCACGCCTCGCAACCATACAACATTGTTGGAACCACTTTTCCTTCAAACGTACCCATTTTTGCTTTCCGAGATAATGTTCTCGACTTCCACACATTCTTCAAGGCTCCCAGAATTTTCGCCCCCTCCCCCACCCTATGATCCACTTCCGCTTCCATGGTTCCATCCGCTGCCAGATCCACTCCCAGATATCTAAAACACTTCACTTCCTCCAGTTTTTCTCCATTCAAACTCACCTCCCAATTGACTTGACCCTCAACCCTACTGTACCTAATAACCTTGCTCTTATTCACATTTACTCTTAACTTTCTTCTTTCACACACTTTACCAAACTCAGTCACCAGCTTCTGCAGTTTCTCACATGAATCAGCCACCAGTGCTGTATCATCAGCGAACAACAACTGACTCACTTCCCAAGTATTTATTATTTATTTATTTTGCTTTGTCGCTGTCTCCCGCGTTTGCGAGGTAACGCAAGGAAACAGACAAAAGAAATGGCCAAACCCACCCCATACACATGTATATACACACACATCCACACACGCAAACCTACACGCCCATACATCTCAATGTACATATATATATACACACACAGACACATACATATATACCCATGCACACAATTCACACTGCCTGCCTTTATTCATTCCTATCGCCACCTCGCCACACATGGAATACCGTCCCCCTCCCCCTCATGTGTGCGAGGTAGCGCTAGGAAAAGATAACAAAGGCCCTATTCGTTCACACTCAGTCTCCAGCTGTCATGCAATAATGCCCGAAACCACAGCTCCCTTTCCACATCCAGGCCCCACACAACTTTCCATGGTTTACCCCAGACGCTTCACATGCCCTGATTCAATCCACTGACAGCACGTCAACCCCAGTATACCACATCGATCCAATTCACTCTAATCCTTGCCCTCCTTTCACCCTCCTGCATGTTCAGGCCCCGATCACACAAAATCTTTTTCACTCCATCTTTCCAGCTCCAATTTGGTCTCCCACTTCTCCTCGTTCCCTCCACCAGGCATGTATCATTATAATACATTTCAATTTTATATGTTTATGCTTAGTGCTAGTTTAGATCAGATTTTTTTGATAATCACTGAAACATCAGTAGTGTTAGGAACTTTAATGTTGCTTGGGTTTTTTTCTCAATGGTTCTAGATCTAGTTTTGAAGGCTTGGTCTTAACACATATAAATAATTTAGGGTCTGCAGTAGTTTTTGTCTCATATGGTAAGAACACAAGCCAGTAGTCTTTTTCTCAAACTTGATTTTTTAAGAAGTGTGGAATTTCCTGTTTTTCATTATTTTTCTACACAGCCTATTTGGTCTCACTTTGTTTCCACCTGCATGATTGATAGACCATTATACAAAAAGTTGTCACATTTTTGGAGTAATGTAATTACTTTTTTCTCCTCATAAGGCAGATGTTCTGCTGTGCATGCACATGTAGATTGTAAAAAATTTAGTTTATGGTTCAGTTTATGGTGCTACATTGAAGTTAATGCTTATTCACCGAAACAGTTAACTATACACAGCACTGAATATTTACCATGCAAAAAGCATCAGGATTGCCAGGACTTATAGTTAGGTTTTCATTGTAGGTTGGTCAGCGTTTCATAAATCTGAGGAGTTTGAAAATGCTGTCTTGTGTAGTTTTTAGCATATCATATAATGTTAAACTAAGGATTGAAACATTTTAGGAGTGGGCATTGTAAAGTATTAAGAAATTTATTTTTGTACTTTAATTGAAATGATCGCATAAAAGTTAGACTTTTTGTGAAATTTCCTAGGTGTTCAAACTTAATACATACAGCTCAGTATATATTTTGTAACCACTTTGTATGCATATGATGACATCCAACTGATAGATTTCTTCGGGAGGGTGCACTTCTTTCGATCAGTGGGTAACACTCATCATCTTTTTGAAATGTAGATAAAAACATTGAATCAGTCATTTGGATAGGCTTTGTTAAGGAATTACAACCAGTGTCCTTAGTAGCAACCTGTAATACTGATACAAGAGATTTTGAAGCTAATTGGTTACTACTAAGCAGTCAAATGCAAAATCATCTATCCTTTGTATATACAATTGAGTCTGCTAAGCAGGGGTGGAAGTATCTTGTTGTACACAGGGGGTAGAGATCAGTAAAGAAGCAGTTTTATAGATTTGGGTCTTTTTAATGTTTGATGAATTTCTTGACATACATTTCTTCACCATTTCACACCTTGTCTGCTATTTTCTTTGTTGAGAACTGTTCCATTAACACATGATCCAGAAGCTAAGCACAAGAATTTTAGTTTGGAAGGTGCATGATGGAAATTTTGCTCAAACAGTGGTATATAATCTAAAAAAGTAGTCTTCTTATATGTTGTGAATGTAACCAAAGAATCAAAATATACTGTCTCAGATACATTTATTTACACATAAAGTGTTTTCTATGAAATGGAGGACTGATTATGAAGTTGAATGTTGAATGGGTATTACCAAACTGCTTACTAGTTTTGCACTGTGTGTGAAAAGTGACCTTTAGTGTGGATGTATCATCATCGTTTGATGGGGAAGTAGTCTTGTGTGAAAAGTGACCTTTAGCAAGGATGTATCATCATCATTTGATGGGGAAGTAGTCTTGTTGAGGAGCTTGTCACTCCAAAAGGGTCCATCATTTCCCAGCTATTGGAAGTGGAGCAGCTTTGAAGCTGCTGGAGCCCCTTCAGAGAAACGTTTTCTAGGGTTTTATGATAATAACTTTAAATAAATTTGGTCATTTCAACAGTACTTTCATAGATAATTCTTGAAATTTTGGTTGATTTATACTTTGTGGTTAGAAAATCCAAAATAAAATCACAGTACACAGTTTAATCTTCTTCAGAACATGTATTTTCCTGGTTAAAATATCAGTTAGTTGAATGAACACATATATACCAGTTAGAAAGAGGAGAGCATCATTTTGTTCCCAAATGCATTTTTCCTTGTTATTGCTCTCTTGCATGCTAATCTGTTGTCACAGAGCAAAAGATTAGTTTTTTGGCACATAGATTTTGTTTATTGATCAGGAGAGGCATAATGCTTTTCATGTTCTCCATCTTTTGTTTTTCCCCAACGAGCACCAGCCATTTTGATGTCCTGGTTTGAACACTGGTGGTCTTTTGTACATATTCAGTCAATTGTAATCAGAACAGGATGATACAGAATGAACTACCATCTGACTGCATTTAACACATTTTTCCAAAACTTTTATTTAGTCTGTGGTTTATAAACTTTTCTTATAGGGGAATTTATGCATCTGATATTATTTTTAAGCTTATTCAACTTTATTGAGAGTAAGAACAATGTATTATATCTCATTTTGATAATTATGTAGCATAAGAAATGTAGACAAGATTATGATTTTTTGTTAGATCTCATACTTTAATTATAGCTGTACGAAGTGAAAAGCTATTACCATGTGTCATGTTTCCTTGTTGACTTTGGTAGTATTATATATTGTATCTTGGAGTTTTCATTTCAATTGAACAAACAGTTGACTGATTTGTTTAACACATGTCCTCAAGTACAGTAAGCAGATGTCATGGAAGGAACCTGTCCTAGTTCGTCCACTTATCCTTATAACGAGAATTCTTAACCATTTCTACTTCCTTTTGAAAGGCATTTAGTCATGTAAAGTTTGCAGATGGTGATCCTACATAATAAAAACATATTATCACCCTCATCATTAGTTTTTTGAGAAAGTAATTAAGTGGAGATTGATGAACAAAATTTGTTGTTACTTATACATTTGAGACTTGATGGTTTGCTTTGTTCTCACAAAGGTTTCTGGTTACTTTCAGATTTTTACTTCATGCTTTCAGATCTTGTTAATGAAATTTTTTTTGTGCTTATCCTGCTCTTATATACTTTTTTGATGTTTGTGAGGTAGACCATTCAACAATGATTAACATATTTTCATGTATTACTTTAGAAATATTCAGTAATGTCTCAGTTGTGGAGATATATATTGGATGTGTGTATTGCAATTAAAACCTTTCATAATACTCTTCAGTCTAGAATACTATAGTGTATTAACATCACCTTTCTAGGCGGATGAAATTGTTGTTGGATATGCATAATTCATGTACCTTATGCAATGGCCTTCAAAGACAAACTACCGGGACTTTCTTCTGGAGCGAAGAATGTAGAGTTATATAGGATTATTCGCATGGAAAATCACTGGAAGGCATATTTCCCAGTTATCTTAGAAATCATTCTGAACTGGTATGACAAGCATGTAAAACTTCAAAGGTGCTAGAAACACAATAACAGACAGCATTGTAAACAATCAGGGCCAAAAACTATTCATTTCAGTAGCAAGTATCAGAAACTTTATAGACACATATTCATAATGTGTACTTAACTAGCTAGGTTGTAAAGGTTATGTAGGCTTGCAGGTTATGGAGTCATATGGTTTGACTGGTAATGGTAGCAACAATGCAGCT
Organism: Panulirus ornatus; assembly: GCF_036320965.1. Taxonomy (NCBI): domain Eukaryota; kingdom Metazoa; phylum Arthropoda; class Malacostraca; order Decapoda; family Palinuridae; genus Panulirus; species Panulirus ornatus. The sequence continues at coordinate 90,303,472 of NC_092225.1, read as the reverse complement.
TAGCCCCAAACTAAGTTGTGGAGGTAGACAATTCCATATAGTCTATCTAAGGTATATGTAATGTAACAGAAGAATATTTAGTTTTTTATTTTATTATGCTTGATCACCGTCTCCAGCATAAACGAGGTAGCACACGGAAACAGACGAGGAATGGCCCAACCCACCCACATACACATATAAATGCCCATACACGCACATATACATACATATACATTTCAACATATACATACATACACATGTACATATTCATACTTGCTGCCTTGATCCATTCCCATTGCCACCCCGCCACACATGAAATAGTACACACACACACACACACACACACACACACACACACACTCACACTCACACACACTGAGGTGGCACCAGGAAAAGACAAAAAAGGCAACATTCGTTCACACTCAGTCTCTAGCTGTCATGTGTAATGCACCGAAAACACAGCTCCCTTTCCAAATCTAAGCCCCACAGACTTTTTAAAAAAAATCTGTTTGAATATATACAATAGATTAGATTGCATAAGAATGAGTTTTAAAGGTTTCATCATTTAGATATATATTTTTATTTATTTATTTATTTATTTTGCTTTGGCGCTGTCTCCTGTGTTAGCGAGATAGCGCAAGGAAACAGACGAAAGAATAGCCCAACCCACCCACATACACATGTATATACATACACGTCTACACATGCAAATATACATACCTATACATCTCAATGTATACATATATATATACACACACAGACATATACATATATATACACATGTACATAATTCATAGTCTGCCTTTATTCATTCCCATCGCCACCCCGCCACACATGGAATAACAAGCCCCTCCCCCCTCATGTGTGCGAGGTAGTGCTAGGAAAAGACAACAAAGGCGCCATTCGCTCACACTCAGTCTCTAGCTGTCATATAGTAATGCACCAAAACCACAGCTCCCTTTCCACATCCAGGCCCCACAGAACTTTCCATGGTTTACCCCAGACGCTTCACATGCCCTGGTTCAATCCATTGACAGCACGTCGACCCCGGTATACCACATTGTTCCAATTCACTATATTCCTTGCACGCCTTTCACCCTCCTGCACGTTCAGGCCCCGATCACTCAAAATCTTTTTCACTCCATCTTTCCACCTCCAATTTGGTCTCCCACTTCTCCTCGTTCCCTCCACCTCTGACACATATATCCTCTTTGTCAATCTTTCCTCACTCATTCTCTCCATGTGACCAGACCATTTCAAAACATCCGCTTCTGCTCTCCCAACCACACTCTTTTTATTACCACACATCTCCTTTACCCTATTATTACTTACTCGATCAAACCACCTCACACCACATATTATCCCCAAACATCTCATTTCCAGCACATCCACCCTCCTGCGCACAACTCTATCCATAGCCCACGCCTTGCAATCATACAACATTGTTGGAACCACTATTCCTTCAAACATACCCATTTTTGCTTTCTGAGATAATGTTCTCGACTTCCACACACTCTTCAAGGCTCCCAGAATTTTGCCCCCTCCCCCACCCTATGATTCACTTCCGCTTCCATGGTTCCATCTGGTGCCAAATCCACTCCCAGATATCTAAAACACTTTACTTCCTCCAGTTTTTCTCCATTCGAACTTACCTCCCAATTGACTTGACCCTCACCCCTACTGTACCTAATAACCTTGCTCTTATTCACATTTACTCTCAACTTTCTTCTTTCACACACTTTACCAAACTCAGTCACCAGCTTCTGTAGTTTCTCACATGAATCAGCCACCAGCGCTGTATCATCAGCGAACAACAACTGACTCACTTCGCAGACTCTCTCATCCACAACAGACTTCATACTTGCCCCTCTTTCCAAAACTCTTGCATTCACCTCCCTAACAACCACATCCATGAACAAATTAAACAACCATGGAGACATCACACACCCCTGCCGCAAACCTACATTCACTGAGAACCAATCACTTTCCTCTCTTCCTACACGTACACATGCCTTACATCCTCGATAAAAACTTTTCACTGCTTCTAACAACTTGCATCCCACACCATATATTCATAATACCTTCCACAGGGCATCTCTATCAACTCTATCATATGCCTTCTCCAGATCCATAAATGCTACATACAAATCCATTTGCTTTTCTAAGTATTTCTCACATACATTCTTCAAAGCAAACACCTGATCCACACATCCTCTACCACTTCTGAAACCACACTGCTCTTCCCCAATCTGAAGCTCTGTACATGCCTTCACCCTCTCAATCAATACCCTCCCATATGATTTACCAGGAATACTCAATAAACTTATACCTCTGTAATTTGAGCACTCACTTTTATCCCCTTTGCCTTTGTACAATGGCACTATGCAAGCATTCCGCCAATCCTCAGGCACCTCACCATGAATCATACATACATTAGATAACCTTACCAACCAGTCAACAATACAGTCACCCCCTTTTTTAATAAATTCCACTGCAATACCATCCAAACCCGCTGCCTTGCCGGTTTTCATCTTCCACAAAGCTCTTACTACCCCTTCTCTGTTTACCAGATCATTTTCCCTAACCCTCTCTTTTTGCACACCACCTCGACCAAAACACCCTATATCTGCCACTCTGTCATCAGACACATTCAGCAAACCTTCAAAATACTCACTCCATCTCCTTCTCACATCACCACTACTTGTTATCACCCTATTAGCCCCCTTCACTGAAGTTCCCATTTGTTCCCTTGTCTTACGCACTTTATTTACCTCCTTCCAAAACATCTTTTTATTCTCCCTAAAATTTAATGATACTCTCTCACCCCATCTCTCATTTGCCCTCTTTTTCACCTCTTGCACCTTTCTCCTGTCTCTTTCTTTTATACATCTCCCACTCATTTGCATTATTTCCCTGCAAAAATTGTCGAACTGCCTCTCTCTTCTCTTTCACTAATCTTACTTCTTCATCCCACCACTCACCACCCTTTCTAATCAACCCACCTCCCACACTTCTCATGCCACAAGCATCTTTTGCGCAAGCCATCACTGCTTCCGTAAATACATCCCATTCCTTCCCCACTCTCCTTACCTCCTTTGTTCTCACCTTTTTCCATTCTGTACTCAGTCTCTCCTGGTATTTCCTCACACAAGTCTCCTTCCCAAGCTCACTTACTCTCGCCACTCTCTTCACCCCAACATTCTCTCTTCTTTTCTGAAAACCTCTACAAATCTTCACCTTCGCTTCCACAAGATGATGATCAGACATCCCTCCAGTTGCACCTCTCAGCACATTAACATCGAAAAGTCTCTCTTTCGTGCGTCTGTCAATTAACACGTAATCCAATAACGCTCTCTGGCCATCTCTCTTACTTACATATGTATACTTATGTATATCTCTCTTTTTAAACCAGGTATTCCCAATCACCAGTCCTTTTTCAGCACATAAATCTACAACTCTTCACCATTTCCATTGACAACACTGAACACCCCATGTATACCAATTATTCCCTCAACTGCCACATTACTCACCTTTGCATTCAAATCACCCATCACTATAACCCGGTCTCGTGCATCAAAACCACTAACACACTCATTCAGCTGCTCCCAAAACACTTGCCTCTCATGATCTTTCTTCTCATGCCCAGGTGCATATTCGCCAATAATCACCCATCTCTCTCCATCAACTTTCAGTTTTACCCATATCAATCTAGAGTTTACTTTCTTACACTCTATCACGTACTCCCACCACTCTTGTTTCAGGAGTACTGCTACTCTTTCCCTTGCTCTTGTCCTCTCACTAACCCCTGACTTTACTCCCAAGACATTCCCAAACCACTCTTCCTCTTTACCCTTGAGCTTCATTTCACTTGGAGATAAGACATCCAGGTTCCTTTCCTCAAACATACTACCAATCTCTCCTTTATTCTCATCTTGGTTACATCCACACACATTTAGACACCCCAGTCTGAGCCTTCGAGGGGGATGAGCATTCCCTGCATGACTCCTTCTGTTTCCCCTTTTAGAAAGTTAAAATACATGGAGGGAAGGGTTTCTACCTCCCCCTCCCTTCCTCTTTAGTCGCCTTCTACGACACGTTGGGAATGCGTGGGAACCATTCTTTCTCCCCTATCCCCAGGGATAAGGGAGCTGTATTTGTATTTATTTATTTATTTATTTATTTATTTTGCTGTGTCGCTGTCTCCCGCGTTAGTGAGGTAGTGCAAGGAAACAGATGAAAGAATGGCCCAAACCACCCACATACACAACAAAAAAGGCCACATTCATTCACACTCTGTCTCTTGCTGTCATGTGTAATGCACAGAAACCACAGCTCCCTTTCCACATCTAGGCCCCGCAGACTTTTTAAAAAATCTGTTTGAATATATACCATAGATTAGATTGCATAAGAATGAGTTTTAAAGGTTTCATCATTTAGATATATATTTTTTTGTATTTATAAATGAATATAAATATAAATAGATATAAATTATTTATTTTCCTTTGTCGCTGTCTCCCGCATTAGCGAGGTAGCACAAGGAAACGGATGAAAGAATGGCCCAACCCACCCACCTATGCATGTATATACATACACGTCCACACATGCAAATATACATACCTATACATCTCAACGTATACATATATATACACTTTTTTTTTTTATATACTTTGTCGCTGTCTCCCGCGTTTGCAAGGAAACAGACGAAAGAAATGGCCCAACCCCCCCCCATACACATGTATATACATACGTCCACACACGCAAATATACATACCTACACAGCTTTCCATGGTTTACCCCAGACGCTTCACATGCCTTGATTCAATCCACTGACAGCACGTCAACCCCGGTATACCGCATCACTCCAATTCACTCTATTCCTTGCCCTCCTTTCACCCTCCTGCATGTTCAGGCCCCGATCACACAAAATCTTTTTCACTCCATCTTTCCACCTCCAATTTGGTCTCCCTCTTCTCCTCGTTCCCTCCACCTCCGACACATATATCCTCTTGGTCAATCTTTCCTCACTCATTCTCTCCATGTGCCCAAACCTCTTCAAAACACCCTCTTCTGCTCTCTCAACCACGCTCTTTTTATTTCCACATATCTCTCTTACCCTTACGTTACTTACTCGATCAAACCACCTCACACCACACATTGTCCTCAAACATCTCATTTCCAGCACATCCATCCTCCTGCGCACAACTCTATCCATAGCCCACGCCTCGCAACCATACAATATTGTTGGAACCACTATTCCTTCAAACATACCCATTTTTGCTTTCCAAGATAATGTTCTCGACTTCCACACATTCTTCAAGGCCCCCAGAATTTTCGCCCCCTCCCCCACCCTATGATCCACTTCCACTTCCATGGTTCCATCCGCTGCCAGATCCACTCCCAGATATCTAAAACACTTCACTTCCTCCAGTTTTTCTCCATTCAAACTCACCTCCCAATTGACTTGACCCTCAACCCTACTGTACCTAATAACCTTGCTCTTATTCACATTTACTCTTAACTTTCTTCTTTCACACACTTTACCAAACTCAGTCACCAGCTTCTGCAGTTTCTCACACACATACATATACATATATACACATGTACATAATTCATACTATCTGCCTTTATTCATTCCCATCGCCACCCTGCCACACATGAAATAACAACCCCCTCCCCCCTCATGTGTGCGAGGTAGCGCTAGGAAAAGACAACAAAGGCCACATTCGTTCACACTCAGTCTCTAGCTGTCGTGTAATAATGCACCGAAACCACAGCTCCCTTTCCACATCCAGGCCATACAGAACTTTCCATGGTTTACCCCAGATGCTTCACATGCCCTGGTTCAATCCATTGACAGCACATTGACCCCGGTATACCATATCGTTCCAATTCACTCTATTCCTTGCACGCCTTTCACCCTCCTGCACGTTCAGGCCCCGATCACTCAGTATCTTTTTCACTCCATCTTTCCACCTCCAATTTGGTCTCCCACTTCTCCTCGTTCCCTCCGCAACCACATAACTTTGTTGGAACCACTATTTCTTCAAACATATCCATTTTTGCTTTCCGAGATTATGTTCTCGACTTCCACACATTCGTCAGTGCTCCCAGAACTTTCGCCCCCTCCCCCACCCTATGATTCACTTCCGCTTCCATGGTTCCATCCGGTGCCAAATCCACTCCCAGGTATCTAAAACACTTCACTTCCTCCAGTTTTTCTCCATTCAAGCGTACCTCCCAATTGACTTGTCCCTCAACCCTACTGTACCTACTAACCTTGCTCTTATTCACAATTACTCTCAGCTTTCTTCTTTCACACACTTTACCAAACTCAGTCACCAGGTTCTGCAGTTTCTCACACAAATCAGCCACCAGTGCTGTATCATCAGCGAACAACAACTGACTCACTCTCCAAGCTCTCTCATCCCCAACAGACTGCATTGCCCCTCTTTCCAAAACTCTTGCACTCACCTCCCTAACAACCCCATCCATAAACAAATTAAACAACCATGGAGACATCACACACCCCTGCTGCAAACCAACATTCACAGAGAACCAATCACTTTCCTCTCTTCCTACATGTACACATGCCTTACATCCTTGATAAAAACTTTTCACTGTATTACTTTTTATTATACTTGATTCCTTTTTCCTGTGTCAGCGAGGTAATGCCAGAAAACAGACAAAGAATGGCTCATCCTCTCATACACATAAACGCCCATACACGCACTTATACATATCAACATATACATATGTATATTTACACATACACAGACATATACATATATAGACATGTACATGTTCATACTTGCCTGTCTTCATCTATTCCTGGTGCCACTCTGCCGCACAGAAAACAGCATCACTACCCCTGCTTCAGTGAGGTAGTGCCAGTAAAACAAAAAAAAGTGACATTCATTCACACTCAGCCTCTAGCTGTCATATGTAATTCACCAAAACCACAGCTCCTTATCCACATCCAGGCCCCACAGACCTTTCCATGGTTTACCCCAGATGTTTCACATGCACTGGTTCATTCCATTGACTGCATGTTGACTTCGGTGTACCAAATTGTTCCAATTCCCTCTATTCTTTGCATGCCTCTCACCCTCCTGTATGTTCAGGTCCCAGTTGCTCAAAACCTTTTTCACTCCATCCTTCTACCTCCAGTGTGGTCTCCTGCTTCTTCTTGTTCCCTCCACCTCTGACACATATATCCGCTCTGTCTATCTTTCTTCACACCACATATTGTCCTCAGATATTTAATTTCCAACACATCCACCCTCCACCCTCCTCCGTACAACCCAATCTGTAGCCCATGCCTCGCAACCATATAATATTGTTAGAACTACTATTCCTTCAAACATACCCATTTTTGCTCCAAGGTAACATTCTCGCCTTCTACACATTCTTCATCCCTTCCAGAACCTTCGCCCCCCCTCCCCCACTCTGTGATTCACATCCGCTTCCATGGTTCCATCCTCTGCTAAGTCTACTCCCAGATATCTAAAACACTTCACTTCCTCCAGTTTTTCTCCATTCAAACTTGCATCCCAATTAACTTGTCCCCCAACCCTATTGAACCTAATAACCTTGCTCTTATTCACATTTACTCTCAACTTTCTCCTTTTACACACTTTTCCAAACTCAATCACCAACTTCTGCAGTTTCTCACACAAATCAGCCACTAGAGCTCTATTATTGGCGAACAACAATTGACTAACTTTCCAGGCCCTCTTACCCACAACAGACTGCATACTTGCCCCTCTCTCTAAAACTCTTGCATTATCTCCCTAACCACCCCATCTATAAACTTATTGAACAACTATGGGGACATCATACACCCCTGCCGCAGACTGTCATTCACTCAGAGCCAATCACTCTCATCTCTTCCTATTTACTATTTATGTCTGTTCCCTCTGGGAACTCCCATCAAAAGGGTGGCCACGGCAGAAGAATCTCTTTCTTATCTCTGTCCGTACATGCCTCCCTAACATTCACCATTCCCTGCATTCTCCCAGTATTTCTCTCCTTTCATTGCTCTTCCACTCTTTTTCCCCATGCCAGATATGGTCTCTATAGAATTGGGTTTAAGTACTTTATGTTTCAAACTTTTCATACAGCCATGTATTACAACCAAAACACCATTTACCAAAGTAAGCACAGCCAGTGACAACGAAACTACCGGTACACTATCGAAACTAGCAGTGCTAACAGTTTCTGTACTCTCTAACTTTCAGCTCCCAATAGTGACAATTCCCCTGCCACCACCTTATTTTTCACAGATACTAGCACCAGCCTTGGTATGAAATTGATTAGATATGGAAGCACATGCTCTTATCTCAGAAAGACTTTTCTGTTGATTCAGTATATTGAGGACATTCATGTGAAAATTAATGAAGTTGTTCAGGTCTCTGCAGGTGTTTGTAGAGGTGACATTTAAAGGTAGAAAGTTATAAGAAGAAGGAAAGATGAAATAATGAAGAGAGCTCCAGAGTTTAGCTCTTTGAAGGAAGAAGGATTGTAATGGTCTGTTTTTAGGTGGTTTATCTCCATATAGAAACTATGGGAAGCAACAGACATAACATACACTTTGGGTCCAAGCCTTGAGGTTGGGAACATGTGCAGGCAGCTTATGAGAACAGTGGGCAAATTAATGCCTGTAGAACTAGAGGGGACGGGAGCGGGGGGCCAGAAATCCTCCCCTCGTATTAACTTTCTAAAATGGGAAACAGAAGAAGGAGTCACGCGGGGAGTGCTCATCCTCCTCGAAGGCTCAGAGTGGGGTGCCTAAATGTGTGTGGATGTAACCAAGATGTGAAAAAAGGAGAGATAGGTAGTATGTTTGAGGAAAGGAACCTGGATGTTTTGGCTCTGAGTGAAACGAAGCTCAAGGGTAAAGGGGAAGAGTGGTTTGGGAATGTCTGGGGAGTAAAGTCAGGGGTTAGTGAGAGGACAAGAGCAAGGGAAGGAGTAGCAATACTCCTGAAACAGGAGTTGTGGGAGTATGTGATAGAGTGTAAGAAAGTAAATTCTCGATTAATATGGGTAAAACTGAAAGTTGATGGAGAGAGGTGGGTGATTATTGGTGCATATGCACCTGGGCATGAGAAGAAAGATCAAGAGAGGCAAGTGTTTTGGGAGCAGCTGAATGAGTGTGTTAGTGGTTTTGATGCACGAGACCGGGTTATAGTGATGGGTGATTTGAATGCAAAGGTGAGTAATGTGGCAGTTGAGGGAATAATTGGTATACATGGGGTGTTCAGTGTTGTAAATGGAAATGGTGAAGAGCTTGTAGATTTCTGTGCTGAAAAAGGACTGATGATTGGGAATACCTGGTTTAAAAAGCGAGATATACATAAGTATACTTATGTAAGTAGGAGAGATGGCCAGAGAGCGTTATTGGATTACATGTTAATTGACAGGCGTGCGAAAGAGAGACTTTTGGATGTTAATGTGCTGAGAGGTGCAACTGGAGGGATGTCTGATCATTATCTTGTGGAGGCTAAGGTGAAGATTTGTATGGGTTTTCAGAAAAGAAGAGTGAATGTTGGGGTGAAGAGGGTGGTGAGAGTAAGTGAGCTTGAGAAGGAGACCTGTGTGAGGAAGTACCAGGAGAGACTGAGTACAGAATGGAAAAAGGTGAGAACAATGGAAGTAAGGGGAGTGGGGGAGGAATGGGATGTATTTAGGGAATCAGTGATAGATTGCGCAAAAGATGCTTGTGGCATGAGAAGAGTGGGAGGTGGGTTGATTAGAAAGGGTAGTGAGTGGTGGGATGAAGAAGTAAGAGTATTAGTGAAAGAGGAGAGAGAGGCATTTGGACGATTTTTGCAGGGAAAAAATGCAATTGAGTGGGAGATGTATAAAAGAAAGAGACAGGAGGTCAAGAGAAAGGTGCAAGAGGTGAAAAAAAGGGCAAATGAGAGTTGGGGTGAGAGAGTATCATTAAATTTTAGGGAGAATAAAAAGATGTTCTGGAAGGAGGTAAATAAAGTGCGTAAGACAAGGGAGCAAATGGGAACTTCAGTGAAGGGCGCAAATGGGGAGGTGATAACAAGTAGTGGTGATGTGAGAAGGAGAGGGAGTGAGTATTTTGAAGGTTTGTTGAATGTGTTTGATGATAGAGTGGCAGATATAGGGTGTTTTGGTCGAGGTGGTGTGCAAAGTGAGAGGGTTAGGGAAAATGATTTGGTAAACAGAGAAGAGGTAGTGAAAGCTTTGCGGAAGATGAAAGCCGGCAAGGCAGCAGGTTTGGATGGTATTGCAGTGGAATTTATTAAAAAAGGGGGTGACTGTATTGTTGACTGGTTGGTAAGGTTATTTAATGTATGTATGACTCATGGTGAGGTGCCTGAGGATTGGCGGAATGCGTGCATAGTGCCATTGTACAAAGGCAAAGGGGATAAGAGTGAGTGCTCAAATTACAGAGGTATAAGTTTGTTGAGTATTCCTGGTAAATTATATGGGAGGGTATTGATTGAGAAGGTGAAGGCATGTACAGAGCATCAGATTGGGGAAGAGCAGTGTGGTTTCAGAAGTGGTAGAGGATGTGTGGATCAGGTGTTTGCTTTGAAGAATGTATGTGAGAAATACTTAGAAAAGCAAATGGATTTGTATGTAGCATTTATGGATCTGGAGAAGGCATATGATAGAGTTGATAGAGATGCTCTGTGGAAGGTATTAAGAATATATGGTGTGGGAGGCAAGTTGTTAGAAGCAGTGAAAAGTTTTTATCGAGGATGTAAGGCATGTGTACGTGTAGGAAGAGAGGAAAGTGATTGGTTCTCAGTGAATGTAGGTTTGCGGCAGGGGTGTGTGATGTCTCCATGGTTGTTTAATTTGTTTATGGATGGGGTTGTTAGGGAGGTAAATGCAAGAGTTTTGGAAAGAGGGGCAAGTATGAAGTCTGTTGGGGATGAGAGAGCTTGGGAAGTGAGTCAGTTGTTGTTCGCTGATGATACAGCGCTGGTGGCTGATTCATGTGAGAAACTGCAGAAGCTGGTGACTGAGTTTGGTAAAGTGTGTGGAAGAAGAAAGTTAAGAGTAAATGTGAATAAGAGCAAGGTTATTAGGTACAGTAGGGTTGAGCGTCAAGTCAATTGGGAGGTGAGTTTGAATGGAGAAAAACTGGAGGAAGTGAAGTGTTTTAGATATCTGGGAGTGGATCTGGCAGCGGATGGAACCATGGAAGCGGAAGTGGATCATAGGGTGGGGGAGGGGGCGAAAATTCTGGGGGCCTTGAAGAATGTGTGGAAGTCGAGAACATTATCTCGGAAAGCAAAAATGGGTATGTTTGAAGGAATAGTGGTTCCAACAATGTTGTATGGTTGCGAGGCGTGGGCTATGGATAGAGTTGTGCTCAGGAGGATGGATGTGCTGGAAATGAGATGTTTGAGGACAATGTGTGGTGTGAGGTGGTTTGATCGAGTGAGTAACGTAAGGGTAAGAGAGATGTGTGGAAATAAAAAGAGCGTGGTTGAGAGAGCAGAAGAGGGTGTTTTGAAGTGGTTTGGGCACATGGAGAGGATGAGTGAGCAAAGATTGACCAAGAGGATATATGTGTCGGAGGTGGAGGGAGCAAGGAGAAGAGGGAGACCAAATTGGAGGTGGAAAGATGGAGTGAAAAAGATTTTGTGTGATCGGGGCCTGAACATGCAGGAGGGTGAAAGGAGGGCAAGGAATAGAGTGAATTGGAGCGATGTGGTATACCGGGGTTGACGTGCTGTCAGTGGATTGAATCAAGGCATGTGAAGCGTCTGGGGTAAACCATGGAAAGCTGTGTAGGTATGTATATTTGCGTGTGTGGACGTATGTATATACATGTGTATGGGGGGGGGTTGGGCCATTTCTTTCGTCTGTTTCCTTGCGCTACCTCGCAAACGCGGGAGACAGCGACAAAGTATATAAAAAAAAAAAAAAAAAGAACTAAGAAAGGGCTAGAACATCATGTTGTACAGAAAGGGATGGATCAATGAGTTGATGATAGGAGAATTAATGGGAAGGTTGAAGAGAGGTGATGATGGGAGAATTAATGATTGTAGATTTTTTATTCCAGTTCGGATGATAGAGATTTGAACTCATGGGAGGTGCATATCCAGGATTTGGTCATAGGGAGGGGTTGACTTACAAACTTGCCAAGCTAGTGATGGAAAGCTCAAAGCAGTATTGTTATGTAAGAACACATTATAACTGAGAGAAGTTAGGACTTTTTATTTGAAATTAATATTAAATCACAAAAGTTAGTCAAATTCTGTCTTACAGAAGTTTGCTATAAGACCAGTGACCATTATTGAATAGAGATGAATGTTTGATTTTTGATAACATAAAACAGCTAACAGCAATAATTGAGTTTTCTTTGATGACACAAATTACAGGTTATATGCTCTTGCAGATACAGTTATGTGATCCTGAACTTGTAAAAGCATTTAAGAAAGCTGGTGAAATGGAATGGTTGTTTCATTGGTCACGTGTAAATCGCTAATAAAGTTAAAAGACCCCTAACTTACTGCCCTAGGAGTCTGCTCTATCCTTTTGAGGTTCCTGCCATACTCGGGAAGCTGGCTGTGTCCACTGGTCAGGCCTATAGTCAAAAACTGTTGTAGTGTTGTATGTGCATCTGTGTGCAGAAAGTGCCGGGCAATTGAGTTGTGAGTGTTCGATGTCTTCTTTATAGAAATAACATCATGGGATATGTACTGTAAGTGGGAGAGTGTGACTATGTTTGAGAGTGACCTAAGTTTGTCTGAGGAGTATGGTTTCTTACGAGCAAATGAATATACATACATACATAGCTAGTTTTCCTTTCAAGGGACTAAAGGAGGTTAGAATGATTGTAAGAATATGTAAATCCTTCATTTTTTGTTTACTGTTTAGTGTAAGTGGCGAAGGATAGCAATTGCTACACGCAGTTTTGATGAGGTGTATGCATGTGAAACCATTATCATTGATATTTACAATGACTAGCCTAACCAAATTAGCAAAGGTAATGATAAAGGGTATATTCACAATAAACCTGTGTTATTATAAGTAATGGTTTATTGTTTCGATCATTAATATAAATGAATAGCATTTGTTATGGAATGCTGAATCATCAGTTCCCTGCTCCTAAGAATGACTTTGGGCATCTTGTTAGTTGTTTGCGTATTGGCTATGATATGGCTATGTGTAGCAGATAATTGTCTTAGCACTAATACTGATTGTCACTCTTATGTAAGTCACTAATTACCTAACAAAATTTTCACTGTGTCAGTGGTTGAAGAGGAGGGGCAGGAGCAGGGGGAAGGGTGGGAAAAACCCTCCCTTCTTGTATATGTAGTTTCTCAAAGTTAGAACACATGAGGGAAGGCTCAGGCTAGGATATCAAAGTGTTTAGATGTAACAAAGATGAAAAGGAGGAAGAGATGGAGAGTGTGTTTGAGGAGAGGATTGTGGATGTTCTGGCTCTGGGTGAAACAAAGTTCAAAGTTCAAGGGTAAGGTGGAAAAATGGTTTTGGAACGACTTACAATAAAGTCAGGTTGGTGTGAAGGGGGAGGTAGCACTCATTTGTCCTTTGTCTCATCAGCATTGTTGATGTGTTGTGAAATTAGAAATATTCTTGTAGAGCAAAATTAGATATATTCTTGTAGGAGACTTCATTGATATAGGGATTGCATTCACATGACCCATCTATTGTAAATGTGCAAGGACAGTAGTTAGGTGAATCAGGTTTCTTGCTTTTTAGTCTCCATTATAAACTTGATTAATCATGCTAGTTGGAGGTTATTCGTCAGTGAAATAAGATATTTGGTGATATCTGTAGGCATTATCTTTGTACTTGAGTGGAAAGCAAGGATCCTGATATAGATTGATTGTAAAGGAGTTCAGAAATGGTTTCAGGAAATGACACAAATAGTCAGCACAACAGGGAAACTTAGGTATAGTCTGGTGTGCTTGAATTATTCATGAAAGCTTTTTAAGAAAGAACAGTTTCATTGGCTTATATAATCCTTGATTTTAGTAAATGGGGTAACATTAAAGACAATGTTTGTGGTAGGTTTATGTCACTGTTCATTATTATGGGTTTTAATATATCCAGTATGTTATGCATTAATCCCAGAAGTTATTTATTGAAAGTAAGTCTTCATGCATAAGAAAGATTAATTTTCCTTTTCTTTTTGAGTTCTTTTGCAGTTTTAGCATGTCCACAGATGGGACACTACAGCTTCAGAAAATTGAGTAAAGAGTTTGAGTGTTTATCTTCTTTTAGTAGTTATTCTAGTTACTTAGATTGTACATATGTTTCTAAGCACATCTAGAATGTCCTCAGTGGTAACTTTAAAGAATCTTTTGACCATCTTGATAAGATAATGAGATTTTTGTTTTGACTTTTAGTATTTTCAGCCTTACTGATAATTGTCCTTATTTTCAGGCTGCCGAGTGTGTGGGTGTGTGTGCGTGAGGGTCACGTCGCCACCCTGGAGGCGGAGCCAGCAAGTCTCGGCTGGAAGGGCCCCCCAGGACCCCCCTCAGAGCCACACGGTCCCCCCTCTGTTGGTCCCACGGGGTTCCCTAACCCTGCCACACCAAATACCTTTTCTGGGCCGTCCACTCCAACATTTAACCCTCCTGGTCCCACTCTCAATCGACCTTCTCCAGGTCCACCAACTGGTCCTCAAGGCCCTGCATCAAATCCCAGCAGTTATCCAACGGGCCCTGGTGGCCCGCAACCCTTCAACACGCCTCCCAACAGTTTTTCGGGGCCGCCCACCTCAGGCCCCCCATCTGTTCCATTTCCCGGTTCCCCAGCTCCGTCAAATGCCTCCACTCCTGGCCCAGGGGGACCCTCTCCTTTTCCTGGTCCCCCTGGTGGAGGTCCTCCAACAAGTATGGCACCTACCAGCATGGCTGGACCAGGGCCATCACCCATGCCATTCCCTTGCTCTTCAAATTACAGTAGTCCAACACCCACAGGACCCCACATGAATGGTCCAAGTAGCACAATGGGAATGTTGGGACAACAGCAGGCCCAGATGATTAATTGTCATCCTGGACCATTCCCAGGTCCTGGGGGTCCTGGGCCAGGATTTACTGGACCCGGAGGACCATTTGGTCCTGGTGGTCCACCATTTGGACCGGGGGGTCCACCTGGGGGCCCTCCTATGCATGGCCCCATGCATGGTCCCATGCATGGACCAGGTCCACACCCAGTGATGGGGCAGCTTGGCCCTCTGGACCGCATAGATCAAGGGTGAGTTTAAATTTCTTTTATGTTAGATGCCACTCATATTTTAAAGGTTAAGAGTTACTGAAGTTTTCAAGGAATATTGACTAATACTTTATATTTACAGGACTATGATTAAAGGAAAACGATATCTACAAGAGTATAACTTTTGTGAAAGTTGTTGAATGTACAGCACTTATGATTTCGTTTTAAGTTGCTCTTTGAATATGCGTTCTTATGTCTGAAATCTGGTAATCTTAGAGCTGAGAATTTTTCATCTTATGGATTTTTCAAGATTATGGGTATCATTATTGGCAAGGGAATTGATATTGGATCTGATAGATTATAAGTTAACCTGTTAAATTTTAGTTTCCCAACATTACAGTTTTAAACAACATTGCAGCCATTATCATTTTCTGTAATAGCCAGACGTTCTTCCCTTTTTCCAGTCCCAAAATGCACACTGTAGAATAGTGATAATTGTGCAAGTTTGGTAAGATTGGAAACAAAATAACTGAGGATGTTATGTATTGTGAGGTGGGTTGATCTCTAAGGAATATCTTTGCCTAGAGGTGTATTAGTAAGTACAGTCAAATTGAGAGGGCTAACCAGCGGTGCACTGAAGTAATTTAGATATAATGAGAGGGTGGTTGAAGAAACACAGACTTAGAGGATGTATGTCAGAAGTGGTGGGAATTGCCTACTTATGAGTACTTATTTTGCTTAAGGCAGGGCTAGTGCATGATGTGCTTGGTTGATGATGCACTTGTCATCTGCTGTAACTCTTTGAGTAAGCTGCCAGTCCAATGTTTAGTTGGTTCTTTTCAAAACCAGCATTCATGTAGCTTTTTGAAGGTTTCAGTGCTCACTTTGGCCATGTTTCTTGTCCTACAGAGTAACGCAGTGGATATTCATTCCATTTTTGCCAGATACTTGTATAGTTAGTTTAGTGATTTTGTGATATATTTCCATTCCTGATGTTTGTGTCAGTGTAATTACTCACTTCTTACCTTGGGTGATACTTTTAGGTTAAAAGATGTATTTCTGTCCTTTTATTTACCGCTTTGCATATGATATATCGTCCCAGGTATTGCTGGACTCCATCTGCAGATGGTTACGCAGCAAGTTAAAAAGTCACCTTTGCAAGGTTGTAACATCATTATTGAATGAAAAGTAGGAGTCTTGTCAAACTTCACGCTCCAAAGGAGTCCACCATTTTCTGGCTTCTGATATGTATGAAAAAAGAGAAAAATATGTCTATATATGTCTAATCTATATATATATATAATTTTTTTTTATTATAATACTTACTTGCTGTTTCCTGCATCAGCAAAGAAACAGACGAAGAATGGCCCATCCACTCATAAAATTATCAAATTTTTGTACTTAATCACTGGCTCCCTTATCAGCGAGGTAGCACAAAGAAACAGATGAGAAATGGCCCAACCCACCCCATACACATGCATATATATATATATATATATATATATATATATATATATATATATATATATCGAGGATGTAAGGCATGTGTACGTGTAGGAAGAGAGGAAAGTGATTGGTTCTCAGTGAATGTAGGTTTGCGGCAGGGGTGTGTGATGTCTCCATGGTTGTTTAATTTGTTTATGGATGGGGTTGTTAGGGAGGTGAATGCAAGAGTTTTGGAAAGAGGGGCAAGTATGAAGTCTGTTGTAGATGAGAGAGCTTGGGAAGTGAGTCAGTTGTTGTTCGCTGATGATACAGCGCTGGTGGCTGATTCATGTGAGAAACTGCAGAAGCTGGTGACTGAGTTTGGTAAAGTGTGTGAAAGAAGAAAGTTAAGAGTAAATGTGAATAAGAGCAAGGTTATTAGGTACAGTAGGGTTGAGGGTCAAGTCATTTGGGAGGTGAGTTTGAATGGAGAAAAACTGGAGGAAGTGAAGTGTTTTAGATATCTGGGAGTGGATCTGGCAGCGGATGGAACCATGGAAGCGGAAGTGGATCATAGGGTGGGGGAGGGGGCGAAAATTCTGGGAGCCTTGAAGAATGTGTGGAAGTCGAGAACATTATCTCCGAAAGCAAAAATGGGTATGTTTGAAGGAATAGTGGTTCCAACAATGTTGTATGGTTGCGAGGCGTGGGCTATGGATAGAGTTGTGCGCAGGAGGATGGATGTGCTGGAAATGAGATGTTTGAGGACAATGTGTGGTGTGAGGTGCTTTGATCGAGTAAGTAACGTAAGGGTAAGAGAGATGTGTGGAAATAAAAAGAGCGTGGTTGAGAGAGCAGAAGAGGGTGTTTTGAAATGGTTCGGGCACATGGAGAGAATGAGTGAGGAAAGATTGACCAAGAGAATATATGTGTTAGAGGTGGAGGGAATGAGGAGAAGAGGGAGACCAAATTGGAGGTGGAAAGATGGAGTGAAAAAGATTTTGTGTGATCGGGGCCTGAACATGCAGGAGGGTGAAAGGAGGACAAGGAATAGAGTGAATTAGATCGATGTGGTATACCGGGGTTGACGTGCTGTCAGTGGATTGAATCAAGGCATGTGAAGCGTCTGGGGTAAACCATGGAAAGCTGTGTAGGTATGTATATTTGCGTGTGTGGGCGTATGTATATACATGTGTATGGGGGTGGGGTGGGCCATTTCTTTCGTCTGTTTCCTTGCGCTACCTCGCAAATGCGGGAGACAGCGACAAAGCAAAAAATATATATATATATATTTTTTTTTTTTTTTTTTTTTTTATATATATATATATATATATATATATATATATATATATAAATATTTTTTTTTTTGTTGCTGTCTCCTGTGCCTGCGAGGTAGCGTAAGGAAACAGACGAAAGAAATTGCCCAACCCACCCCCACACACATGCACACACACACACGTCCACACACGCAAACATACACACCCACACGTCCCAACGTACACACATATATACACACACATGCACACTGTCTGCCCCTACTCACCCCCATCGCCACCCCGCCACACACGGAATAACATCCCCCTCCCCCCTCATGTGCACGAGGCAGCGCCAGGAAAAGACAACAAAGTCCCCATTCGCTCACACTCAGTCTCCAGCTGTCATGCAATAATGCCCGAAATCACAGCTCCCTTTCCACATCCAGGCCCCACAGAACTTTACATGGTTTACCCCAGATGCTTCACATGCCCTGATTCAATCCATTGACAGCACGTCGACCCCGGTATACCACATTGATCCAATTCACTCTATTCCTTGCCCGCCTTTCATCCTCCTGCATGTTCAGGCCCCGATCACTCAAAATCTTTTTCACTCCATCTTTCCACCTCCAATTTAGGTCTCCCACTTCTCCTCGTTCCCTCCACCTCCGACACATATATCCTCTTGGTCAATCTTTCCTCACTCATTCTCTCCATGTGCCCAAACCATTTCAAAACACCCTCTTCTGCTCTCTCAACCACACTCTTTTTATTTCCACACATCTCTCTTACCCTTACATTACTTACTCGATCAAACCACCTCACACCACATATTGTCCTCAAGCATCTCATTTCCAGCACATCCACCCTCCTGCACGCAACTCTATCCATAGCCCACGCCTCGCAACCATACAACATGGTTGGAACCACTATTCCTTCAAACATACCCATTTTTGCTTTCGGAGATATTGTTCTCGACTTCCACACATTCTTCAAGGCTCCCAGGATTTTCGCCCCCTCCCCCACCCTATGATTTACTTCCGCTTCCATGGTTCCATCCGCTGCCAGATCCACTCCCAGATATCTAAAACACTTTACTTCCTCCAGTTTTTCTCCATTCAAACTCACCTCCCAATTGACTTGACCCTCAACCCTACTGTACCTAATAACCTTGCTCTTATTCACATTTACTCTTAACTTTCTTCTTTCACACACTTTACCAAACTCAGTCACCAGCTTCTGCAGTTTCTCACATGAATCAGCCACCAGCGCTGTATCATCAGCGAACAACAACTGACTCACTTCCCAAGCTCTCTCATCCCCAACAGACTTCATACTTGCCCCTCTTTCCAAAACTCTTGCATTCACCTCCCCAACAACCCCATCCATAAACAAATTAAACAACCATAGAGATGTCACACACCCCTGCCGCAAACCTACATTCACTGAGAACCAATCACTTTCCTCTTCTCCTACACGTACACATGCCTTACATCCTCGATAAAAACTTTTCACTGCTTCTAATAACTTGCCTCCCACACCATATATTCTTAATACCTTCCACACTGCCTCTCTATCAACTCTATCATATACCTTCTCCAGATCCATAAATGCTACATACAAATCCATTTGCTTTTCTAAGTATTTCTCGCATACATTCTTCAAAGCAAACACCTGATCCACACATCCTCTACCACTTCTGAAACCACACTGCTCTTCCCCAATCTGATGCTCTGTACATGCCTTCACCTTCTCAATCAATACCCTCCCATATAATTTACCAGGAATACTCAACAAACTTATACCTCTGTAATTTGAGCACTCACTTTTATCCCCTTTGCCTTTGTACAATGGCACTATGCAAGCATTTCGCCAATCCTCAGGCACCTCACCATGAATCATACATACATTAGATGACCTTACCAACCAGTCAACAATACAGTCACCCCCTTTTTTAATAAATTCCACTGCAATACCATCCAAACCTGCTGCCTTGCCGGCTTTCATCTTCCGCAAAGCTTTTACTACCTCTTCTCTGTTTACCAAATCATTTTCCCTAACCCACTCAATTTGCACACCACCTTGACCAAAACACCATATATCTGCCACTCTATCATCAAACACATTCAACAAACCTTCAAAATACTCACTCCATCTCCTTCTCACATCACCACTACTTGTTATCACCTCCCATTAGCCCCCTTCACTGAAGTTTCCATTTGCTCTCTTGTCTTACGCACTTTATTTACCTCCTTCCAGAACATCTTTTTATTCTCCCTAAAATTTAATGATACTCTCTCACCCCAACTCTCATTTGCTCTCTTTTTCACCTCTTGCACCTTTCTCTTGACCTCCTGTCTCTTTCTTTTTACATCTTCCCTCATTTGCATTATTTCCCTGCAAAAATCATCCAAATGCCTCTCTCTTCTCTTTCACTAATAATCTTACTTCTTCATCCCACCACTCACTACCCTTTCTAATCGACCCACCTCCCACTCTTCTCATGCCACAAGCATCTTTTGCGCAAGCCACCACTGCTTCCGTAAATACATCCCATTCCTCCCCCACTCCCCTTACCTCCTTTGTTCTCACCTTTTTCCATTCTGTACTCAGTCTCTCCTGGTATTTCCTCACACAAGTCTCCTTCCCAAGCTCACTTATTCTCACCACCCTTTTCACCCCAACATTCTCTCTTCTTTTCTGAAAACCCCTACAAATCTTCACCTTAGCCTCCACAAGATAATGATCAGACATCCCTCCAGTTGCACCTCTCAGCACATTAACATCCAAAAGTCTCTCTTTCGCACGCCTGTCAATTAACACGTAATCCAATAACGCTCTCTGGCCATCTCTCCTACTTACATACGTATACTTATGTATATCTCGCTTTTTAAGCCAGGTATTCCCTATCACCAGTCCTTTTTCAGCACATAAATCTACAAGTTCTTCACCATTTCCATTTACAACACTGAACACCCCATGTATACCAATTATTCCCTCAACTGTCACGTTACTCACCTTTGCATTCAAATATATATTTATACACACCCATACACACACATATGCATACATATACATTTCAACATATACATACATATACATGCACAGACATATACACAAATGTACATATTCATGCTTGTTGCCTTCATCCATTTCCGGTGCCACCCTGCCACGCATGAAATGGCATCACCCCCCCCTCCAGCGACTTAGTGCCTGGAAAAGACAAAAAAGGCCACATTTGTTCACACTCAGTCTCTAGCTGTCATGTATAGTGCACTGAAACCACAGCTCCCTTTCCACATTCAGGACCCACAGACCTTTCCACTGTTTACCCCAGATGCTTCACATACCCTGATTTAATCCATAGACAGCACATCAACCCTGGTACACCACATCGTTCCAATTCACTCTATTCCTTGTAAGCCTTTCTTCCTCCTGTATGTTCAGGCCCCGACTACTCAAAATCTTTTTCACTCCATCCTTCCACCTCAAATTTGGTCTCCCACTTCTCCTTCATATACACATATTTATACATAAACAGTCATACACACACATATACACATCAACATATACGCATATATGGAAAGATGGAGTGAAAAAGATTTTGTGTGATCGGGGCCTGAACATGCAGGAGGGTGAAAGGAGGGCAAGGAATAGAGTGAATTGGAGCGATGTGGTATACCGGGGTTGACGTGCTGTCAGTGGATTGAATCAAGGCATGTGAAGCGTCTGGGGTAAACCATGGAAAGCTGTGTAGGTATGTATATTTTCGTGTGTGGACGTATGTATATACATGTGTATGGGGGGGGGGTTGGGCCATTTCTTTCGTCTGTTTCCTTGCGCTACCTCGCAAACGCGGGAGACAGCGACAAAGTATAAAAAAAAAAAAAAAAAAATATATATATATATATATATATATATATATATATATATATATATATATATATATATATATATATACATACATACGCATGCACATACACAGACATATACATACATATACTTGTGCTTATTTACATTTGCTTGCCTTCATCCATTCCTATCGCTACCCTCTCCCACAGGAAACAGCATCGCTACACCCGCATCTGCGAGGTACCACAAGGAAAACAATGTTATGTGGTTGTATGGCATGAGCTATAGATAGGGTTGTATGGAGGAGGGTAGATGTGTTGGAAAGAAAATCTTTGGGGATAATATGTGGTATGAGGTGGTTTGATCAAGTAAGTAATGAAAGGGTATGAGAGATGTGTGGTAATAAAAAGAGTGTGGATGAGAGAGTAGAAGAGGGTGTGTTGAAATGGTTTGGACATGTGGAGAGAATGAGTGAGGAAAGGTTGACAAAGGGGATATATGTGTCAGAAGTGGAGGGAACAGGGAGAAGCGGGAGACCAAATTGAAGGTGGAAGGATAGAGTGAAAAAGATTTTGAGTGATCGGGGCATGAACATAAAGAGGGTGAGAGGTGTGTAAGGAATAGAGTGAATTGAAATGATGTGGTATACTTGGGTTGACATGCTGTCAGTGGACTGAACCAGGGCATGTGAAACATATGGGGTAAACCTTGGAAAGGTCTGTGGGGCCTGGATGTGGATATGGAGCTGTGGTTTCTGTACATTATACATGACAGCTAGAGGATGTGAGCGGATGTGGCCTTTCTCCATGTGTTTCCTGGCACTACCTCACTATTGCAGGTGGTGGCAATGCTGTTTTCTGTGGGGCGGAGTGGTGCTGGGAAATAGATAAAGGCGAGCAAATATGAATATGTACTTATATGTATATGTATGGGTGTCCAGTTTAGATGTCAAAACTTTTTTCTTTTTAACAGTTGCTCTGTTTATGTAAGGGATTGATTCGTCCTTTTATGGAATACTGCTTTTATGTTTTGGGGTGGTTCTAGCTCTGTATCCTTGCTTGACGAGGTCAAGTTGAAAGCAGCCCAACTTATAAACTCTCTTGGGAATACTTCCAGACTTAACCCCCCTTGCCCTACGCTGCAATATTGGTTCATTTTCCCTTTTATAGGTATTACTTTGGTTTTTCTCATGAGAGCTGGCTGCTTGTGTGCCCCCTCCTCTAGCTAGACCATGCAATACTTGGCAAGTTGCTGTGTTTCATGATCATTGTGTGGACATCGGCAACTCACGAGTGGGCCGTTTTGACAGCTGCTTCTTTCCCTATGTGCCGAAGCTCTGGAACTCTGAACCTTCTCGTGTCTTTCCCAATGAATATGACCTGGTTTATTTCAAAAGACAGGTCTTTCACGTCTTCAAAATTTGTAAATACTTTCCCTTGTCTTTTCTTTTCCATTTCATAATTCTCTTTTTATTTCAATTAAGGCCTGGCCATGATGTGGACTATAGCTCAAGGATTCACCAATTTCAGAAGCAAGGGTGTGTGGATCCCTTTCGAGTGAGTTCTTTGATGAGATTATACTGTCAAAGATATAAAGCCTCACCAGCATCAACTTTTCACTCATTGTTTGACTCTTGTAGGTGAAGGCCAGCAACACCTTTACATAGTTTTTTTCATACCTGATTGCCATTTCCTGCGTTAGTGAGGTAGCGCCAGGAACAGGTGAAGATATGTGGCACCTTCTCACACCCGTTCTCTAGGTTTAATGCATTATGCACCGAAACCACAGCTTTCTATCCACGACCAGGCTCCATAGACCTTTCCATGATTTTCCGTGGACATTTCAAATGCCCTGGTTCAGTACATGACAGCACGTCAACCCAAGTATACCTCATTATTCAAATTCACTCAATCCCAAGCACCCTTCCCCCTCCTGCATGTTCAGGATCCAATTGCTCAAAATCTTTTTCACTCCACCCTTCCATCTCCAATGGAAAGGTCTGTGGGGCCTGGATGTGGAAAGGGAGCTGTTGTTTCCGTGCATTACACATGACAGCTAGAGACTGAGTGTGAGCAAATGTGGCTTTTTTTTTTTCCTGGTGTGATCTCGCTTGAAGGGGTGACTTTTTCGTGTGTGGCTGGGTAGCGATGGGAATGGATAAGGACAGCGAGTATGAATATATACATGTGTATGTATATGTATGTTTATTTTTTATTTATTATACTTTGTCGCTGTTTCCCGCGTTAGCGAGGTAGCGCAAGGAAACAGATGAGAGAATGGCCCAACCCACCCACTTATACATGTATATGCATAAACACCCAGAGACGCACATATACATACCTATACATTTCAACGTTTACATACATATACATACACAGACATATACATATTTACACATGTACATATTCATACATGCTGCCTCCATCCATTCCTGTCGCCACCCTGCCACACATGAAATGGCACCCCCCTCCCCCGTATACATGTGAGGTATCGCTAGGAAAAGACAACAAAGGCCACATTCGTTCACACTCAGTCTCTAGCTGTCATGTGTAATGCACCGAAACCACAGCTCCCTTTCCACATCCAGGCTCGACAAAACTTTCCATGGTTTACCCCAGACGCTTCACATGCCCTGGCTCAATATGTATGTGTCTCTGTATATATATATATATATATATATATATATATATATATATTTTTTTTTTTTTTTTTTTTTTTCAAACTATTCGCCATTTCCCACGTTAGCGAGGTAGCGTTAAGAACAGAGAACTGGGCCACTGAGGGAATATCCTCACCTGGCCCCCTTCTCTGTTCCTTCTTTTGGAAAATTAAAAAAATTGAGAGGGGAGGATTTCCAGCCCCCCGCTCCCTCCCCTTTTAGTCGCCTTCTACGACACGCAGGGAATACGTGGGAAGTATTCTTTCTCCCCTATCCCCAGGGATAAATATATATATATATATATATATATATATATATATATATATGTATATATATTTTTTTTTTTTTTTTTTTTTTTATACTTTGTCGCTGTCTCCCGCGTTTGCGAGGTAGCGCAAGGAAACAGGCGAAAGAAATGGCCCAACCCCCCCCCCATACACATGTACATACACACGTCCACACACGCAAATATACATACCTACACAGCTTTCCATGTTTACCCCGGACGCTTCACATGCCTTGATTCAATCCACTGACAGCACGTCAACCCCTGTATACCACATCGCTCCAATTCACTCTATTTCTTGCCCTCATTTCACCCTCCTGCATGTTCAGGCCCCGATCACACAAAATCCTTTTCACTCCATCTTTCCACCTCCAATTTGGTCTCCCTCTTCTCCTCGTTCCCTCCACCTCCGACACATATATCCTCTTGGTCAATCTTTCCTCACTCATTCTCTCCATGTGCCCAAACCACTTCAAAACACCCTCTTCTGCTCTTTCAACCACGCTCTTTTTATTTCCACACATCTCTCTTACCCTTACGTTACTTACTCGATCAAACCACCTCACACCACACATTGTCCTCAAACATCTCATTTCCAGCACATCCATCCTCCTGCGCACAACTCTATCCATAGCCCACGCCTCGCAACCATACAACATTGTTGGAACCACTATTCCTTCAAACATACCCATTTTTGCTTTCCGGGATAATGTTCTCGACTTCCACACATTTTTCAAGGCTCCCAAAATTTTCGCCCCCTCCCCCACCCTATGATCCACTTCCGCTTCCATGGTTCCATCCGCTGCCAGATCCACTCCCAGATATCTAAAACACTTCACTTCCTCCAGTTTTTCTCCATTCAAACTCACCTCCCAATTGACTTGACCCTCAACCCTACTGTACCTAATAACCTTGCTCTTATTCACATTTACTCTTAACTTTCTTCTTCCACACACTTTACCAAACTCCGTCACCAGCTTCTGCAGTTTCTCACATGAATCAGCCACCAGCGCTGTATCATCAGCAAACAACAACTGACTCACTTCCCAAGCTCTCTCATCCCCAACAGACTTCATACTTGCCCCTCTTTCCAAAACTCTTGCATTTACCTCCCTAACAACCCCATCCATAAACAAATTAAACAACCATGGAGACATCACACATCCCTGCCGCAAACCTACATTCACTGAGAACCAATCACTTTCCTCTCTTCCTACACGTACACATGCCTTACATCCTCGATAAAAACTTTTCACTGCTTCTAACAACTTGCCTCCCACACCATATATTCTTAATACCTTCCACAGAGCATCTCTATCAACTCTATCATATGCCTTCTCCAGATCCATAAATGCTACATACAAATCCATTTGCTTTTCTAAGTATTTCTCACATACATTCTTCAGAGCAAACACCTGATCCACACATCCTCTACCACTTCTGAAACCACACTGCTCTTCCCCAATCTGATGCTCTGTACATGCCTTCACCTTCTCAATCAATACCCTCCCATATAATTTACCAGGAATACTCAACAAACTTATACCTCTGTATATATATATATATATATATATATATATATATATATATATATATGTATATATATATATATATATATATATGAAAGCCGGCAAGGCAGCAGGTTTGGATGGTATTGCAGTGGAATTTATTAAAAAAGGGGGTGACTGTATTGTTGACTGGTTGGTAAGGTTATTTAATGTATGTATGACTCATGGTGAGGTGCCTGAGGATTGGCAGAATGCGTGCATAGTGCCATTGTACAAAGGCAAAGGGGATAAGAGTGAGTGCTCAAATTACAGAGGTATAAGTTTGTTGAGTATTCCTGGTAAATTATATGGGAGGGTATTGATTGAGAGGGTGAAGGCATGTACAGAGCATCAGATTGGGGAAGAGCAGTGTGGTTTCAGAAGTGGTAGAGGATGTGTGGATTAGGTGTTTGCTTTGAAGAATGTATGTGAGAAATACTTAGAAAAGCAAATGGATTTGTATGTAGCATTTATGGATCTGGAGAAGGCATATGATAGAGTTGATAGAGATGCTCTGTGGAAGGTATTAAGAATATATGGTGTGGGATGCAAGTTGTTAGAAGCAGTGAAAAGTTTTTATCAAGGATGTAAGGCATGTGTACGTGTAGGAAGAGAGGAAAGTGATTGGTTCTCAGTGAATGTAGGTTTGCGGCAGGGGTGTGTGATGTCTCCATGGTTGTTTAATTTGTTTATGGATGGGGTTGTTAGGGAGGTAAATGCAAGAGTTTTGGAAAGAGGGGCAAGTATGAAGTCTGTTGGGGATGAGAGAGCTTGGGAAGTGAGTCAGTTGTTGTTCGCTGATGATACAGCGCTGGTGGCTGATTCATGTGAGAAACTGCAGAAGCTGGTGACTGAGTTTGGTAAAGTGTGTGGAAGAAGAAAGTTAAGAGTAAATGTGACTAAGAGCAAGGTTATTAGGTACAGTAGGGTTGAGGGTCAAGTCAATTGGGGGGTGAGTTTGAATGGAGAAAAACTGGAGGAAGTGAAGTGTTTTAGATATCTGGGAGTGGATCTGGCAGCGGATGGAACCATGGAAGCGGAAGTGGATCATAGGGTGGGGGAGGGGGCGAAAATTCTGGGGGCCTTGAAGAATGTGTGGAAGTCGAGAACATTATCTCGGAAAGCAAAAATGGGTATGTTTGAAGGAATAGTGGTTCCAACAATGTTGTATGGTTGCGAGGTGTGGGCTATGGATAGAGTTGTGCGCAGGAGGATGGATGTGCTGGAAATGAGATGTTTGAGGACAATGTGTGGTGTGAGGTGGTTTGATCGAGTGAGTAACGTAAGGGTAAGAGAGATGTGTGGAAATAAAAGAGCGTGGTTGAGAGAGCAGAAGAGGGTGTTTTGAAGTGGTTTGGGCACATGGAGAGAATGAGTGAGGAAAGATTGACCAAGAGGATATATGTGTCGGAGGTGGAGGGAACGAGGAGAAGAGGGAGACCAAATTGGAGGTGGAAAGATGGAGTGAAAAAGATTTTGTGTGATCGGGGCCTGAACATGCAGGAGGGTGAAAGGAGGGCAAGGAATAGAGTGAATTGGATCAATGTGGTATACCGGGGTTGACGTGCTGTCAGTGGATTGAATCAAGGCATGTGAAGCGTCTGGGGTAAACCATGGAAAGCTGTGTAGGTATGTATATTTGCGTGTGTGGACGTATGTATATACATGTGTATGGGGGGGTTGGGCCATTTCTTTCGTCTGTTTCCTTGCGCTACCTCGCAAACGCGGGAGACAGCGACAAAGTATAATAAAAAAAATAAATGTATCTATATGTTGATATGTATATGTGCCCGTATGGGCATTTATGTATATATACGTGCATATGAGTGGTTGGGCCATTCTTCGTCTGTTTCCTTGCTGACATGGGAAACAGAACAGCAGATAAGTATAATAATATATAGAATATAGTGATGATGATATTTTCTTTCATACATATTGCCATTTCCCATGTTAGCAAGGTGGTGTCTAGAACAGAGGACTGAGCCGTCGAAAGAAAATCCTCGCATAGCCCCCCTTCTCTGTTCCTTCTTTTGGAAAAGTAAAACCTGGAGGGGAGGATTTCCAGTCCCCCACTCCCACCCCTTTTAGTCATCTTTTACGACAAGCAGGGAATACGTGGGAAGTATTCTTTCTCCTCTGTCCCCAGGAATGAATAATGATGATGATAATAATGATAATGATATGGTAGTAATAATGATTATAATGATAATTAGACTGATAATTATACGTTGTGGTTTTCTATTCTTTTATAATTGTCTCTCTTTCTTTTCTTTGTGATGGTCTTTGAGATTCCATTATTTGTTTGTCAGCATTTCATATATTTTCATTAATTTCTGTTATCCTGTCTTTGCATATGGAGCTCTCATCTTCTCGCAATCTGTTGTTTTTTGTCACTTTGAATTACCCATTTTGTGCCGTTTTTCTTTTTAGTTGATACTAATATTCTTGCTGTTTGCTTTAATTGTGCATGAAATACTTATGGGTAATTGTTATCATTTATATTGATGCCTTATAAGATGATCAATTCATTTTGTTTATTCAGTTAGTTCAATAACCCTTGAATGATGGCTAACCTTGTGTGATTTTGGGAATGGCAGCCAACATCACATGATGTTTTAAATTTAACTGCCTTGTTTGAATATCCATCTGACTTATTACTCTTATTACTAATATTCTTGCTGTTTGCTTTAATTGTGCATGAAATACTTATGGGTAATTGTTATCATTTATATTGATGCCTTATAAGATGATCGATTCATTTTGTTTATTCAGTTAGTTCAATAACCCGTGAATGATGGCTAACCTTGTGTGATTTTGGGAATGGCAGCCAACATCACATGATGTTTTAAATTTAGCTGCCTTGTTTGAATATCCATCTGACTTATTACTCTTTAGTAACCTGCAGAGGCCTTCTCTGTTGCCAGGCAGGAACGTGTGCAAATTTTGTTCTCCTCAGTACCTCACAATAACCATTGTAGGTGTATGTCTGTTAAACTCTTAAGATCATGGACACTGTGACTCTACAGAAGATATCTAAATTGCTGTATGACTAAAGTAATGAGAAAGAATGCTTATCATCCTAGGTGTCGGTTCAGGAGGAAAATGAAGAAATATAACAAGTAACATGGGAAGAGATTAGTGACTTGGTGATTTTATCTGGAGTTAGGAGGAGGTGAAATCAGCACTATACTCTCCACCTTTATCCCTATCACCATTGCACTTGGATCGTGTTTAGCCTCATGGAAGAAATTGTATTATACCTGTGCCAAACTTTCTGTTTATGTAATCCTGAGATGAAGGAGGACTTTGGTGATATATGATAGTCCAGGGCTAGAAAATTCCCAGGCATATTTTGACTTTTTTTTTTTTTAATTTTCCAAAAGAAGGAACAGAGAAGGGGGCCAGGTGAGGGTATTCCCTAAAAGGCCCAGTCCTCTGTTCTTAACGCCACCTTGCTATCGCGGGAAATGGTGAATAGTATGAAAAAAAAAAAAAATTTGACTTTAAGTATCATTCATACTAAATCTTTGTCCAGTGCAGGTTTTCCAAATGCAGGTTTGTTTATTCTTGTTGGAATACATTTGGCACATTTCCTGGAGACAAATGGTTTAATTTTCAGTGGGTCTGAATGTGTTGCATTTAATGCATTGCACAATTGGTGGCATCTCTTGCCAACTTCTACTTTTACTGGTTTTGCAGTCTTATTCCCACCCAGGACATTTCTCTATTTCTAGCTCTATTTTGCCTTGTACATTCAGCTACAGAATAGCACTGAAATGAAAAGCCTTCCCAATTGGTGGTGGAATGAAGAGACCCCAGAAGGTTATGAAGTAGCAGAGAAAACCATGATTTTAGACAAATATGATTGTAGCATATGTTAGCCATGAGTATCACCAGAACAAGTAGACCTCAGACAGGATTTATTCCAGTAAGGATAAGATCTGCATGAATTTAAAGACTTTCATATCTATAAGTGCAAAAGTATCTCAGGTGCCTAGGAAAATTCCTAACATAAAAGAAATGGAGAGGTTTTTGTTTGTGTTTGTCAATAAGATTGTGAAAAAAAGACTTGGTTGTTGACTCTGTGGCCATATAGGAGAAAGCTCTTAACCTACATGAAAAAGTTGATCAACAGTTAAGGTCCAAACAGTGCAAGTGAATTTCAAGTAAGCAAAGGATGGTTTGCAAACTATACTCAGAGATTTTGTCTGCATAACATCAAGTACTAAGATGAATATGGGTCAGCTGATCCTGAGGCATTTGAAAGATTCAGGTCCCACTTCCCTGAGTGTATACAAGAAAAAGATTATGCCTTTGACCAGGTACTCAACATGAACGAAAGTGGACTTTTATGTAGGAAAATGGGTTTCTGCATGTATGTCTCAAAGGAGCAGAAGGTAGCACTTGTGTTCATAGCTCTCAGTGATAGACTTATTCTCTTTTGTTTCACTTATGCATCTGGCAGTTTCATGTGTGATTCCTTTTGTAGGTTTACTGTGCTGAAAACCTAAGTGCTCTGAAAAGAAAAAACTAGAGATATTCACAAGTAGTATGGCAGTCTAACAAGAGGGCATATGAGACAAGGGTGACATTTAAAGAATGGATTAACAACAGTTTTGTACCTGAGGTTATGGAGTACTGGGCCAAGTACAATCATGACTTAAGATTCCTGCTTCTTTTGTACAACACCCCTGTTCATGCCTCATCCCCATTTACAGTTTCTCATCCAAGTGTTGAGATAATGTTTCTGTCTTCTAACACCACCTTGGTTTTGCAGTTAGTGGACTAAGGAGTGAACAAGATATTCCTTATGCTACACCTTAAGTACTTATAGGTGTGCCACCCAATCTTCAGATATTGCTTCTTCCAAGTCTTTGCTCCAATTTTGGATGACATAAAACATTGAGTACTGCATTAGTGTCATCAAGAGGGCCTGGAGTCATGAATGGCTTTAGGAATTTTCCATGTTTGACAAAGAAATTTTCGACTTCCTGAAGCTAGCCAAAGGAATCAGTTGGGAGCCTCTTAGAGAACTGAGAGATGAGGAAGTGGAAGAACTGCTGTAGTCTTATCACAAAGAGTTGACCAATTGTGAGTTTGAGTAACTGATAGCATCCAGCAGTGGCAACAGTTACAACAATGAAGAGGACAAACCTGCTAAACATTTTAACAAGAGCACTGTCAGAAATCGTTCGCAAGGCAAATGTACTGGCAGAGAATGGGTTGGACATGTAGCCAATAGTGGAGAGAAGTATCAAATTTAAAAAAGGTCTTGAGGTAGCTCCTTAAAGTTTTACAGAGTCTGGCAATACAACAAAGTCACTTCCCGTTTTAAACCTATGGTTGCATATTCTCAAACAAGCTGTTCTGGCTCTCTTAATGCATCTACTTCAACTTGTGGTCTCCCTTAAGCATCCACTACAGTTGAGGGGTAGATATTCCTCCAGCCTGAGGCAGTTAATCCATCACCCACAAAACTCACCCTCAGCATTGTCATTCATTGTTGAGTACTATAAAACATGTACAGTACTTACTTCATTTTGGTTTACAAGTACTGTATGAACCTGCATTTTATGTTAATGTTTTCTTGTTTTATTATTTGTTTAGTTCATTTCCATGTAGTGTATATATATTCACTTTCAGATTTTTATTAAGAAAATACATTAGACTGAACCAGGGTATGTGAAGCATCCAGGGCAAAATATAGAAAGGTCCCTGGGGCCTGGTTGTGGATAGGGAGTTTTGGTTTCAGTGCATGACCCATGACAGCTAGAAAGTGAATATAAGCAATTTCTGCCTTTCTTCTGTTACTGGTGCCAATGCTAGAAATTGGGATCATTGTGATCAAGTCTGAAAGAAAAATCTGCATAGTTTGTTTATAGCCACATTCTTCTATTCGTATTTGGCCCATAATGTGTTAAGTTTGCACAATGCTGTTTTGCCCAGAGTGCATTTTTCCAGGAACATAACCCACTCATTTGTCAAGAATTTGATGTAAAGTGTGTAGTGTATCTTTTGATAAGTGCTGTATGATTTTTCTCCATGTGTTCATGTTATTCAGCACTGGCTTTATACCTGTGTAAGAAATTGGGGTAGAGTGTGATTAAAATAAACTGGACCTCCATGCTCTTCCATCTTATATCGTAGTGAGGAAGGATCTCCCCAGATGTATGAGCCACAACCCCTTCTCCCACTTACTTTTTAGTGTGCATAGTGTGATATTTCTAGATATATTCATGTAATTTACCACCAGTGCTTTGCCTTTGGAAGGAGTAAGATTAGAGTGTAAAACAAAGTTCAAGAGAAGAATAGAAAGAAGTCCTCTTATATGCTCCCTCTTATTTTGAGGTGCTAAGTGTGTCACCCACACATCCTCCTTCAGCTTACTCATCACTCCATCAGCAACACAAAAGTGTATACATTTCTTCATGAATTTTCTTTAACTTTAGCATTGCAGTGTATCAGTTCATAAAGGAAATTTTTTTATCACAAGATGATGAAATTTCTGAACCTGCCCTGCTGCTTTAAGGTTTAATCATATTATGTTGTGTTTTGTCTGAATATTAGTTCATGTCACTAAGTCGTATGATGTCTTACAGTGCTGTGCTAAATTCACTTTCGCCCATTTCCACATGAGAAATTTAATTCCTTAAAACTCTGGTGTGATATTGCTGATTAACTTCTTTGTTTGAGATTAGTGACGTATCTTAGGGAAAGAGCAAAGTGATTGTGTTGTTTCCTCTTGTTGGTTTACTTGGATTAGGTAGAATGTCTCAATAGATTGAGTATTGTTTCATTTTTCTCTTTTGTGTGGTGATCTCCATTATTTTCTTATTCATAATTGTAACTGCATCCATATTCTGTGCCCTTTTCTTACCATTCAGTGAAATGAAAGTTAAAGTATACAGACCTTACAATGATTAGTTCAGGTTTATTTATCTTTTTTAGTATCTCATCTGGCATACTAGACTGCTTACTTGTGGTTACACTGCAAGGGAAAAACCACTTTCAGGGAGGTTGTATTATTTAAGTGAAATCTCGTCAGTCTTCTCACTCCTTAAAAGTCTATCCTTTTCCTGCTGCTGATTGTAGCACAGCCTTCAGACTGCAATAATTATAATGATAACTAGTGATAATGATAATGATAATAATGATGGTAATAATGATAATGATAATAATGATTATAATCCCTGCTTATAGGGGATAAAGAATACTGCCCTTGTATTCCCTGCATGTTGTAGAAGGCAACTAAAAGGAGTGGGAGCAGGGGGATGGAAATTCTCCCCTCCTGTTTTACTTTTCCAAAACAAGGAGCTGAGAAGGGAGCTAAGTGGGGATTTTCCCCCTAAGGCTCAGTCATCTGTTCTTGATGCTGCATCACTAATGCGGGAAATGATGAATATGTATGGAAATGATAATGATAACAATTATCATATTAATGATAATAGTAATAATGATTATGGTGATAATGATAAATAGTACCTCTTCTGATCTACTAAAATCTCATTACATTATGCTTGTTTTGTTCTTGGTGGTCTGTATGTCACTATGATTACTGTATTTCTGTGGCGGGAATGCTTACTGCAATTGTTTTGCATTTTCTGTAACATCTTTATTATTCCTTTTCTTTCCAGCTTATTATGGACAAATGTTGTTACGCTACCTTGTTTGATTTTAGCTCTTATCTGCTCTTAAAGTTTCGTAGGCCTTTTGATTTGCTTTATATTTTATGGTGGGTTACGCTAGTTTTGATACATTATACAAGACAGCTAGAGAATATATATGTGCAGTCATGGTCATTTTTTCTTTATATACAAGACAGCTAGAGATTTTATATGTGCAGTTGAAGTCATTTTTTGTTTATCCCAGATGCTACTTTGCTAAAGTGAGAAAGGCAGTTTGGTATGAAAATATTGTATACTTTCAGTATAGAATTTATGCAGCTTTTCACATTGCTTCTTTCTGTCATGAATGTAAGAACTGGCTCCAAAAGGCTTACACAGGTTATGCTGTGTTATGCCTTGCTTTAGATTGTGTAGAATTCAGAAAGAATTGATGTCTTTTCTTTTTATATCATTAGAACCTCTACTTTCGTCATTGGGTCATGGATGCTTAGTAGAGTCCATTAGCCAAGGACAAAAGACACAGAAGAATTGAGTGAAGTGGATATGACCACCTCATGTTCAAAACAGAGCAAACAGTGCACACTGGTGATGCACTAATGACATGCAGCACCAAGATAAAAGTTGAGTGCGAGTTTCTAAAAGCATATGTGAAATTTCACCAAGCACCAAGATGACTTAAGAGCTTATCAAATAGATTATAACAACTAATGGAGTTTTGTTTTCCCTGTATTTAGGTTTGCGCAACTATTACACAGAGTTGCAGTTGTAGTCTTTATTATACTGATCAGAAATTTTCCTTTTACTAATCTAAGAATGTACAATGCATACAGGTGAAGCAATAGATAACTACATAGGAGTTGAAGTGCTTTGAATGGCATCTGGAGCAGTTAAGGATGAGTGAATATGAGTAACATTGCAGTGAGGTTGATGACTTAGGAGGGGCAGAGAATGAGTCTTGCATTACATCCAATATAAGAGCTAGTCTAAATTTGTTTGAAACTCAGCTCAGGCTTGGGAGCATCATGTGATATGGTTAGAGTTGCTCTTTGGTTCGTACTTGGGCATGTACAGTGCTTTAAGGCCTTCTTAAACAATTTTTGTAGCATCACTTGCTTCATGTCATTAGCTATGCATAGCAGTTCAAAGAGCTAACACTGGGCTTTAGTGAAGACCAGATGCCAGGACAGTGCCTAGACAATAGAGCAGTAAATTCTTCCAACACTAGTGCCAAGTTACGGAAGTTATTGAAGTCTGGAATGCAGGACTGTAGGTGTTTGATTGTATGTGTGCTCTTGATTAAAAGTTTGATAGCTTTTCTTATAATAGGGGTTTTGGTAGTACCTTATTGTACAGCGTGTTACTTAAAATGACTCAGCAGTGCCGTAACATTACTTAGGTAAGAATATCTTCGTGTATTAGATTGAATAGTAAGCAGAAAGTATTATTCTTTTCGTGGTGTTAAATGTAAGTTGTAAGTTCTATGTTAAGTTGCATACTCTAACAGATTTCTGAAAATGTATTGAAATATATTTTTTTGATCTAATTTCTCACTCCTCACTCTTGTAGTTCTCTTATGAAACTTGAAGCTATATGGCTGACATTTTCAGAATAGGAAAACACTCTTTAGAAATGTCACCGTCATAGTTAATGCAAGAGAAAAGCAAACTATACTGTCTTAAAGGGTGATGTGACAAAACTACTCAAAAACTGCAGTAACTTCTAAAACTGTACCCCCATTCCCTATCCACAGTGTCATGCTGCTGCCTTCCCCAACTTTAGCTGTCTGTGCCATAAGTTTCTTATTGTCATCAAGTCAGTGTGGATTTTTTTTTTATAACTATTAAACTTACGTATAAAAAGTTTGCCACCTTGAGGTTTCAGCTCTCATTCTTGAGAATACTGATGTATTTTCTGTGTTGATACTGCTAAATTTTGTGATATGATTTACACTTGTGATATATTATGTTGCTGGCAGGCTAATTTTAATGTTAAACCCACCATGGTGATGTTTGGAGTGATTTTTTTTCTCCTGATCATTGATAGTGCTTACAGTGAAACATTAATTATTGATTATTTATTACAGGGCATAGGAAGTGGCTGGGGAAAACCACAGAAAGGTTTCTGAGGCCTCCTTATGGATGGGGATTGTGGTTTTGGTGTATTAAACATGACATTTTAGCAAATGAAGCCATTTTCTTTGTTCCTTATACTACCTTGTTGGTGCAGGAAATGGTGCTGGATACATCCTTGTGGATATCTTGTGGAGCCTTTGGGGGTTTTCACCCCCACAGCCTGGGCTAGGCTCGGGCTGCTGGATTGGGTCATTGGTTGACCAAGCTGTTTGAAGCCACATCCCTCAAGCCCATATAACCCTAACAGCCTGGCTGGTCTGGTACATTATGTAAGCACTTGTCCAGTACACTTTTGAACTTTTCTACCATGCATTCCATTCTGTTTCTGATGGTAGATGGCAAGGTCAGTGTTGAAGAGTCTTGGGGCCTGGATGTTTAAGGTGCTCTCTCTTTTTATGCATATGTCACTTCTGGATTTCAGAGGTAGTATTTTACAAGGTTTTTTGTAGTAGTTGGTATGCAGCCAATGACTGGGGAGGTTTATTACTGATACTACCTGCCTGGGTATAGGGGAAAAAGAATACTTCCCACATATTCCCTGCGTGTAGTAGAAGGCGACTAGAAGGGAAGGGAGTGGGGGCTGGAAATCCTCCTCTCATTTTTTTTTCAACTTTCCAAAAGAAGGAACAGAGAAGGGGACCAGGTGAGGATATTCCCTCAAAGGCCCAGTCCTCTGTTCTAATGCTACCTCGCTAATGAAGGAAATGGCGAATAGTATGAAAGAAAGAAAGACTTCCTGCCTGGGTATTGGGAGGATTAGGGATGGCTGTGTAATGAGCTTGTGCTTCAGTGGTTGTGAAGTTGCACTCCCCTGACTCAGATAGCTGCCTTTTCTTTCTGCCTCACCCATGTGTGGACTGCTGGCATTCTGTTCATAATAATACAGTCTCTCCATGTCATGTATAACACTTGACACAACTTGACTCACATGGTTCATTCTTTGTAACTCTAGATTTTTCCTGTGGTGAGTGCTTTATGCTAGCTCTGCCTTTTAGCAAAATGGTAGGAGGAATAGATAGAAGCAGTAGGTAGGAACATGAGACAGGAGCATTGGGTAGAAGTGGTTGGTAGGAATATTAGATGGGAGAATAGGTAAAAGTAATGGATTGGAACATTAGGTATACACAGTCAACAGAAATAGTTGGTAGGCACATTAGGTAGGAGCCTCTGAAAACACTGTGCAAGAGTTGCCCACTGCCAGTGGCCTGTTAAGGGTGAGGCATTAAAGGTTAAAAAGCAGCAGTGGAGTTCACCAGTTGTGGGAGCTTTTTTGCTGTGGCCACCCCTTGAGGGGGTTCCAGAAGGGAACAGGCTTCAGAAGTATAGATAGATATTTTATAAAGTCATTCATGCCAATCATGCCAGTAGGATGTTATTTCCTAGTGTAGGTTGGGAACCATATTTTTTAGGATTTTCTAGGTATAGATAATGATTTACCTATCCCGTCTACACTCCAGGGAGTATAGCATCAATGTTTTAAGTCATTCTCAGTAATCTAGTTCCTTTATGACGTTAAGATGGGTTGTGACAAATATTTTGACACTTCCTGTATCTACATCTTTCCTGCCTTGTAGGGTAATGTTAGAATGAAGCAATACTCAATTTGTGAAAGAATGATGTCATCATTGTTTTATTTCATGTCTTGAGAGGCCACAGGGTCCAACCTGCCATTCCTCTGCCTCAGCCAACCTTTTTTTTTTTTTCCAAAAGGTTAGGTTGTCTGACATTAGTACTCCAATGTCTTTCACATTATTTAACTGGCTTATGATTGTGTCTGTGTCTGTCTTGTATTTTTATTGTTTTTGGTTTCTTGATTTTCCCCCATGCTGGAAGAGTTGAAATTATCTCCAGTGAAAAGCATATTGTTCTCTGTTGCCCAGTTGAAGACTTCGTTTATGTCTCTTATGTAGCCTTTCGGTATCTTCTATTGATGTGATTCTCATGCTTGTTCTTAATCACCTGCAAAGGATGATATGGATACATTAGATATGGCATGGTTTACAACTACTTGTGATCTGTTAGGTAAGAAGTTATTTAGTCGTCTCACAGATTTTCCAGTTATTCTCATCTTTCACATTTTATGTGCTTTTGCAAAGTCTCTGTAAATCACTTCAGCATTTTCTTTGTTTTCCAGAGCTTCAGCTTCAACGATCCTATCATAATGGTCGAGCAACTGAGATAGGCAAGATCATAAGAAGATCTTCCTGCCCTGAAACCATGTTGCCTTGGGTTATGAAGCTTGTTCCCTTCCAGAGTCAGTCAGGTTACCTCTTAGGACTCTTTCGAAGATTCTTATGATGTGCGATGTTAATGCTCTCAGTTGATAGTTTTTTATTGCTTTGCTTCCATCTTTGTGGAGTGGAGCAATGTGTGTCAGTTCTAGCCTCTTGGGAATGATGTCAGAAACTAGACTTTTTCTCAAGGGAATGATGGCAGAAACTAGATTTTTTCTCTAAAGGATACTTCATGCACTTTCTAGAGGTGCCTTGCATTTCATTGTAGACACGTATGAAAACAGAAAGACGTGGTGTTTGAGAAGGTATAGGCATGCAAAGAACATCTGACTGTGGAGAAGAATTTGTGTCTGAAACACTTGGAGAAAGAGAATGAGTTGTATTTGGCATTTACGGATTGGAGAAAATGTATGATACTGTTGATAGAGAGATCTCGTGGAAGTTGCTCTGAAAACTTGGGGTAAGTGGAAAGTTACCGATGCAGTGAGGAATTTTTACAGGAGAGTAAAGCATGTGTATGAGTAGGAAGGGAGGAAGATGAATGATTCCCAGTGAAGATGTGAATGGTTCCCAGTGAAGGTGGGTCAGTGTCAAGGATGTATTTTGATTCCTCAGTTGTTTACTTTGTTTATAAGGAGGGTGATGAGTGAGTTGAATGCAAGAGCTGTTGGGAGAGGGGCAGGTCTGTAATATGCTGAGGTTGGGTTGTGGCATTTGAGATGAATCGGTTTTTGTCAGATGTCATGGCTCTGGTGGCAGACTCCTGAAAGAAACTCCTTAATTTGTGAAAGGGAAAACCTGAAGGTAAATGTGAATGAAAATAAGGTAATGAAGTGGAGCAGGAGAGTGAGACAGGATGGGTTGAGATTAAGTTTAAACAGGGAGGATTTGGAGGAAGTGGATTGCTTTAGGTACCTAGGAGTGGAGTTGGCAGCCTTTTCCAGAACAGTGTCTCATTTTGTGAAACATCACGCAGCACAGTATATGCTGAAGTTTTTTTTATTGTACTGTGTCTCATCCAGTGATGCAGTAAGAAGTAAAGTCCAATCTGATGTGTCTTTGATGGTACATTGTCTTGTATGATGCTTCAAATATCATGTTACTTGTTTATGATGTCTTTGGTTAAACAGGGTATCTTTTTCTTTTGATGAATCAAGCAACATATGTTTATTTGTCATTGACTCTTTATTGGAGTGCAACACATGCTGGTGTGTTTTTACTGTGTTTGGTTTTCCTTTATAAAACATAATGTGTCCAGGAGCACAACACATCCAGCAGGGCATCACAGGACATCTGGTGCTGTTCTGTCATTGATTGTTTGTGGTCTCCTCATATGGCACTTCAAGTAGCACAGTAGCACAAATTGCTATGGTTTTGGTGCATTTTACATGACAGCTAGAGAGTATAAGGAAGCATATGGACTGTTGTTCATCTGATTCTGGTGCTTCGTTTAAAGTAGGAAATGGTAAATTGTTAAGAAAAATATCATCAAAGGT
This sequence comes from Panulirus ornatus, assembly GCF_036320965.1. Taxonomy (NCBI): domain Eukaryota; kingdom Metazoa; phylum Arthropoda; class Malacostraca; order Decapoda; family Palinuridae; genus Panulirus; species Panulirus ornatus. The sequence goes on along the minus strand of NC_092225.1, from coordinate 90,263,795 downwards.
AGGAGACACTTGAAAAAAAAAAAAGATATTTGTGATACGGTCTAGATGTATTAGTTCCCACCTCAGTCTTCAAAAAGAGCATGGAGCAGACTATGGTTGTACATTTAGGTGAAGAACAGTAAACAGCGGGTCTCTGCATGAACAGAGTAACGATAACATGTGATAAGTTTAATTTGTTACAAATTAATAGCATAACATGAAGAATCACCACATTAGACCTTTTGTTCATCAACAACTTGGTACTTATCACAAATGCAAATGAATATAGCTAGTTTTTCTGATTAATATTTTGGAAGTAGCTATAACATACTCCAAATTTGAATATGGAAAAAAGAATAATGAAACATCGAAAGTTTATATTGATGACCTGTGTAATCCGAACGTTGATTTCAACAAAATAAACTGGAAAGATATAAATTAGAAAAAGATATCACACTTAACTCTTTTGATGCAATGGACATCAGTCATATGATATGTAGCAGAATATCAGTCTACACATGTACTCTCCACTGTAAATTGAATGCTACCCGTATGGTAGCTCTGTAGGGTGAACCACAGTAACCCATTAGTGACCTTAGTGAGTGGTCATTGCCTTTTCTGGGGACTTATGGAGTCTACCTCCACCCATAGAGCCTGTGGTCATGCCCCTTCCCTGCGCATCACCCTTACTTAAACTTGGCTAATTCGGTAAAGATATTTGGTGAAGTTGGAGCAGTGAGGGGAAATTGAAGGCCACATGATTATTTTGATAATCTGGGGAACAAGAATTAATGAGATTTTTTTTTCATGTCCTTCTTTTGGTGGGACTGTGGGTTATGATTGACGACAGAATATGAAGAAAGGCATGATCTTGGATAGTGACATTATTAGGGTGAATGGGAAAATACTTAAATAAAGATACGAAAAGAAGTGGGGATCACCGCAATACTTTGAACTGGAATATCTGTGTTTTGTGAACTTTGGTTTTTGCAAAGTTTGGGATTACTTGTCTGCATTTATAAATTTGATAACTTTATTTTATGGCCATCATGTGTTATCCTCTTTTTAAGTGAATCTTCTTCAGTTCAGCGAATCTGTACTGGAATGCCCATGATTTTGTTTCAATGTAAGCCATATATATGTGGTTTTGCATATTTGGACATGAATAGTTTCCCTGAGCGGTGAATTGAGTATCAGACACAAATCACCAATATTTGTTGAGTTTTACTGCATAATAGGTTTCATATGCTAGTGATATTAGAATATTATTTTGTTTATTTATGTCTCCGTACATGTGAATGGTGTTTTATTTGTAAGAATATTGCTATTTTACTTATAAACTTTTAATGTGTTTGAGGTCATATATTTGTGAACTTTGTACTGATTTTGTTTTATGTGACCTATTTACAGAAGGTTAGTGAATGTGATGTGGCGTTATGTCCTTTGTAAGTACCAACTCCTGTTGTCCTGTGTTATTGTTGTTGTATTGTATCTAGTAGCTGTTTAAGGACTTTTAGATTTTAGTAATGAATTCTGAAGCAGAGGTGTGTCTTACAGAGATACTTTTACATCAAGTTGAGCTCCTATTGTCATTATTATGAGGGAAGCATAGAAACTACTTTGACTATATCCTAACCATTTTTCCATTCTAACTGACTAAGCATCATTTTCATGTCATGCACTTTATTTCAGGCATTGTATTTGTCTCCAGAACTTTTTAGTTCTTTGATTTCTGTATTGTTAGAAAGTTGATACAATAATTTGGAAATGGTAATCTTCGACAATTGAATAATCACTTGATGCAGCCGTCTCTGTTAAAGACATTTTTTTTATTTTTGAATTCAACTCACTGGTTTTGCTCTTATGCTTGTTATTAAATGGCCTCAGTGATATATGCAGAAAACATAACTCATGACAAAATCATGTAGTATTTGTTATGTAGGAGAATAGTTTCTTTAGATTTTGTCTGTTAGATTTACAGCATATGGTTTTGCATCATTTAATGTTGTCTCCATGTAGAGTTATCCCTTTAAGAACATTAAGAAGATTAGGTATAACCATATTACAAGTATTATTCAAACCCTGGCTTAACATAGCATGGTTAGGATATATGGTCGTTAGCATTAGTACTAAATGTGAATGTGCTGATAGTAATAGGTATTTTATTGCAGTGCTAGCAGTCACACAAACTGATGGTACCCAGTATCTTAGCTATGGCATGATATGAAAACCTAAAGTGCGTTTAGTGTCTTTGTTTCATAAATTTCTTGCACTTAACACTTTAACGAACCAGTGACATATGTCTTGTCATTGATAAAACTTATGTAAATGAACTGATGACAAATGCATTGAGTTTCTTAAAAAAGTCACAAAAACACTTGTATTCATCATCTGTTGTTTTTGGTAGTATGAATAGTATGCAAGATGTTTCCCATTCTCTTCATGAGTAGTTTGTGAATTTGTCTGGTGGCGTGGAGGCTAGCCGAGACTCAGCACCCATTATCATCTCCCAAAGTAAATGTGAACCACTTGTATTTGTCTCAGAAGTGTCCTTATAATGCTTTATGAGTATTTTTTTAGTTCCACAAATGAGATTATTACTCTCAATACCCATAAGATATTGGAGAATAAGGAGAAAGGCAATTATTGAAAGAGAGTAGGGAAAGCGATAATGTAAATGGTGATGTTGGTACTCTCTGTCTCTTTCTCTCAAATATATTGTGTATTTGTTTTATTATAGAGCAACCATTTACAAACAAATACATTTTGAAAAGCATGATTTATAACTTAAAATGATGTCACAAATTACATTAGTTTGTAAATTCGTATGCTTGGCTAAGCACCACTAGTGGCTGCTGGATTCACTTTGGTATTGGCCTATGGGATGCTCCTCCAGTTCGTTAAAGTGTTAATGGAACATGCATGATTAGGACTAGTTAGTGAGTACTAGAATTTTTAAGATAATCCTTTGCTTTCCCCTTTTTTCCCCATATGATATGGGTTGTATTTTTAGAGCAATTTTTTAGTTTATAGGAATTTTCATATGGGAAGAACTAACACTTCACCATAAAATTAATGGACCCCTTTTATTTCACTGACAAAAGTAACAGCTTGCTTACTGTTCACACTTCAAACACACTAGCAGAAGTAAGTTTCATGTATTATTATCTCAAAGCATATATTTTTGTTCACCAGCCACTTACCACTATCTCCATTCTGTTGAGCCACATCCCAACAACGGATTGGATATTTTTAAAGATAACAGAAATGTGAAGTTGTGATTATTTCCATTTTCATTAGAACTGTAAAAAACCTCAAACATACTCAAGGAAGGAACTTTCTCAGAATACCCTTAGTCGTCTTTATTCATATCAGCTTGGTACTTATTCATTGAGCCTGATTGTCAGAGCCTAAAATCATTTGTCATTTCATAATGATACTTTACTGTCCTATAAGAACCTTGAACCACCATTTTTCATTTTGTGGAGGTACTTTTTCCTTGAATGAACTGCTCCATAAGATCCTTGAACCATTATTTGATATTTCAGTAGCTGCCATATTGATTTGTCCCATAAAATGGAAAGAACTGTCCCTTAAGAGTCTTGAACTGCCATCTGTCATTACAGAGTGATTCTAGTGAGTGATTTTTTGCCAGTGAGTTTATTTTCCGTAAAGGTTCTTGAACCAACAGCCGTCACTTGATAGGAATAGATACAGTGCTCTGTCACCAGTGAAAGTCTCTTCCTCTGCCATCATGATACAGTAATGTGCAATAACAGACATCAGGTAAATGGAAGCGTAAGACTTGGAGTGTTTGGTTAAGTAGGTTCTTCATCAGTGGTAGTAAATATTTTGGCTGAGTCAAATCTGATATGTGCATTAAGCCTTATCTTGAATCATACTGATATTTCATTGAATCAGACTGAATTTATATCTATAGTATTATACTGAATGATGACTTGCGCAGCTAGGCCTTAATAAGCTTACCAGCTGTTTGGAATGCAGAGAGATCATGTCATTGGTCCAACTTTCATGACCTTAGAGATGAAGAGGGGAACAATCTAATATTGCTGAGTTTACAAGGAAGTTATGCCACTGTTTCATCCATGGGATTTTGCTTCAGGGTGACTGAAGAGCATGGGTTTTTGCTGCAAGTGTATGTTACTGCCTGTTTTTATTTGTAATAGCTCCCTCCCAAATTTTTTTTTTCTTTTTGAGTCACTGTCAGCTTCAGTTAGTGAAGCTGTTTTGAAAAATTGCAAGAGAACTAACAATTTGCCATTAAGTGAACAAAATGTTATGGTAAATCATGCCTTATGACTTTAGAGATACCAGAAAGTGATGCATTTATTGTACCACTGACATACAAGATATTTTATGTTCGATCTCAAATTAAGGGTTTATATGATGGTGCAGCACATTAATTCCTATCCATGAGGATAATTTTCTAGTATGGGTTTGGATGTTTGTGATAATTTCCACACAAGAATTGCAGTTTTAAGTGAATTATCATGAAGTTAATTGGCATTTCAGATTAGATTTAGTTTTGAGGCTTTTGGGGAATAGTTCCTGTAATATATATTGTTAGTATTCATAACAAAAATGGGTATGTTTGAAGGAATAGTGGTTCCAACAATGTTGTATGGTTGCGAGGCGTGGGCTATGGATAGAGTTGTGCGCAGGAGGATGGATGTGCTGGAAATGAGATGTTTGAGGACAATGTGTGGTGTGAGGTGGTTTGATCGAGTAAGTAACGTAAGGGTAAGAGAGATGTGTGGAAATAAAAAGAGCGTGGTTGAGAGAGCAGAAGAGGGTGTTTTGAAATGGTTTGGGCACATGGAGAGAATGAGTGAGGAAAGATTGACCAAGAGGATATATGTGTCGGAGGTGGAGGGAACGAGGAGAAGAGGGAGACCAAATTGGAGGTGGAAAGATGGAGTGAAAAAGATTTTGTGTGATCGGGGCCTGAACATGCAGGAGGGTGAAAGAAGGGCAAGGAATAGAGTGAATTGGAGCGATGTGGTATACAGGGGTTGACGTGCTGTCAGTGGATTGAATCAAGGCATGTGAAGCGTCTGGGGTAAACCATGGAAAGCTGTGTAGGTATGTATATTTGCGTGTGTGGACGTGTGTATGTACGTGTGTATGGGGGTTGGGCCATTTCTTTTGTCTGTTTCCTCGCGCTACCTCGCAAACGCGGGAGACAGCGACAAAGTATAAAAAAAAAAAAAAAAAAAAAAAAAAAATTCATAACAAATGCAGTTCTTTATGATTTAGTACAGCTGACACCATTGTATGTAAATCAGAAAATTGATGGTTTTGCAGCAAATTAATCATTCTTATTTTGTAAATAAAACATTGGCTTGTGATTATGTTAGTGATGATCAGCAAGCAGACCTGTCTTCACCTTTGAAATCATAGAACAGTGGGTTGAGACTCTTGTGGCTTTTCATTTACTGGCAAATTATTAGTGATCTTATAAGTATGAACTTTTTGATTGGAGATATTCACAAGCAAGTTTTTTTTTGGAAGGGATTGGGTTGAGGCCTCTTGAGTCAAGATCCTTGTAAAGTACCACTCAGAAAATGTATTTTTGTTAATACTATATCATTGGTGTAGTTGGTGTTTTTAGTGTCAGTGTTACCTTTGAAGTCACAGGATTGTGGTTTAAGCTACTTGGGGAACATTTTAGTGTGGCAGAATTAATTCCTTGTAATAAATTTTCTTTTGTGGAAAATATCTCAAATTTGAGTTGATATTTCTGTAATTAGTAGGTGGCCTTCATGGAATGGTATTATCGTTCTTGGTAAATGATGAGCCCTTTTTCATTTCTTATTCTTGAATGTGGAAGATGTTATGCTTATGATGGCATTTTCTTAAAGTAGTCAGACAAGAAGGCAGGTGATATTTATGAAATAGAGATAAAGAGCAGCTGTGTAGCAGGCTCCAAGATTACTCATGAAGCATACTTCTTCCATGTGTGTGTTGGTAAACTTGCCCACTATCCTCTTTACCTTTGACATGGTATGATGATTGTTTGAGTCTGTTTAAGGACAGGTTGCCCAGTGGAATATTGTAGATTTTCTTACAGAAATCTGTGCATAACCTGACAGTATCTTTTCAATGTGGAGTCACTTATAAGTTCTTTGTGTAGAATTGTTCATGTTTGTAGATATGCTGTTTAGTGGTGTAATATATTCTGATTACATATCATATTTGATTTTACTTCTGTAGATGTCACTTGTTATTGTAGTTTAACTTGATGAACAACATCCTGATTAACATGCCAGATGGTTTCAGTGACTGTTTTTTGCAGACTCTTTATTATGCAGAGCATTTAAGTTTAAGATAAGTGATGGATTGTCTCAGTCGTTGAATTTTATGACTGTACTTTCTTGATGAATTGTAGATTATGTTTGCTGTATATAAGGTGAAATGTTGCAATGAGTAATAAAAGGAAGGATTTAGAGGCGGTGGCTACTGATATTATGTGAAGTTATACATTTAGCACTGTGATAGCCAGAATTCAGTCTCAGTATTTGATAAAGTCACAAGAACAGTGTATGCCTTGGATTACAGGAATTCTTTAAAGAAATTTTACACTTCAGTGAAAAATAATTAGAAATTGCATTTTACAGTAATTTTAGAACACTATTGTTAGTACATAGGTTTCCCCTGCTTTGATTGGTGCAGTTCAGATCTACAATTTTGTGAGAACAAAGCAAGTGCCTCTTTTCAAACTTTGCATGATATGCCTCCTAAGTGGCATGCAGGTAGAAAGCTTATCTTTCAGTTGAATATTATGATATCGAGATCTAAGTGGTCAGCAGGATCACATTCTCTAAGGTTAAAAAAGTGGCCAGATTACACATCAAGTGTGTAAGGATGGTATAGGTTGGCAGGTATGCACCCAGTTGGTGGCCTACCAAACATAATCAAAGTCTAGTGCACTTGCAGTATGTATTTATTCCCTGAAAAAAGGATCTGAGAAATAAGATGGTGGACTATCTGACTGCTGTTTACCAATGCTGCACAAGTATATAGTGTGGGAAATTTATAGGACTAGAGTTACTACAAGCAAAAATACCCGTAACATTTTAGACTGAGACCACTGCGAAATAGGTCTGTAACAAAACCCATTTTTTTTGTCTAAATATTTGATTAATGATATATGTAAGGCATGCAAGGGATAGAGTGCACTGGAACTAATGATATATGTAAGGCATGCAAGGGTTAGAGTGCATTGGAACTAATGATATATGTAAGGCATACAAGGGATAGAGTGCATTGGAACGATACGGTATACTTGGGTCGACATGCAGTCAGTGGACAGAACCAGGCTATGTGAAGTGTCTGAGGTAAATCATGGAAAGGTCTATGGGAGGTGTGGTTTCATTGCATATATGGTTTTCAGCATATGTGGCCTTTCTTTGTCTGTTTTTGGTGCTACCTCACTAATGCAGGAAATGATCAAGTATGAAGATATATATACAAAAGCATTACATGATATAATGTATAGTGATAACTTTATGCCATAGGTATAGGCTTTGCATCACAGGTAATGCCATCAAAACACCATACATATAATATTTCCTTTTTCAAGTTGTTGATGGTTGCTTCTATTGTTGATGTTTTTGTGGTTCATGGCACTTGCCAACTTTCCTATATGTGGTTCTTCTTATCAAAAGCTCTTTATTAAGAAGCACAAGAAGAATGTAAGACCTGAAACCAAGCTGGAGGTGCCTTGGTGACTTGAAAGTAGAGATGGCCATGGTATAGTTGGCCATATGTTTAACCTGAGCTAGTCAAGTGTACAGTTTATAGGATTGTAGCCAAGATTAATGATCCTATTGCCCAGTGAACTTCATTATTGATGAAGAGTAAGAAGTAGATTAATTGAGGAGATGGAGAAAGTGACTGTTGTTGCTAGCTGATAACTCTGACTCTACATTATCTCATACTTACAGATGCTTCATGTCATCCTTCATGACAGTCATCAGTTATCTAGTACAAGGAAAACCATTGTGTTTGATAAGCCATTTATACTTCATTTCTGTTGAATTTTATTATTGTACATAATATGTATTATCCCTGGGGATAGGGGAGAAAGAATACCATCCATGTTTTCCCTGCATATCATAGAAGGTGACTAAAAGGGGTTGGAGTGGGGGCTAGAAATCCTTCCCTTCCCCTTCTGTTTTACTTTTCCAAGAAGGAACAGAGGAGGTCAAATGAGAATTTTACCTTCTAAGGCTCTGCCATCAGTTCTTGATGCAACCATGCTAATGCGGGAAATGCTGAGTATATATACATATATAAAAATCTTATTGTATATGTTTGACAGTATTCATGCTTGCTTTGTCAGTTAGTGAGAGCACAGTATGTATTATTTGGTGTTAGACAGGATATGGAACATATTTAACTTTGTACTGTATTGAGAGTGGCTCACTTTTAATAGCATTTTTTCATAACGCACCTCACATATATAACGGGGGAGACCTATATGTCAAAGTCAGTAGAAATGCAGTATATGTACCCTTTAAGATAGATGTGCAAAATCATGTGTTTCTCAGTTGCTCAGTCACTGATGAAAACTTATAGGCACAGGAAAATAAATTCTTCCCAAACAAACATGAGTCACACTCCTGCTTATACTCTGGACATCACCCATCACTACAACACTATAAACAGTGTTTCAACATTTCCCAAGATTCTTCTTGCCCATGATGCAACTACCATAAAGAAGACACCAAGCTCTTCCTACTCAAATGCACAGACCTTTCCATGATTTACCCCAGATGCTTCACATGCCCTGGTTCAGTCTTTTGACCCCAGTATATCACATTGTTCCAGTTCACTCTATCCCTTGCATGCCTTCTCCTTTATGCATGATCAGACCTCTATCATTCAAAATCTTTGTCACTCCATCCTTTCATCTCCAGTTTGGTTTCCCTGCTCTCCTTGTTCCCTCCACTTCTGGCACATATAGCCTTTTTGTTGATGTTGCCTCACTCTTTCTCTCCTTTTGTCCAAACCATTTCAGCACACCCTCTTCTGCTGTCTCAACCACACTTTTTATTACCACAAATCCCTCTTAACCTTTCATCACTTTCTAGGTCAAACCACCTCACACCACATACTGTCTACACACAATTTATTTCCAAAACATCCACCTTCCTCTGCACAGCCTATGCCTCGCATTCTTTTGATATTGTTGGAACTACTATACCTTCAAACATACTTATATTTACCCTCTCTTTCCACACATTCTCCAGCGCTTATAGACTTTTGCCCCCTTTACCCACACTGTGACTCACTTCCGCCTCCATTCTTTCATTTGATGCCATGTCCACTCCCAGATATCTAAAACACTTCACTTTTTCCAACTTTTCTCCATTTAAAATCACTCCCAATTAAATTCTCTCATCCCTGTTAAACCAATTAAGTGCAGTTTCTCAATCAAATCTGCAACCAGTGCTGTATCATCAGTAAGCAAATAACTTACCTTCCATGCCCTCTCATCCCTCATAGGCTGCATACTCACCTTTCTCTGCAAGACTCTTGCATTTACCTCTCTCGCTACCCATCCATAAACAAATTAAACAGCAATGGTGACATCACTTACTCCTGCCACAGACCATCCTTTACATGGAACCATTCATTCTCCTCTCATCATGTTCATACACACCCCCTACACCCTTGATAGAAACTCACTGCTTTTTGCATCTTTCCTCCAACACGGTATATTCTTAAGATCTTCAACAAGACATCTCTGTCATCCTGAAAGCAAACATCTGATCCACACGTCCTGTATGACTTTGAAACCACACTATTCCTCCCCAGTCTGATGATTTGTATATGTCTCAACCCTTTCTCTCACTACCCTCGCATACAACTTACCAGGTACATTTAGATTTACACCTCTATAGTTTGAACATTCATTTGTCCCCCCTTGCCTTTTTACAGTGACACTGTACATGTATTTTGCCAATCCTGCGGCATTTCACCATGATGTAAACATACGTTTAAAATTCATAGCAACCAATCAACGACAGTCACTCTCTTTTTAAAAGAATTCCACTGCATTACCATCCACTTCAGCTGCCTTGCCACACTTCATCACCACCTCTTCTGTCTTCACCAAACCACTATCCATGACCTTCTTTCTTTGTATACCACCTTGACCCAAACACCCTACACTTGCCATACAATTGCCAAACACATTCAACAGTCCTTAAGAATACTCACTCTATCTCCTCCTCACTTCATCACCTGTTCATACTTCCCCTTTTGTCCCCTTCACCGATGTTCCCTTTTGTTCTCTCGTTTTTGCACATAATTAGCCTCCTTCCAAAATGTCTTTTTATTCTTCTTAAAGTTTATGGATAATTGCTCACTCCAGTTCTCATTTGCATCTTTTTCAATCCCAGCACCTTCCTCTTGGCCTCCTGCCACTTTCTTATATACATCCCTCCAATCATTTTCACTCCTTCGCTGTAAGGACTGCCTGAACACCTCTCTTTCCTCTCTCACTGACAACTTTGTTTCTTCTTCCCATCATTCGCTAGCCTTTCTAATCTGCCTACCTCCCACCTTTTGCAAGCCTCATACATCTCTTGTATACACCAACACTAGTCCCCTAAATACCTCCCATTCCTCACCCACTCCCATTGCTTGATTTACTTTAACCTTTTGCCATTCTTCAGTTGATTTCTCTGGTGTTGCTTCACGGTGTCTTTTCCAAGCTCACTTATTCTTACCACTCTCTTCTCATTGACGTCGTTTCCTCTTTTTTGAAAACCTTTACAGTCTTCACCCTTGCCTAAAGAAGATAGTGGTCAAACATTCCACCAACTGCCCTTCTCAGCATATTTACATTCAGAAGTCTCTCTTTTACATGCCTATCAGTTGATATGTAATCCAATAATGCCTGCATACCGTGTTTCCTACTCGCATACATATACTTGGATGTGTCACTCTTTTTAAGATAGGCATTCCCAGTCACCAGTCCTTTTTCAGTACACAGCTCCACAAGCTGTTCATAATTTCCATTCATAATATTGAATACCCCATACTCCCTAATTATACCCTCAACTGCCACATTACTCACTTTCGCATTTAAATCACGTATCACAGATACCTGGACTCTTATGTCAAAACTGCTGACTGATTTTCTCATCTGCCTCCAAACCACTTGCCTGTCATGATTGTTCTTCTCATTGCCAGGTGCATAAGCACTCATAATTATCCATGTTTACCTACATCAGTTTAGGACTCACTTTTTTTATACTTTTTCACACTAACAACTCCTGCTTCATTAGTAGTGCTACTCCTTCTTTTCCTCTTCTCACCAACCCCTGAGTTCACTACTGAGACATTTCCAAACCACTTTTTCCCTTTACCATTAAGCTGTGTCTCAGTCAGAAACAAAAGATTCAGGTTTCTTTTCAGAAACATACTACTTATCTCTTGTCTGTTCTCATCTTGGTTACGCCCACACACATTTAGACACTTCAGCCTGAGTCTTTGAGGAGGATGAGCTTTCCCTGCTTGACTCTTTCTGTTTTGTCTTTTAGAAATTGAATTACGAGAATTGGGATGTTCTCAGCCTCCTGCTCCCCCTTCCTTAAGTCACCTTTTACAACATGAAGGGAATATGGAGGTAGAATTTTCTCTCCTACCCCAGGGATAGGGAGCTGTGGTTTTAGTGCAGTACACTTGACAGCTAGAGACTGAGTGTGAACAAAAGTGGCCTTTTTGGTCTGTTTTCCTGGCACTACCTTTCTGAAGCAGGGGGTAGCGATGCTGTTTCCTATAGGGCAGAGTAGCACCAGGATTGGATGAAGGCAAGCAAGTATGAATATGTCCATGTGTATATATGTACAAGTCTATGTAAGTGTATGTATATGTATATATGTTAATATGTGTATATATATATATGTATGTCTTTTTCACATGAAAAAGATTTTGAGTGATCGGGGCCTGAACATGCAGGAGGGTGAAAGGCGTGCAAGGAATAGAGTGAATTGGAACGATGTGGTGTACCGGGGTTGACGTGCTGTCAATGGATTGAACCAGGGCATGTGAAGCGTCTGGGGTAAACCATGGAAAGTTCTGTGGGGCCTGGATGTGGAAAGGGAGCTGTGGTTTTGGTGCATTATTACATGACAGCTAGAGACTGAGTGTGAACGAATGGGGCCTTTGTTGTCTTTTCCTCGCGCTACCTCGCACACATGAGGGGGAAGGGGGTTGTTATTTCATATGGCGAGGTGGCGATGGGAATGAATAAAGGCAGACAGTATTAATTATGTACATGTATATATATGTATATGTCTGTGTGTGTATATATATGTATACGTTGAGATGTATAGGTATGTATATTTGCATGTGTGGACGTGTATGTATATACATGTGTATGTGGGTGGGTGGGGCCATTCTTTTGTCTGTTTCCTTGTGCTACCTCGCTAACGTGGGAGACAGCGACAAAGCAAAATGAATATAAATAAAATATGTATGTATTTGTGCATGTATGGGCATTTATGTATACATATGTACATTTGAATGGGTGGGCCGTTCTTTGTCTGTTTCTTCATGCTACCTCACTGACTTGGGAAACGGTAATCAATTATAATGATTTATAAGTTGTTGAGTGATCCTGGGAAGTTATATGGGAGGGTAATGATTGAGAGGGTGAAGACATGTACAGAGCATCAGATTGGGGAGGAGTATTGTGGTTTCAGAAGTGGTAGAGGATGTGTGGATCAGGTGTTTGCTTTGAAGAATATGTGTGAGAAATACCTAGAAAAACAGATGGATTTGTGTGTAGCATTTATGGATCTGGAGAGAGCATATGATAGAGTTGATGGAGATGCTTTGTGGAAAGTCTTGAGAGTATATAGTGTGGGAGGAAAGTTGCTATGAGCAGTGAAAAGTTTTTACCAAGGATGTAAGGTATGTGTACGTGTAGGAAGAGAGGAGAGTGATTGGTTCCCAGTGAATGTTGGTCTTTGGCAGGGGTGTGTGATGTCCCCATGGTTGTTTAACTTGTTTATGGATGGTATGGTTAGAGAGGTAAATGCAAGAGTTTTGGAGAGAGGGGCAAGTATGCAGTCTGTTGTGGATGAGAGGGCCTGGGAAGTGAGTCAGTTGTTTGTTAATGATACAGCTCTAGTGGCTGATTTGAGTGAGAAACTGCAGAAGTTGGTGATTAAGATTGGAAAAATGTGTGAAAAGAGAAAGTTGAGAGTAAATGTGAATAAGAGCAAGGTTATTAGGTTCAGTAGGGTTGAGGGACTGGTTGATTGAGATGTAAGTTTGAATGGAGAAAAACTGGTGGAAGTGAATTGTTTTAGATATCTGGGAGTGGACTTAGCAGTGAATGGAATCATGGAAGCAGAAGTGAGTCACGGGGTAGGGGAGGGGGCGAAGGTTCTGGGAGGGATGAAGAATGTGTGGAAGGAGAGAATGTTATCTTAGAGAGCAAAAATGGGTATGTTTGAAGGAATAGTTGTTCCAACAATGCTATATGGTTGCGAGGCATGGGCTATAGATAAGGTTGTAAGGAGGAGGATGGATGTGTTGGAAATGAAATGTTTGAGGACAATGTGTGGTGTGAGGTGGTTTGATCGAGTAAGTAATGAAAGGGTAAGAGAGATGTGTGGTAATAAAAAGAGTGTGGTTGAGAGAGCAATGACGGTGTGTTGAAATGGTTTGGTCACATGGAGAGAATGAGTGAGGAAAGATTGACAAAGAGGATATGTGTGTCAGAGGTAGAGGGAACGAGGAGAAGCGGGAGATCGAATTGGAGGTGGAAGGATGAAGTGAAAGATATTTTGAGTGATCGGGGCCTGAACATACAGGAGGGTAAATGGCGTGCAAGGAATAAAGTGAATTGGAATGATGTGGTTTAACGGGGTCGATGTGCTGTCAGTAGATTGAACCAGGGCATGGAAGTGTCTGGGGTAAATCATGGAAAGTTTGTGGGACCTGGATGTGGAAAGGGAGCTGTGGTTTTGGTGCATTACACATGACAGCTAGAGACTGAGTGTGAACGAATATGGCCTTTGTTGTCTTTTCCTAGTGCTACCTCATGCACGCGGTGGGGGGAATGCTATTTTCATGTGTGGTGGGGTGGCAACGTCAGTGGATGAATGCAGCAAGTATGAATATATGCATGTGTTAATGTGTATATGTACATGTGCTGTTTTCATGTGTGGGGGGGCTGGTGACGGGAATGGATGAAGGCAGCAAGTACGAATATGTATATGTGTATGTATGTTTTTGTCTGTGTATGTATATGTATGTATACTTTGAAATGTATAGGTATGTATTTGTGCTTGTGTGGGCATTTATGTATATACATGTGTATGTTGGTGGGTTGGGCCATTCTTTTGTCTGTTTCCTTGCGCTGCCTTGCTAACACGGGAGATAGCAATTAAGTATAATAAAATAAATGATAATAATATATATACACACACACACATTCAGGGATATATTGTTGAAAGCTGATTCACTTTGAGCTCTTGGCTTTTTCATACTGTATAATATAGTGAAAAATTGTAAGTTTTAGATGAACTGGTTGTATCCACCATTTTGAATATGTTTACTTAGCCAGTGATAAGTGGTATACTGAGTTAACACCAGTAAGCTCTTAGCTTCTTGAGCTTCTTCACTTTAGAAATATGTGCGAATGCTCAGTCTCATTGTTTCACTCCTTGTTTTATAGAACTTTTGCAAATTATTTTTTTATTTATTTATTTATTTTGCTTTGTCGCTGTCTCCCGCGTTAGCGAGGTAGTGCAAGGAAACAGACGAAAGAATGGCCCAACCCACCCACATACACATGTATATACATACACGTCCACACACGCAAATATAGATACCTATACATCTCAATGTACACATATATATACACACGCAGACATATACATATATACACATGTACATAATTCATACTGTCTGTCTGCCTTTATTTATTCCCATTGCCACCCTGCCACACATGGAATAACAACCCCCTCCCCCCTCATGTGTGCGAGGTAGTACTAGGAAAAGACAACAAAGGCCCCATTCGTTCACACTCAAGTCTCTAGCTGTCATGTAATAATGCACCGAAACCACAGCTCCCTTTCCATATCCAGGCCCCACAGAACTTTCCATGGTTTACCCCAGACGCTTCACATTCCCTGGTTCAATCCATTGACAGCACATCGGCTCCGGTATACCATATCGTTCCAATTCACTCTATTCCTTGCACACCTTTCACCCTCCTGCATGTTTAGGCCCCGATCACTCAAAATCTTTTTCACTCCATCTTTCCACCTCCAATTTGGTCTCCCACTTCTCCTCATTCCCTCCACCTCTGATTGACCAAGAGGATATATGTGTCAGAGGTGGAGGGAACAAGGAGAAGTGGGAGACCAAATTGGAGGTGGAAAGATGGAGTGAAAAAGATTTTGCAAATTATATATACCCTTAATGTCTGAAAAAAGATTTGCAAATGATAGTCTTGGAAATTCACCAAAGATGAAAATGGAAGTACCCATAATTAAGAAATAATGCTGTCAAGAATGAGTCTCCTTATCACTTATGTTATAGTGGCTCTGTTGAAAGGTCATTAGTTGAAAGCTCTTTCTCCAGGAATGCATGTTGAGTGCTTAAGGAGGTTACCGTTTATATAGACTTTGCTAAAGTCTTCAAAAATATGATCATGGTGTCATAGTACACAAAGTGCATAAGAATAAGAAAAACTGGAGAAGAGAGAAGATGATTACACAACTTTTAAACAGGTAGATTACATCATATTATTGTGAACTAGACAGTTTCTTTTGCCTCTATGGTGAAAAGCCATGGTTCCCAAGAAGTGAACTTGCACCATGTTTTACAAGATACAGAAACAAACTACAGCCTCATATCGTCCATTGCGTATGAAACTAGAATAAGTGTGATGACACTGAAAGGCATTGAACAGACATAAATCAGGTCTTCTGATAAGCTGCTCAAAATGCTATCCTGTTCAATTGGGATGATTTTTTACAACTACATTTTGGGAATTGTAAAAACAAAACCTCAAATAGAATACCAGATTCAGACATCATATTTCTTAAGAAAATCGATAAGGTTCTTTGAGTACCAGTAATTATGTCTGATTAATCAGAGATTCATTGAAAAAGAGCTGCCACTTTTTATTTAGAGAATATGACAGGTTGGATCTGTTAATTGATCAACCTGCCTCACATCATTTTGTCCTCAGGTATTCCATTTCCAAGGTATTCATCCTTTACCATAATTTTTCTTTCTTTTATCTAGGGTTTATGCCTTGCATCCTTATTACACCATTGTGACTTGTGAAATATCAGATATCACCATAGATAGCCACACACACAGAGTTACCTCTCTTTCCACACACCCCTCAGTATGCTCAGGTCCTTATCCTCATCACCCACACGATGGCTCACTTATTCAATTATTCTATTTGCTACCATGTCCTTTCCCAGGTTCTTTAAAATACTCCATTTCCTCCAGGATCTTCCCAGTCAAACTCACAGTCCAACAAACATGTTGCTCACAAGTGTTAAACCTAGTATCTATTTTTCTTTCTATATCTCTGATGCCCTTTCCAATTGGGAACTCCTTGTACAGAGTGGCCATGGCAAAAGAGACTCCTTGCTTTTGTTTACTTTTACTCTCAACTTCATCCTTTCAAACAATTTTCCAACTTCATGAATAAGCTTCTGCAGTGTCTCACTTGATTCTACAACCAGTGCCATGTCATTAGCATACTGGTACTGACTCACCTCACATGCTAACAGACTGCCGACCTGTCCCCCTTTCTGAGATTTTTGCATCTACTTCCCTCACCACATATCTTTAGGTAGGATAAACACTTAGTCACTTTTTCTCTCAACTTACTCCCTTCACGCACTTTTCCAAACTCATATATAAGCTTCTGGAGTGTCTCACTTGAATCTACCACCTGTGCAATATCATAAGCAAATGGTAAATGGCTCACCATACAGGCTATCAGACTGCCAAACTTACCCTTTCTCTAAGACCTCATTCACCTCCCTATCCTTAAACAGGTTAGACCTTTTCTTTCACCTCCCTCACCACCCTTTCCTTAAAGAGGTGAAACAGCCAAGTTACATTATACATCCATGACCTGGAACCACACACACACTCTTCTCTCTCTCTCTCTCTCTCTCTCTCTCTCTCTCTCTCTCTCTCTCTCTCTCTCTCTCTCCTCTACTCTACTCGTACACATACCAGTCATGAAATAAATCCCTCTGCTTCTTTTAACTTTCTTCCAACATTTATTCTCAGCCTCTTCCACAAAGCATGTCTATCATCCCTATCATATAATTTCTTAAGTACCATGAATGCTTCATACACATACTTCTGTTTGTTTTCAAAACACCTGATCCTCACATCCTATACCACTTTTTGAACCACATTGCTCCTCCCCAGTCTGATGCTCCATGCATGCTACCACCACCTCAATGACCACTTTCCCAATCAGCTTACCAGGTACGCTCAATAAAGTTATACCTCTGAAATTTGAACATTCATCTTTGTACTCATTACCTTTATATATTGGGACTGTACAGGTATTTGCCAATCCTCAGGCATCTCACAATGAGATATGAATCCTACCACTTTCTCTTGCACATCTCCTAATCACTCACATTCCATTCATACAGGTAGTGTTCGTACAACTCTATTCTTTTTCACCAACAACTTTACTTCCTCATCTTGCTAGTCACAACCATCTTTGACTTGCCCCCATCCAACCCTCTGCATGCCTCTTACTTCTCTTGCACATGGAAGCACTGCTTCTCTAAATACCTCTGATTTTTCATTCACAACCCTATTTTCATGTACTCTCACTTTTTGTCATTCCTAACCCAATCTCTCCTGGTATCTTCTCACACAAGCCTCTTTTATAAGCTTACTCACTTTTAGCACTCTTCCCATCCATATCACTTTCTCTTTTCATAAAGTCTCTTCAAACTCAGCCTTCCTTCCACCAAGAAGTGTACCAACTTAACACCAACTGCTCATCTCGATACATTTACATCTAGAAGTCTTGCTTTAGTATGCTTAACAGTTAATATATAATCCAATAGTGCCTGCTTATCATCTGCTCCACTAACCCATGTGTACCTTGTATGTCTATCATTTTATACTTGGTATATCCAGTCTCTATTTCTTTTTCAGTGTACAATACAAGGTATACACCATTTCAGTTTACAACACTAGGTGCCTTGTGGTAAAGATGAATCATGATGATTGTAAAATGAAAATAGAATAAAAGTTATCAGCAACATTCACTCTCAACGTTGCCTCGTTGACCACTAATTTCGATTTTGAAATGAGACAGGGCCTGTACCCTAGTCATGCCACTCATGTCTGTATGAGATATGTCTTTTGCAGAGCAATTTTCGACAATTAGGAATAATCCATACAAAATAGAATCCATGTAAAGTGGGTTATGCAAAGAACAAGGTCAAATAACTGTTATATTCAGGGAACTGTTTGTCTGGCTTTTAATTTATGCCACAAGGTTTGATGCTCTTGCATTTTCCATATTAACATTTGAGGTCACTATGACCTTGAATGTCAAGGTCAGATACTTGTCTTTTTCATTGAATTTGCCTATCTTAGCCATAACTTTTATACAAATGGAAGTATTAGATTCATGACTTTTATACAAATAGAAGTATTAGCATGAGGCATGGAATACCTTACCTTACCATACCTTCTTACCCTATTAAGGAATGTATATACAGAAGACTCTTGCTTTGTATAATTTTGCCAACCATGGTTTTAAGAACAAACATGTAGAATAATTTTTTGATACTTGATTGCTATTTCCCGCGTTAGCAAGATAGCGCCAGGAACAGATGAAGAAAGGCTGCATCTGCACACATCCATTCTCTAGCTGTCATTTGTAATGCATCGAAACCATGGCTTCCTTTCCATGAACAGGCCCCACAAACTTTTCCATGGTTTACCTTGGACACTTCATATGCTTATGTTCAGTCCAGTTCTCTTCTGTTCATGCTTTTCACCCTCCTGCATGTTCAGGCCCTGTTCCCTTAAAATCTGTTTCACTCCATCCTTCCATCTCCAATTTGGTCTCCCCTTTCACCTTGTTCCCTCCAATTCTGACGCATATATCTTTGACAGCCTGTCCTCTCATTCTCTGTATGTCTCCAAACTATTTCAGCACACCCTCTTCAGCTCTCCCAACCACACACCTTTTAATACCACACCTCTCTCTTGCCCTTTCACTACTTAATCAAACCACCTCACGCTGCATATTGTCCTCAAGCATATAATTTCCAACATGCCTACCCTCCTCTGCACAATCCTATATATAGCCCATGTCTTGCATCCATGTAATAATTATGAGATTGCCATTCCTTTTAACATACCCATTTTTGCCATCACAGATAATGATCTCTCTTTCCACACTATCTTCAGTGCTCCCAGAACCTTCACCCCCTCCCCCACCCTTTGACTCATTTCCACTCCCTTAGTTCTGTTCGCTGCCATTTCCACTCCCTTAGCTCTATTCGCTGCCATTTCCACTTTCAGATATCTAAAGTATTTCACCTCCTCCAGTTTTTCTCCACCCCAGTTAACTTGTCCCACAACTCTGCTAACCTAATAACCTTTCTTATATTGATTTGTTCTCCCAAAGTCTCCTGTCACACACCCTTCCAAACTCAGTCACCAGTTCCTGCAGTTTCACTCTAATTTGCCACCAGTGGCATATCATCAACAAACAACAGCTGACTCACTTCTTAGGCCCTCTCATCTTATGCAGACTGCATACTTGCCCATCTTTCCAAGGCTCTAGCATTTACCTCCCTCACCACCCCATCCATGAACAAATTAGATAGCCATGGTGACAACACTACCCCTGCCACAGACCAACCTTCTTTTGGAACAATTCACTCGCCTTTCTTTCCTACCAGTACATAAGCAATACACCTTTGACAGCAACTTCTCATTGCTTCTAGCAACTTTCCTCCCACACCGTATATTCTTAGACCTTCCACATATATCCCTATCAGCCTTGTCATTTGTTTTCTCCAGATCCATAAATGCCATATACAAATTCTTCTGTTTCTCGAAGTATATCTCACATATTCTTCAAAGCAAATACTTATTCCACCTATCTTCTACCACCTCTGAAACCACATTGCTCCTTCACAATCTTATGATTTGTATTTGCCATCATGCTCTCAGTCACTACCCTACCATACAGCTCATCAGGTACACTCAAGAAACTTACACCTCTTTTGTTTGAACACTCACCTTTATCTCTCTTGCCTTTATACAGTGGCACTATACATGCATTCCACCAATCCTCAGGCACCTTGCCGTGATCCATACATACATTGAAAACCTTAACTAGCCAGTCAGCAACACAGTCACCCACTTTATTGATAAATTCAACAGCTTTACCATCCATTCCAGCAGCCTTGACACATTTCATGCTTTGTAAGGCTTTCACCACCACCTCTCTTCATCAAGCCCCTCTCCATGTCTCTCTTACTTTGCATACCACTCTGACCCAAACACCTTACATTTGTCACCGTATCACCAAACACATTCAACAATTCTTCAAAATTCTCACCTCATCTCCTCCTCACTTCATCACTACCTGTGACCACTTTCCATTTTGCCTCCTTCACCGATGTTCCTATTTGTTCTCTTGTGCTTTGCACATGATTAAACTCCTTCCAAAACATATTTTCCCAAAAGTTTACTGATACTCGCTTACCCCAACTCTCATTAGTCCCCCCCTTTTTTTTTTTTATCTCTGCACCTTTCTCTGTACCTCCTGCCTTTTTCTCTTGTGCATCTTTCAATCATTTGCACTGGTTCCCTGTAAGTTCCGCCTAAACGCCTACATATTCTCTTTTACTAGCAACTTTACTTTTTCATTGCACCAGTCACTACCTTTTATGTTCTAGTCATTTTCACTGCTTCCCTGTAAGTACTGCCCAAGCTCTTCTCTGTTTTCTTTCTCTATGAGCTTTACTTCTTCATCCAACCACTCACTACCCTTTATGATTTCCAATCATTTGCACTGCTTCTCTGTAAGTACTGTCCAAATGCCTCTCTGTTTCCTTTCACTATCAACTTAACTTCTTCATCCAACCACTTACTACCTTTTATAATCTTTGCACTGCTTTCCTGTAAGTACTGCCTGACTGCTTTTCTAGTCTCTTTCACTAGCAACTTTCCTTCTTCATTTTGCCACTTGCTACACTTTTTGCATTAATTACATACCCCAGCAGTAGGCCCACCTTTATCTCAATCCACTCATCCTCCTCTCTTCATGCTCGCACAAATACCTGTATCTCTTTCTTGATAAAAACTCCTCACTGCTTCTAATGTTTTTCTTCCCACACCATATGTTTATAGCACCTTTCACAGCGCATCCATAAATCCTGTTTCTGTGTATTTCTCACACACATTCTTCAAAGCAAACACCTGATCCACACACATTTTACCACCTCACACTAGCCAGATAGAGGAAGAACTTATTGTCGTGCATAGGACTCAAGTCTGAGGTGCGACCCTGTGCATGATTCATGGACAACAACTCTTAACACCCACAAAAAAGCAGGATTGTATAAAGTAAACCGGAGAAGACAGATAATCATTGTGGGCGTTTTAGCAGATTGCTGATCAGCTTTTGATGATCGTTTTAAATTGGTTGATTCAGTGGTTGGATGGTTTAGGTTGAAAGGTCTCTCGATTGTTAGGGTCTTGATATTCAAGGCCGTCAGCGTCAAGTTATAACCACCATCGAGAAACCTTCAGCACCTTCTTTAAGGTGTTGAAGATGATTCGAAGACCATACTCGATCTAGCTACATTTTTTTTTTATTTCTGAAAGAAATAAAGAAAATGCTTAAGGTGAAACTTGCCGGCAACATGCTTAGTATGATGTGTAGTCATCACTGGGTGTCGCTCGGGAAAATCACAAGTGACATTATAATGACAGTAGTGTAAAAAAGTACGTGTTAAAAGTAGAAATGTGGAATACCGTATATTAGTGTATAGTAGGTTGGGGCCAGTTGAGTGTACTGGTATACGATTTTTCCGACGATAAGATGGCGTCAGTTGAGTGTACTAGTATATGAACTGCTGGACGCTTAAACCTGTCGAGTGTAAGAGAAATTGATGGGTTGACGATAGGATGTCCCCTTTTGAGTGAAGGGCCCCTCTTTTTTTCTATAAGAAAATGTGTGTCAGTTTATCCCGTGCATCTGCTCCCCAGTTATTCCATTTCCTAAATCTGGTTGGGGCGGGAAAGTGACCTTTCATTTGGGGAAAGCACTGTAATATCCTAACCTGCCTGCCTACCAACAGTGCAGCATTGTTTGCAGTTTTGGTTGTTGGTATGTATCATGTGTACGATATATAATATATATATATATATATATATATATATATATATATATATATATATATATATATATATTATATTTTTTTTTTATTATACTTTGTCGCTGTCTCCCGCGTTTGCGAGGTAGCGCAAGGAAACAGACGAAAGAAATGGCCCAACCCCCCCCATACACATGTATATACATACGTCCACACACGCAAATATACATACCTACACAGCTTTCCATGGTTTACCCCAGACGCTTCACATGCCTTGATTCAATCCACTGACAGCACGTCAACCCCGGTATACCACATCGCTCCAATTCACTCTATTCCTTGCCCTCCTTTCACCCTCCTGCATGTTCAGGCCCCGATCACACAAAATCTTTTTCACTCCATCTTTCCACCTCCAATTTGGTCTCCCTCTTCTCCTCGTTCCCTCCACCTCCGACACATATATCCTCTTGGTCAATCTTTCCTCACTCATTCTCTCCATGTGCCCAAACCACTTCAAAACACCCTCTTCTGCTCTCTCAACCACGCTCTTTTTATTTCCACACATCTCTCTTACCCTTACGTTACTCACTCGATCAAACCACCTCACACCACACATTGTCCTCAAACATCTCATTTCCAGCACATCCATCCTCCTGCGCACAACTCTATCCATAGCCCACGCCTCGCAACCATACAACATTGTTGGAACCACTATTCCTTCAAACATACCCATTTTTGCTTTCCGAGATAATGTTCTCGACTTCCACACATTCTTCAAGGCCCCCAGAATTTTCGCCCCCCTCCCCCACCCTATGATCCACTTCCGCTTCCATGGTTCCATCCGCTGCCAGATCCACTCCCAGATATCTAAAACACTTCACTTCCTCCAGTTTTTCTCCATTCAAACTCACCTCCCAATTGACTTGACCCTCAACCCTACTGTACCTAATAACCTTGCTCTTATTCACATTTACTCTTAACTTTCTTCTTCCACACACTTTACCAAACTCAGTCACCAGCTTCTGCAGTTTCTCGCTATTGGGATATATATATATATATATATATATATATATATATATATATATATATATATATATATATATATATATAATATATATATATATATATATATATGTATATATATATATATAAATATATATATATATATATGTATATATATATATATATATATATATATATATATATATATATATATATATATTGTTATTTACTATTTTGTGCGTGTTTTGCCCCTACTTTGTGATGCTAGTTGCAGTCGTGTATGTAATTGTTGTCAGTTTTTTTTATCTTAGTTTTCGAGAATTATTCCCCCCCCCCCCCTCACCTAAGTGGAGATATGGAATAAAAATGTCTTGGTTGAGTGTAGTAATATGCGTTATGCCCAAGGATAGAACTGCGCCAGTGAATGTAATAGTATACGATAGCGTGGCTCTAGTTTTCTTTGTTTTATTTTTGTAAGGATTCGTTTTCTGTAGTGAGTAGCGTAGGTGTACCTGTTATGATTTGCTGTGCGGGCTAGATGCTATTGATCAGCGATAGTTGTTAACACACACCTGAAAGAGTAAACGTAAAAATTTCCTCTGCAGTCGACTTTGCATTGATTATGAACAGCAATTCACACCTACATACACTACAGGGTACATGTTTTTAACCCCATTTTCACCATTGCCGTATCTTACATGTGTACACAAACCCAAATTTAGGGACCCCTCTTCCCCCATTGGTGTAAGATATTCCTACCAGTATTAAGCGTTTACACTTTTCCCAGCCATACCTACTACTATTGCCAACGAAGCAAACTCTCTCTCTCTCTCTCTCTCTCTCTCTCTCTCTCTCTCTCTCTCTCTCTCTCTCTCTCTCTCTCTCTGTAAGAAAGCTTTAGATCATTACCATTTATCAGATCTTTCCGCAACATGATTTTCTTGAGTTTGTAGAAAGTCCGGCTGTATCAGAGAGCATGTACCGTGGTTTGTGATTTTATTGTTGTTCAGGGATGTAAAGAGAGAGAAAAAAGAGTAGATTTATAGTTCTTCAGAGATGTGGAGACTTGTATACTAGAAGTTCGAGCCCTGGGCACTGCAGTCGGCTCATAGCCAACCCATCTGTTCGTCTTCCCCTTGGGTACCTAGTTTAAACTGGGATATATATAACGTAACGTAAGGGTAAGAGAGATGTGTGGAAATAAAAAGAGCGTGGTTGAGACAGCAGAAGAGGGTGTTTTGAAATGGTTTGGGCACATGGAGAAAATGAGTGAGGAAAGATTGACCAAGAGGATACATGTGTCGGAGGTGGAGGGAACGAGGAGAAGTGGGAGACCAAATTGGAGGTGGAAAGATGGAGTGAAAAAGATTTTGTGTGATCGGGGCCTGAACATGCAGGAGGGTGAAAGGAGGGCAAGGAATAGAGTGAATTGGATCGATGTGGTATACCGGGGTTGACGTGCTGTCAGTGGATTGAATCAGGGCATGTGAAGCGTCTGGGGTAAACCATGGAAAGCTGTGTAGGTATGTATATTTGCGTGTGTGGACGTGTATGTATATACATGTGTATGGGGGTGGGTTGGGCCATTTCTTTCGTCTGTTTCCTTGCGCTACCTCGCAAACGCGGGAGACAGCGATAAAGAAAATATATATATGTATATATATATATATTTTTTTTTTTTTTTTTTTGCCGCTGTCTCCCACGTTTTCGAGGTAGCGCAAGGAAACAGACGAAAGAAATGGCCCAACCCACCCCCATACGCATGTATATACATACGTCCACACACGCAAATATACATACCTACACAGCTTTCCATGGTTTACCCCAGACGCCTCACATGCCCTGATTCAATCCGCTGACAGCACGTCAACCCCGGTATACCACATCGCTCCAATTCATTCATATATATATATATATATATATATATATATATATATATATATATATATATATATATATATATATATATATATATATATATATATATTTATCCCTGGGGATACGGGAGAAAGAATACTTCCCACGTATTCCTTGCGTGTCGTAGAAGGCGACTAAAAGGGAAGGGAGCGGGGGGCTGGAAATCCTCTCCTCCTTCATATATATATATATATATATATATATATATATATATATATATATATATATATATTTATCCCTGGGGATAGGGGAGAAAGAATACTTCCCACGTATTCCTTGCGTGTCGTAGAAGGCGACTAAAAGGGAAGGGAGCGGGGGGCTGGAAATCCTCTCCTCTCGTTTTTTTTTTTTTTAATTTTCCAAAAGAAGGAACAGAGAAGAGGGCCAGGTGAGGATATTCCCTCAAAGGCCCAGTCCTCTGTTCTTAATGCTACCTTGCTAATGCGGGAAATGGCAAATAGTTGAAATACATATATATATATATATATATATATATATATATATATATATATATATATATATATATATATATATATATATATATATTGTGTGTATGTGTCCAAGATAATAGAGAAGAGATAGGTAGCATGTTTGAGGAAAGAAACCTGGATGTTCTGGCTCTGAAACAAAGTTCAAGGGTAAAGCGGAAGAATGGTTTAGAATCGGCTTGGGAGGAAAGTCAAGGGTTGGTGAGAGGACAAGAGCCTAGGAGCCTTAGGAGTAAAGTCAGGGGTTGGTGAGAGGACAAGAGCCAAGGAGAGAATAGCACTACTCTTGAAGCAGGAGTTGTGGGAGTATGAACAAGTGTAAAGAAGTGATTTCTAGACTAATGTGGAATGAACGAGTGTGAATGGCGAAATATGGATGATTAATTTTTATTGTTTATGCATCTAGCCATGAGAAGAAAGATCAAGAGAAGCAAGTGTTTTAGGAGAAGCATTGTGTGTCAACAGTTGTGATGTAAGAGACCATGTATCAGTGATGGATGATTTGAATGCAAAGGTGAATAATGTGGCAGTTGAAGGTATAACCTGGGGGGCATGGGGATTTCAGTAGTATGAATGGAAATGATGACCATTTTGTGGAGTTGTGTGCCGAAAAAGGACTGTTGATTGGGAATACCTGGTTTGAAAAGAGGGACGTACACAAGTATACGTATGTGAGTGGGAAAGATGGTCAGCGTTCGTTACTGGCTTGATATTGATTGGTGGGCGTGTCACAGAGTGAGACTTTTGGATGAATTGTGCTGAGAAGGGCAGCTGTTGGGATATCTGATCACTATTTTGTGGAGGCGAGGGTGAAGTGAAAATTTGAAGGAATAAGGAGAACAGAGAGATCCAATTGGAGATGGAAGGGTGGAGTGAAAAAGATTTTGAGCGATTTGGGCCTGAACATGCAGGAGGGTGACAGGCGTGCACGGGATAGAGTGAATTGGAGGTATAGTATGGACTTTGTGGTGTATTGGTTAGCGTTCCTGACCATGACGCATTCACGAGCCACCCAGGATCGAGCGCATAGGTTCGAACCTTGGTAGAGGCCTTCGGTCTATAGTCAACCCAGCTGTTCATTCACCCCTAGAGGTTGGTTGATAAAATGGGTGCCGTCTCAGCTAACAGAAGAAAATAACTCAGTATATAGGGACTTACTGTCATTTACACAGACGCCCTATGGATGGTACTTTGGATATTCAAGGCACAGTAAATGGAAAGATGCTAACTGTAGTGAAGAGTTTTTAGTGGGAGGGGAAGGCGGGTGTGCAAGTGGGAAGGATTGAACAGTTTTTGGTGACGGTGTGTCTGCTACACGGATGTGCTTTAACACCATGGTTGTTTGATATGTTTAACGACTGGATTGGGAAGGGGTTGGGGGTTATATAAGGGTCTTACAGATAGAGGAAGGTGTGTGTGGTATACTGGATTTAAGGGGGAGGGAGGTCAAAGTACTAGGTGAATCAGAGGCTGTTTGCAAACGACACATATCTGTTGGCATTCAAGGAAAAACTGTAGAAGTTGCTGTCCGAGTTTGGTATAGTTTGTGAAAGAAGAAAGTTGAGAGCAAATGTGAAGAGACAGTAAGATAACGACGTGTAGCAGGAGGGCGAGACAAGGCAATCCGCACGGATATTTGAATGGGGGAGAACCCGGTGAAATTGGTTTGCTTTTGGGTCCTGGGAGTGGGTGTGACAGCAGATAGGACCATGGATGCTGGACTCATAAAGCGGAAGAAGGGGCGTAGATCTCGGATATATTAAGGAGCATATCTGGGCAGAAAGCTATGACTGTTAGGGTAAAGACGGACATGTTTTAAGATATAGTAAGTAGTCCCGACAGTATTGAGTCTTGCACTACGAATTGAAAAGAATAGAAGAGGTTGGACATCTTGTAAAGTAGGGACGCTATGTGGTGTAATGTGGGTTGATCGTGAAACAGTTCAAACATGTGAAGAGGATGAGCGAAGAGAGGCGTACTGAAAAGATGTGTGAGAGGCGGAGGTATCAAGGGAAGGGAGACATGTGAACCAATGAGTTGTGAACCAGTGAGTTGAAAGGATGAAATAAAGGAGGCTTTGGGGTATCTGGGTCTGAACATTCGCGAAGGTGAGAGGTTTGCCAGAGGGAGAATGGACTGGATTGATGTATTTCGTGAAGGTGAGAGGTAGGTTTGCATGGGAGAGAGTGGAGTGGATCGGTGTGATATATGGGGATGGGACAATGTTTAGCCCGTGGACTGGCATATGTATAAGTGTACATACATAGTTTGTAGTTGTCAGATACCATTGTTCATGCCAAATACGCTAAAGAAAAAAAAAAACCATTAACTTGAACCACTTTACAAATCTCACCAAATCAGCTGAAACACTGGGCTGAGCCGTGGTAGATGGAAGCAGTCAAGACAAACCAGGGAGTAGGTTTTTGGGGTCCTACCTGGTTGTGGATGGTAGGTAGCCTCTGGCTGCAGTGCGTTGTACATGACAGCTACAGAATGGATGGATGTGAGCACATGAGGCCACTGTTTGTATGTTTTTTTTTTTTTTTTTTCCCTGGTGCTACTTTGCTACGGTGAGAGAGAGAGAGAGAGAGAGAGAGAGAGAGAGAGAGAGAGAGAGAGAGAGAGAGAGAGAGAGAGAGGAAAGTATATGACAAATGCGATATCACGGTTTACTGTGTTCGCCTATCAGCGGTATTTATAAGGACTGTTTATTACAACTACCTGTTCACTACACAGTTAATTACCGCGCTCGTGTCATAAGGTATATTAAGGCTTGAAGTGTTGCAACGATTTGTCATTGTTTCCTCCCGGTTTGCCCCAGTTGGCTCATTCCACTTGACATCACTCTTCAACATGCCCGTGATTTAACGAGAAATTATCTGTAAAAAAATCAGTCTTGATCCTCGAGGAAAGCAGAAATTTGGCTTTTTGACACACACACACACACACACACACACATATATATATATATATATATATATATATATATATATATATATATATATATATATATATATATATATATATAACGAAGCGAATCATGATGGAAAAGTTGCAAGAATTTTTCCCACAGAGGATGGAGGTGGATTGACTCGGTCTCACTGCAGGGTCACTTTATATGGACAGTCTTGTATCTCCGCCGCAGTAACGTAGGCCAAACCGCAGCCGAGAACAGACCGCAACCCTGGCCCCGGACCGCAACCCTGGCCACGGACCGCAACCCTGGCCCCGGGACCGCAACCCTGGCCCCGGACCGCAACCCTGGCCACGGACCGCAACCCTGGCCACGGACTGCAACCCTGGCCCAGGACCGCAACCCTGGCCCCTGGACCGCAACCCTGGCCACGGACCGCAACCCTGGCCCCGGACCGCAACCCTGGCCCCGGGACCGCAACCCTGGCCCCGGACCGCAACCCTGGCCCCGGACCGCAACCCTGGCCCGGGACCGCAACCCTGGCCCCGGACCGCAACCCTGGCCCCGGACCGCAACCCTGGCCCCGGACCGCAACCCTGGCCCAGGACCGCAACCCTGGCCCAGGACCGCAACCCTGGCCACGGACCGCAACCCTGGCCCCGGACCGCAACCCTGGCCCCGGACCGCAACCCTGGCCACGGACAGCAACCCTGGCCCCGGACCGCAACCCTGGCCCCGGACCGCAACCCTGGCCCAGGACCGCAACACAGAACTAAAGTTAGTCTCCACGCTGCTTGCCAATATTAATTGGATCTCCGAAACTTGGCGCGTTTTTATTGGAGGAAAACTTTGTGGGAGTGTGAACGTGGCGAGTGTGGGCTTGGGTTGTGAAGGGCGTGGACATGTAGGGTTGTGAAGGGCGTGGACGTGTAGGGTTGTGAAGGGCGTGGACGTGTAGGGTTGTGAAGGGCGTGGACGTGTGGGGTTGTGAAGGGCGTGAACATGTAGGGGTTATGAAGGAAGTACGGCGTTGTAATGATGGTGGGTTGTGATCATGGCGTCGCAGTGTCGGTGATGGGTTGTGAGCACGGCGTCACAGTTGGCGGTGATGGGTTGTGAGCACGGCGTCACAGTTGGCGGTGATGGGTTGTGAGCACGGCGTCACAGTTGGCGGTGATGGGTTGTGAGCACGGTGTCACCGTTGGCGGTGATGGGTTGTGAGCACGGCGTCACAGTTGGCGGCGATGGGTTGTGAGCACGGCGTCGCAGTGTCGGTGATGGGTTGTGAGCACGGCGTCACAGTTGGCGGTGATGGGTTGTGAGCACGGCGTCACAGTTGGCGGTGATGGGTTGTGAGCACGGCGTCACAGTTGGCGGTGATGGGTTGTGAGCACGGCGTCACAGTTGGCGGTGATGGATTGTGAGCACGGCGTCACAGTTGGCGGTGATGGGTTGTGAGCACGGCGTCACAGTTGGCGGTGATGGGTTGTGAGCACGGCGTCACAGTTGGCGGTGATGGGTTGTGAGCACGGTGTCACCGTTGGCGGTGATGGGTTGTGAGCACGGCGTCACAGTTGGCGGTGATGGGTTGTGAGCACGGCGTCGCAGTGTCGGTGATGGGTTGTGAGCACGGCGTCACAGTTGGCGGTGATGGGTTGTGAGCACGGCGTCACAGTTGGCGGTGATGGGTTGTGAGCACGGCGTCACAGTTGGCGGTGATGGGTTGTGAGCACGGCGTCACAGTTGGCGGTGATGGGTTGTGAGCACGGCGTCACAGTTGGCGGTGATGGGTTGTGAGCACGGCGTCACAGTTGGCGGTGATGGGTTGTGAGCACGGCGTCACAGTTGGCGGTGATGGGTTGTGAGCACGGCGTCACAGTTGGCGGTGATGGGTTGTGAGCACGGCGTCACAGTTGGCAGTGATGGGTTGTGAGCACGGCGTCACAGTTGGCGGTGATGGGTTGTGAGCACGGCGTCACAGTTGGCGGTGATGGGTTGTGAGCACGGCGTCACAGTTGGCGGTGATGGGTTGTGAGCACGGCGTCACAGTTGGCGGTGATGGGTTGTGAGCACGGCGTCACCGTTGGCCGTGATGGGTTGTGAAGAAAATAGTCCGTTAGAATGTTGGGTTGTCATTCCAGTTCCACAGTGGCGGTGGTGTGTTGTGAAGGGAAGTACCGCGGTGAAATGACGGTGGGTTGAGATCACCTTTCACAACGGTGATGCTGGGTTGTGAAGGAAGCTCTGCGTTGTAATGACGGTGGGTTGTCAGGCCACGGCGTCACGCTGGCCATGGTGGACTGCAAAGGCCATGGGGTTGTTATTGTAGAAGCGGGTCACAAAGGGCAGGATCTTGTTGTTGGCGGCTGACGGTTATAGTTGTGGTAATACGTCGTGGTGGGAGTAGACCTTGTTGTGAGTTGTGAGGGACCGTGTGAGGACGTGTAAGTCCTTGTTGTGAGCCCTGTTGTGTGAGGAGGGGAGGATGTTCCGGCGGGATCGCGTATACGGGTTGTGAGGGCATGGCAGCAGCCGCCGTCCTGGTGGGTCCGGGTTGTGGAGGAGGTAAAGAACATTTTCGTTCGTTCATGGTGGAGAGAAGACCCGCTGGTGGGTATGATCCTGTTGTGACGGCGTAGGAAGGGGCAGGAATTGCAGAAGAGGTTCACACAGGTTGTTAGAGGACAATCCTTTTTGATTTCGTGGATGGTTGTAGCACTTGTCATGGTAGGATCGTAGGCAGGATCTTGTGAAGGTGAGTTGTGAGGGGCAGGACCCTCTCGTAGAAGGGTGAGAAGGGCACAGCCTTTCATTTTATGCTTGGTTGTTGAGGATAAGACCTTGTTGTGATGTTGTAGTAGGTTGTGAAGAACAGACGCTTGTTATGACTGGATGCGGGGGGGACTCATGGTTAAAGGCAGAGGTAAAACCGCTTGTGGTAGTTATTATGGGTTGTGAAGGGTGGCAACGGTGAGTTGTGAAGGGTAGGACTTGGTTGTGGTGGTGGGTTGTGAGCGGCAGGATCATGTTGTGATGGGAGGTTGTAAATGAGGGGGGGCGGGGTCGTGTGTAGTTTGGAGGAGTGGGTGGGACGGACACCGGGATAGAATGAGAACTGTTGTCATTAGAGTTGTAAAGGATGGGATCTTGAAGTGTGT
Source organism: Panulirus ornatus (assembly GCF_036320965.1). Classification (NCBI taxonomy): domain Eukaryota; kingdom Metazoa; phylum Arthropoda; class Malacostraca; order Decapoda; family Palinuridae; genus Panulirus; species Panulirus ornatus. The sequence goes on along the minus strand of NC_092225.1, from coordinate 90,231,931 downwards.
CGTTTAGGGCTGTCGACAGGGGAGTTAGAGAGAGAGAGAGAGAGAGAGAGAGAGAGAGAGAGAGAGAGAGAGAGAGAGAGAGAGAGAGAGAGAGAGAGAGAGACATAAAGATAGACTTTACCGAGTTGCGTCATCCCCGGGGGGGTGGGGGGGGCGACAACCCCCTATTCAATCCTAGGGTTGGAGAGGCAGTCATGACGAGACACGAGGCGAAGCGAAGGATGAAGTGGAGAGGATGGGGCGGTATTGGAAGAGAGCACTGTAGAGATTCAAAACAGGGTACACGTGCTTATCTCTGGCCACCCTGCGTCTCTCTCTCTCTCTCTCTCTCTCTCTCTCTCTCTCTCTCTCTCTCTCTCTCTCTCTCTTCCACCCTTATTTAGGCTCCCCCGTAGCTAATACGGGGTGCTAAGTGAGGGGAGGAAAGAGAGAAGATAGGGTGCTTGGAAAGCAGATCTCGATGCCACACGTCGTCGAGAAGGAAGAGGCTTTTGATGTAGGATGGACTACAGGGTTGGGTTCCCCCAAAGCCTTGTGTAGGGACAGGATGACCAGGTATTGCCTCGGGCAAGCCAGGTAACAGAGCGGCCCGTTGTAATATCAGAGTAATGGTTATCATCTACGGAACTCGTCCTGCGAAATCCATGCGGATGGTCCAGGAGACGACAGATCCAAGATGCTTAAAGGGGATGCGTGTTGAGGAAGAGACTCGTGCTCTTTTTTTTGGATATCTAGATATCAAGGGAGCGGTTAGTTAGTCGGAGGGGTTCGAACCATCACCCATCACTATGTCAGGCTGTACTAGTACGTGACTTTGATTTTCATATATTTGCTGATGCTTGCAAAAGCAAGTAGACGGGGAAACACAGGCGCAAGGTTAGAAAAGCAGTCTATCAAAACACGAGGGTGGTGAGGGGGAGGGATTCCGTTTGGTTCATACACCGTGCTTTGTATCCACAGAGGGAAGTGCCCCCGTTTAGACTGTACGGAAAGAGGTTACAAGGAGGAGTACAGGATTAGTAAGAGCAGCGTAATGGGAGGGGGGGGGGGGGGGGGGAGAAAAAGAAGTTACTCCTCCAAGATGGAGTTCGAGAAGAAATGGGGACCTTTTGAGTGATGCTGTGTTGTGAAGGGAAGGCGCGACACTCTGTAATGGTGGGTTTAAGGCAGGACGCTGTCGTAGTGATGGTGAGTTGTGTTTGGGCCAGGCTCCGTTGTGGTGTCGCTGGGTTGTGAAGAGTGGAGGTTTATGTTAGTCATGGGTTATCACAGACAGGATCCTGGCTGTAGGGTTGCTGACTGCAGAACGATGTGGTTAGTGATCATGGGGGTTAAGGGCATGGCCGATTAATGTTGTGATCGTAAGTTGTGGCTTGGTATAGGTCTCAGTTGTGGTTGTGGTGGGTTTCGGTTAGAGGAAAACAGTGTTGGGTTATTAAAGGCCAGAGTCCTTAGGGTGTTGGTGGTTGTTAAGGCGTGAGGCCTTGTTAGTGATAGGGTTATAAGGGATAGAAGGTCCTGGTGATTGAGGTCGGGTAAGGTCAGGAGGTATGGTACGACCCTTGAGCACGATGGTACGACCCTTGAGCATGACGGTACGACCCTTGAGCATGACGGTACGACCCTTGAGCACGACGGTACGACCCTTGAGCACGATGGTACGACCCTTGAGCACGATGGTACGACCCTTGAGCATGACGGTACGACCCTTGAGCACGATGGTACGACCCTTGAGCACGATGGTACGACCCTTGAGCACGACGGTACGACCCTTGAGCACGACGGTACGACCCTTGAGCATGACGGTACGACCCTTGAGCACGACGGTACGACCCTTGAGCATGACGGTACGACCCTTGAGCACGACGGTACGACCCTTGAGCACGACGGTACGACCCTTGAGCATGACGGTACGACCCTTGAGCATGACGGTACGACCCTTGAGCATGACGGTACGACCCTTGAGCACAACGGTACGACCCTTGAGCACGACGGTACGACCCTTGAGCATGACGGTACGACCCTTGAGCATGACGGTACGACCCTTGAGCATGACGGTACGACCCTTGAGCATGACGGTATGACCCTTGAGCACGACAATCAGGCTCTTGAGTACGACTGTACGACCCTTCATTAGGCACGGCTGTGTCAACCCTAGGGGTCTAATGGCCCAGGTCAAGTCATGAACCAGGCCATCGTACCCATGGGCCGTATACCGTCGTGCAGGCCCAGGTCAGGTCATTGTACCCTAGGGTCGTACCGTCTCGTCGTGGGATATAGGGTGTAGGAGGAGGACTGTAGCATGTCGTTGAAGACGGACGCTTGCTTGTGCTGGTGTAAACAGGAATTAAAGATTTGGTAAACCACTTTCACCAAGCCTCTTTTCCCCCCTTCCCCTGTGTGTTGCGGCTAAATCAACGTGAGAGAAATTGTTATAAAAATGGCTGATTTCTTTTTTTTTTTTTCAGGCGTTATTAACAGGAAAAATAACACCGTGCGGACGGGACGGGAAGGGAAATTTTCATATTTGGGCAACGTGTCTAGTGAATGAAATGCTTTTTTTTTGTGTGTGTGTGTGTGGCATCTGTCTGGCGTTTCATATTGATGGTAAGCATTCCACCCAAAACAGTATTGATGCCAGCATTCCCGAAAACTTGTTTGATGCGAGCATTTCCCCCACCGGTGACGTCAATTGATGCTTGCATTCCCAGACACGTTGATATGCCAGCATTCCCGAGCATATGTATGTATTGATGCCAGCATTCCCGAACATATGCATGTATTGATGCCAGCATTCCCGAACATATGTATGTATTGATGCCAGCATTCCCGAACATATGTATGTATTGATGCCAGCATTCCCGAACATATGTATGTATTGATGCCAGCATTCCCGAACATATGCATGTATTGATGCCAGCATTCCCGAACATATGTATGTATTGATGCCAGCATTCCCGAACATATGTATGTATTGATGCCAGCATTCCCGAACATATGTATGTATTGATGCCAGCATTCCCAAACATATGCATGTATTGATGCCAGCATTCCCGAACATATGTATGTATTGATGCCAGCATTCCCGAACATATGTATGTATTGATGCCAGCATTCCCGAACATATGTATGTATTGATGACAGCATTCCCGAACATATGTATGTATTGATGACAGCATTCCCGAACATATGTATGTATTGATGCCAGCATTCCCGAACATATGTATGTATTGATGCCAGCATTCCCGAACATATGTATGTATTGATGCCAGCATTCCCGAACATATGTATGTATTGATGCCAGCATTCCCGAACATATTGACGTCTGCTGGTGTGTGGTGTTACTTCCTGCACAGTAACAGAGGATGTACGTATTTTGGTCCCTCTCGCATCTCCGTTGTTTTTCCTCATCATTGTAACTGGGGATGCGTGTTTTGTCCACCTTCAACTGTTGAGGATCCATATAGAGGTATACAAAGGCATTCAGAGAGCAACAGACCATTGGATCCTCCCGTGGCTTTTTGTGATAGTGGAGGATATCAGAAACTCTCAAATTATTGTGGTAGAAATTAAAAAGGTATACGAATAGGCCAAAGAGAATAACCCGCATACTGTCAGTGTTACTTAGTAGGCGCAGATGATGTGAAGTCGTAGACATAAAGCGAAATATTATCAAACTATCAAGCCTCTTCGTAAACCTATTAATAGTACTGATTTCATCCACTCTAATTGGCAAATCGTTCCTTAATGATAACGATGCTGTTGGGGAGAAAGTACTTCCGCCTCATTCGAGGTAGAAGATTTGGCCCCACGAGTTTGTATCCGTTACTACGAGTGGAATCAAACGAATCAAGTCTTAAAGGCACTTGATAGATTAAGGTGAACAGAGCCTTTGATGATTTTCAATCCATGTATCAGATCACCTCTTCTGTTTTAGATTCTAAGCTAGATAGATTCGAGTCGTTTAATCGGCTCTCATGTGATGTATATATTTTTTTTCGTAGGGCGACCATACCTGAGAGCAATACTCAAGATAGGGGACGAACCAATGGATTGGTATGAGTAAGGATGATTTCCCAGGACTTGATTAAAAATCGAAGGCCCTCCCAATGAATCCAAGAATTTTGTTGGCTCTTTTCACTGCTTCTCTTTTTTGGCACTGCATACTTGATTTTACGTCACCAAATATTATTGCGCCCAAATCATTTTTCCCACATTTCCGTTTTGCAGTTCAGCTGCATTCATTCCGTAGCTTGCCTTTTTCGATTTTTAGCTGCTGCTATGTCAAACTTTGTACTCGTCGGTATTAAAATTTCTTTGCTAGCCGTGAGTCCAGCCCATCAGTTTTTGTCTTCGTTAGTTTGAAACTGTAGACACTCAAGGTCATTTGTAGATTTATTTCCGAGCTTTTATCCTCAGCGAATTTTTGCATCTTTGCACTGCCGCCCATATCATTAGTATCATTAATATTTATGAGAAGGAGAACGGGTCGCAAGATTGATCCTTGTGGCACCCCACTTGTTACGTCTAATCTTTCTGAGGCTCTTGTCCATTTAATCACAGCTCGTTGTCCTCTGTGTTTACGGCCAGTCCCCACTTGCTGAGGATACATATTTTGTCCTCATTCTGCCGTTGCTGAGGATGCGTGTTTTGTCCTCTTTTTTTTTTTCCCCCTGTTGCTGAGGAGACACATTTTTGTCCATTTCATTGTTACTGAGAATGCATTCTTTTGTCCTGATTTCTCTGTTACTGATGACAGACATTTTGTACCTCGCATTACACTGTTACTGAAGTTACATATTTTGCGCATTGCTATTGGACGCATATTGTGTCCCCACTGTTATTTGGGACGCATATTTTCTCCCCACTGTTACTGGGGACGCATATTTTCTCCCTACTGTTACTGGGGACACATATTTTCTCCCTACTGTTACTGGGGACGCATATTTTGTCCCTACTGTTACTGGGGACACATATTTTGTCCCTGCTGTTACTGGGGACACATATTTTGTCCCTGCTGTTACTGGGGACACATATTTTGTCCCTGCTGTTACTGGGGACACATATTTTGTCCCTGCTGTTACTGGGGACACATATTTTGTCCCTGCTGTTACTGGGGACACATATTTTGTCCCTGCTGTTACTGGGGACACATATTTTGTCCCTGCTGTTACTGGGGACACATATTTTGTCCCTGCTGTTACTGGGGACACATATTTTGTCCACTTCACTGTTATTGAGACGATAGATATTTTGTCCGGTGTTATTGATATTGACATTTTGCGCACTTACTCGTTACTGAGGATACATGTTTTAATGTTATGATCGTTGAAACACTGGAATATGTGTCGTCTTCTGTTTGAGAAAACGTACTTGTTGGATGTACGTTCGTTATGTGGTTAGAGGTGGATGGATGTTGACGTGGTTGGTGGTGGATGGATGTTGACGTGGTTGGCGGTGGATGGATGTTGACGTGGTTGGCGGTGGATGGATGTTGACGTGGTTGGCGGTGGATGGATGTTGACGGGGTTGGCGGTGGATGGATGTTGACGTGGATGGCGGTGGATGGATGTTGACGGGGTTGGCGGTGGATGGATGTCGACATGGTTGGTGGTGGATGGACGTTGACGTGGTTGGCGGTGGATGGATGTCGACATGGTTGGTGGTGGATGGATGTCGACATGGTTGGTGGTGGATGGATGTTGACGTGGTTGGCGGTGGATGGATGTTGACGAGGTTGGTGGTGGATGGACGTTGACGTGGTTGGCGGTGGATGGATGTTGACGGGGTTGGCGGTGGATGGATGTTGACGTGGTTGGCGGTGGATGGACGTTGACGTGGTTGGCGGTGGATGGATGTTGACGTGGTTGGTGGTGGATGGATGTTGACGTGGTTGGCGGTGGATGGATGTTGACGTGGTTGGCGGTGGATGGATGTTGACGTGGTTGGCGGTGGATGGATGTTGAGCTGTCAGTGGGTGTGTGGTTTTTCTGGAGTTCATGGACATGGCAGGCGCGCGTGTGTGTAATGTATGTTGATGGAGTTAGTGGCTGTCAACAGGTAAGTAGGTCGTTAAGAGAGAGAGAGAGAGACTCTCTCCTGCACACAAGGGGTAAGAGAGCGGGGGTCTGATGCGTCTCTTGGCTTCACAAGCGTTTTATCCCTAACCTAGCTTACCCTCCAGCTTAACCTAGCTTACCCTCCAGCTTAACATGGCGTACCCTCCAGCTTAACCTGGACCTGATCAGGCTCGCCCGTATTACACATCCCTCAACCCTCACCCTAAACTAACTCAGCCAATTACAGCACTCCGGCCGGACACACCAGGTCAGTGAAGCATATTATAACCCAACAACTCTGCAGCCTGGTGGAACTTTACCCTCCCCTCCTCCAGAGCCAGACCAGACTAGGGTTTTTGCTGGTCTAAATTAAACCAGCGCAGCTTAATTACCTATTTTCAACACAGCGCTGGGCAGCGAACTGTCCCCCCAGCATATCCCGAGACAGCACGAGCTATTAGCCATAGTTCCTCGCTGAGCTTACTTGGAACCAGCCCAGCCTATCGAACATACCAGCTTAAACAACCGGAACCATTGTAAAACTCGCTAAACTAGCATACGTTACCGCAGCGTAGCGCTACTACTTGCTAACTTACCTTAAACTAGCGTGACCTAGAGACCTGCTTAGCAGTCTAACTTGAACCAGCCCAGTCTAGCGATTGAGTAGCCTAACGAAGGCCAGTGCAGCAGGAGCAGCAGCAGCAGCGTAGCACAACAGCGCTCCTCATCCGCGCTAGTGTTCAGTGTAGTGTGTGGGATTCGCTTCGACCCGATAATTGTTACGGACAGATCCAAGCCTAGGAAAATTCAGCGGACCGTGGCCGACGCATGCAATTGATTCTGACTCGCTGATCGTTTTAATCTAAATCAACTTTAGACCTTCATTATCTTTTTCCCGGATCTGACCCGTCAAGGAATTTAACGCAGGTTGACACAGTAGTTCACACCGCTCTGAACCGAAGTCAACAATGATGGAAGATTAGGGCCTCCTCCTTCTTCGTCTTGTTGTGATAATATCGGTATTCGCAAGGATCGGGTTCAAAAGATCTTCAAGAAGGTAGATCGGCCCAGAATTGTCACCCTCAGTACAGGCTGGTCACACACACACACACAGACACACAAAAGTATATATGTCTGCATATGAATATTATGTGTTTAAGAGTTGCAGACAAACGCTTATTCCGTCGGAATAGATAAGATAGGCTGTCCTTTATTTACATCGCCGTACTAAGAAGAAAGTGTTGATGGATAACCGATAACAGATATCGACATTTTAAAATTACGGTCTTGAGCAAGTCTTGGGTCAATGTGTGATGGATTCTGCCGCCTAGCGTGCACGTGGTTCAGTGGCTGACTTCCTTGCCACTGTGTCGCCACGCAGTGGCAAGAGGCTACGTTACTCAGTACAAGGTCACCACAGTGGAGGGCCACCGATGAATATCGGTTGGCAACACACGGGGTCAGCACTGGTTTAGGGCGCAGCCACTGGCTGCACACGGGGTCACGACAGTGGTGGGGGTTCGGGGAAGGGCGGAGGGGCGTCACTTGTGGGTGGTGTTAACATATTTCACATGGGGGTTACCTTAGAAGAGGGAGGCACTAGTGAATAGTAATTGGTTTCACAGACACACCGGACTGTTGTCGTTAACAGGTAACCCAGTCGTTTGATTAGTGACCGTTGGGTGTGATGATGTCTCCCGTTTTTGCCGTTAACAGGTAACGGAGTTGTTTGATGATCAGAGACCGTTTGTGTGATAGCGAAGGAAGGTACCACATTGCATTCTTTTCCTTTAAGTATCTGTGGTGTATTTTAATTTTATCTTTTTTTTTTTGTTTACGTCTGTGGAGTAAGATGATTTGACCGGAGGTAAATGACGTAGGGTGTGTAATACATCTCTTCATACATACAAGTAAGGTCATGGGACAGGTCTTTACGAGCAGCTCGTAACCCGATTGTATTTAAGTGTGTATATAAGGCTGCTGCAGGGTTGTATGATGACCCCAGCAGCAGGAGAACCATACATGAAGTGAGAGTGTGTATTATTGAGTCATCCTGAACACCTGACGAAGGTGTTTAGATGTTTTTCATCAGTGGTTATGATTCGATGTTGACAACCCTAATGACCCCTAACAGTTGATGGTCCTTAAAGGCCAAATACCTAGCCAGACAGCTAGCTAGCTGGTCAGCCAGACTAACCAGCTAGTATACCGTAGCCCAGCAGGGCACGGAAACTGACCCCCAACCCATTTGGATAAAGTTCCTCCTATGTGCATCTTTTGTCCTCTTCCACTAAAACAAGTGTTCTGCCCTTCGAACGACTCCACCCATAGTGTTACTGACTTAAAACCGAGCTCCTTAACCCTTCTCCTGCGGCGCACGGCGTCATATGCTTCCTGGCAACCCACACCCACACACACACACACCCACACACACACACACACCCACACACACACACACCCACACACACACACACCCACACACACACACACACACACACCCACACACACACACACACACACACACACACACACACACACACACACACACACACACACCTAGATCCCCAACCATCCCTCCTTCTCTTTCTTTTGTCCGAGACGGAACTCAACTTTATCAGAGAAGTCTGGGAGGTTTGTTACGCTTGACCTCCTTTCTCAGAATTCGCGTCGTCTCCCGGGGCACGGGGTAGTTTCTCCCTGGCAAATCGTCATCCATTTGCTGCTTGATTATCCTGGCTGGTGTTGTACACACCACAGTCGTCGTGGGGGGGGGGGGGGGGGGGGGGGGGGGGGGGCGGGTCTGTCGTTCGACATGAGCCTCCTGGTCTCTGTGGCATTGCGTGTTAGTACCATACGGCGAGTGGGGTTCTAACAACACTCGAGGGGGAACGAACCCCCCCCATCCCTTGAACTGTATCTATTACCTTAAAACGTTTTGAACTGTATATATGTTCTCCACATCTGTGAAGTCATGATTTCCTTTGTTGTGTTCACTCTCTACTGCTGTACGTAGATGTACGTATTTACGTCTTTTCTGACAGGTTTCTTGGTTTGTGTTATGATGATCTCCTACTAATTGTTCCATCATTGCATATTTCGATGAAATGTTTAGCGCTAGCACCATCAAACTGGTTTAAAGAGAAGGGTCTCATCATCAGGTTACCCGTTACTCTTTTCCTTTGTGTATGTGTGTGTGTGTGTGTGTGTGTGTGTGTGTGTGTGTGTGTGTGTGTGTGTGTGTGTGCAATGACATTCAACATACAATCACATGTAGTGTGACCCTTTAGCTGTGAACGTGTGTTACCACAGGTGACGCTGGTATAAGTTAGTTCACCCGTGTTAACTGTTGCTGTTAGTATACCTAAACCGATCATACCTACACGCGTGGTTGTATTAATCAGTACACACACACACACACACACACACACACACACACACACACACACACACACACAACACACACACACACACACACAGTAGCAGTACTGGAGCTGTACCATATGTGGACCTTAACACCCTCTCACCACAAGGGCGAGGTGGAGGTTTGTACACACACATATCCTGGGATGGAGGGTATAGGGGGTCGTGTGGGTTTTAAAAGGAATTACCGTTTGTATAAAATGACAAAGAGTTCTGCCTCAGTGTCATGCTGCGAAAAGTTAACGTGTCCGTATCTTCAAAAGAGGATCGTTAGGATAATGTTTGGATGGAGACAGACGACGATTTATAAAAGCGTACGGTGACCAGGTTACATGATCGCTGTCGCGGTGCTTCCGACACTTGAGGTTGTGTGATCTGTTAGATAAGTGGTGCTAGTTCGATCGTTAGTATCTTGAGTTGTAGGAAATTAGTTACGTTTGTCAGCTGCAGAGTTTGGGATATTGGTTACGTATATTAGTTGCGGTAGGTTTAAGGAATTATGTCGTGATAGAGATGGGCAGAAGGGCACTGTCTTCAAGAGATAGGCAGAAGGGCACTGTCTTTAAGAGATGGGCAGAAGGGCACTGTCTTCAAGAGATGGGCAGAAGGGCACTGTCCTCAAGAGATGGGCAGAAGGGCACTGTCTTCAAGAGATGGGCAGAAGGGCACTGTCTTCAAGAGATGGGCGGAAGGGCACTGTTTTCAAGAGATGGGCGGAAGGACACTGTCTTCAAGAGAAGGGCAGAAGGGCACTGTCTTCAAGAGATGGGCAGAAGGGCACTGTCCTCAAGAGATAGGCAGAAGGGCACTGTCTTCAAGAGATAGGCAGAAGGGCACTGTCTTCAAGAGATGGGCAGAAGGGCACTGTCTTCAAGAGATGGGCAGAAGGGCACTGTCTTCAAGAGATGGGCAGAAGGGTAATGTCTTCAAGAGATGGGCAGAAGGGCACTGTCCTCAAGAGATAGGCAGAAGGGCACTGTCTTCAAGAGATGGGCAGAAGGGCACTGTCTTCAAGAGATGGCAGAAGGGCACTGTCTTCAAGAGATGGGCAGAAGGGCACTGTCTTCAAGAGAAGGGCAGAAGGGCACTGTCTTCAAGAGATGGGCAGAAGGGCACTGTCTTCAAGAAATGGGCAGAAGGGCACTGTCTTCAAGAGATGGGCAGAAGGGCACTGTCTTCAGTAGAAGGGCAGAAGGGCACTGTCTTCAAGAGATAGGCAGAAGGGTACTGTCTTCAAGAGATAGGCAGAAGGGCACTGTCTTCAAGAGATGGGCAGGGCACTGTCTTCAAGAGATGGGTAGAAGGGCACTGTCTTCAAGAGATGGGCAGAAGGGTACTGTCTTTAAGAGATGGGCAGAAGGGTACTGTCTTCAAGAGATGGGCAGAAGGGTACTGTCTTCAAGAGATGGGCAGAAGGGTAATGTCTTCAAGAGATGGGCAGAAGGGCACTGTCTTCAAGAGATGGGCAGAAGGGCACTGTCTTTAAGAGGATCTTGCACGATGAAGGATGAATGGAGGAAGGCAGTGGATTCGCAGTCATTCACGACTGCAGATTTTGAGGAAGTGTTCGTCGTGATATATGAATGGACTGGAAGGGAGGAGGACAGATTTATCGATGGGGTTCCAGGTAAAAAAAAAAAAAAGAGGGAATATATAGCCTTGGTGACTGGATAGGTGGAAGATGTGCACGAGCGGGGAAGGAGTGTTTCACACACACACACACACACACACACACACACACACACACACACACGGTGTATCGGAAGACCGGATGGATACACATGTATGCCTACAGTTCACCAAAACGTCCCAGACTGCGTTGCCTCGAAGTTTTTCACTCACGTCACGATTCTTGCACACACCGGCAAGCCCACCGTCCCCAGTGTTGTGTATTACCCCCCGTGCACACTACTCCTTGTGGCTGCCCCCGGCCCGGTGTGCGTTGCTGACCCCTCGTCAATACCGACACACCATTGATAGTCTGGGCAGGAAGACGTCTTATAAACACACACACACACACGCACGCCCACTTGATATGGGTACACGTCGAAGCCTGGGTCCGCGGGAGTAGGACTAAGGATGGGTTTGGTGATGATGATAAGGGAGGGCAGGGGATGGTATCAGAGGTAGCGTGCGGAGGTCTGTGGAAAGGAGAGGGTAGGGGATGGAAGCGTATGACTTCATGCCACGAGAGTGTGGATTTTAACGCTGGCCTTTTACTGCTGTGAATGGTTTGGGATTAGAACTATGTGTGAGTGAAGAAGGGAAGGGGGAGATGAAAGTTAGAAGGGAAATGTAGGAGTGAAAGCTTTCTTGAAATTGAACTTGAAAGAGAAGTTTAATGAGACATATACGTGGTGCAGAGGCACTTGAGAGAGAGAGAGAGAGAGAGAGAGAGAGAGAGAGAGAGAGAGAGAGAGAGAGAGAGAGAGAGAGAGAGAGAGAGAGAGAGAGAGAGAGTACATTGACAGATGTTGCCATGGAATAGGTAGGTGTTAGTGGGGGGGAACACTGTGCGGTGGAATGAAGAGTGAAGGAAGCTGGTTGTCGTGTGAGTCCACTGTAAGGGTTCGTGTCGTACCCACAGTTTTATTGAGAGCTACAAATAGTTGGGACGAAAGACGACGTATGATTCCAGAGAATTATGTATCGTGTACTCGAAAGAAAACGCATGTTCTTGCGCGCCCTTTAATTTGAGTTATTTTTCTGTGTGTGTGTGTGTGTGTGAGAGAGAGAGAGAGAGAGAGAGAGAGAGAGAGAGAGAGAGAGAGAGAGAGAGAGAGAGAGAGAACTGCTTTTACCTAAGTTTTATAGCCTGCGTGTTCATCGGTTCATGCACAAAAAAAATTATATATATATATTGATGATTGGGAATACCTGGTTTAAAAAGCGAGATATACATAAGTATACTTATGTAAGTAGGAGAGATGGCCAGAGAGCGTTATTGGATTACGTGTTAATTGACAGGCGTGCGAAAGAGAGACTTTTGGATGTTAATGTGCTGAGAGGTGCAACTGGAGGGATGTCTGATCATTATCTTGTGGAGGCTAAGGTGAAGATTTGTATGGGTTTTCAGAAAAGAAGAGTGAATGTTGGGGTGAAGAGGGTGGTGAGAGTAAGTGAGCTTGGGAAGGAGACCTGTGTGAGGAAGTACCAGGAGAGACTGAGTACAGAATGGAAAAAGGTGAGAACAATGAAAGTAAGGGGAGTGGGGGAGGAATGGGATGTATTTAGGGAATCAGTGATGGATTGCGCAAAAGATGCTTGTGGCATGAGAAGAGTGGGAGGTGGGTTGATTAGAAAGGGTAGTGAGTGGTGGGATGAAGAAGTAAGAGTATTAGTGAAAGAGAAGAGAGAGGCATTTGGACGATTTTTGCAGGGAAAAAATGCAATTGAGTGGGAGATGTATAAAAGAAAGAGACAGGAGGTCAAGAGAAAGGTGCAAGAGGTGAAAAAAAGGGCAAATGAGAGTTGGGGTGAGAGAGTATCATTAAATTTTAGGGAGAATAAAAAGATGTTCTAAAAGGGGAGGGAGCGGGGGGCTGGAAATCCTCCCCTCTCGTTTTTTTTTTTAATTTTCCAAAAGAAGGAACAGAGGGGGCCAGGTGAGGATATTCCAAAAAAGGCCCAGTCCTCTGTTCCTAACGCTACCTTGCTAAGGCGGGAAATGGCGAATAGTTTAAAAAAAAAAAAAAAAAAAAAAAAAAAAAAAAAAAAAAAAATATATATATATATATATATATATATATATATATATATATATATATATATTCTAGTTTATCCTTGGGTCAGAACAATTCAAGTCGATTAATATTATTATCGTTTTTTTTTTTTCTTGTTCTTGGCCTCGTTGCCTTCCAGCGTTTAGGCGGGTACGTAGAAGGACTTGGCCTGACGATTTGTTATGTTCTGTGTGTGTGTTTTCTTCTCTACTCTGAGGTAGCGGGTAGACCAGCGAGCTCGTGTTTTGGTCCCTCATGGTTAAGGTTCATATCTCCGGGGGGGGGGGGGGGGGGGGGGGGTGTCTTCTCATGAGGTCTTCGGATGTATGGTGTACTGAGAGGCCTCTTGGCCATGGTGCATCCACCGCTTGCGTCTACGCTATCATTGTCCACAGTGCCCAGTCCTGACTGCATCGTGGTGGAGGTGGGCTCGGGTTGTGGTGTGGGGTTGTGGGGCGGAGGGAGTATATGTGGTAGGTAGGTGGTTGTAGTGGGTGACCCACCTCCTGCCGGTATTGATTCGTACTGTCATATCCCAGGACACACACACACACACACACACACCCCATTTTCTGTTAAGGTGCGTGTGTACATACATACGTGCATACACTCGTCACGTCTGGGGTTCACAACACGAGAGAGAGAGAGAGAGAGAGAGAGAGAGAGAGAGAGAGAGAGAGAGAGAGAGAGAGAGAGAGAGAGAGAGAGAGAGAGAGAGGCCTTCTTTAAAGCAGCTGTGTTTACTCATGTGGCATTCTTGTTTGGATTCATCGTGTCGAATGGTCATTTTTTTTATTTTGGATTCAACGCGTTGAGTGGACGCGTGTAATGGGAAGTTTACACTCGTGACATTATTTTGGATTCAGCTTGGACTGGACGGATTTAAAGGAGCGTTCACGGTGGGTTTAAAGGAGCGTTTACAGTGGGTTTAAGGAGTGTTAACTGGATTTAAAGGAACGTTAACAGTGGGTTTAAAGGAGCGTTCACAGTAGGTTTAAAGGAGCTTTTACAGTGAGTTTAAAGAAGCGTTAACAGTGGGTTTAAAGGAGCATTAACAGTGGATTTAAAGGAGCGTTAACAGTGGGTTTAAAGGAGCGTTAACAGTGGGTTTAAAGGAGCGTTTACAGTGGGGGACTTTTTTTTGGCTTCAGGATATTAAGTGGACGACGCGTAGGAAAGCAGGCCAGTATGCGCCTGGATCCCGCGGCCATACGTTAGCCATGACGTCGGACGCTAGCTCTTCGGTGTAGTCACCAAAGGGGAACATTAGACATTTCGAATCACTCGCGCACGCGCAGTACACCAACACGGAGGCAAAGGTTGCCACGCGTATGATAGATATCACAAACACATGATAATTTCCAAGACATGCCATGATGGTGGTGATGATGATGATGATCGTTGACACCATCGTACGCAAATGTGCGATAATTCTTCTAAACTTATTTGCATTTAGGGTACGATGTGGTACGCGCCTTTTTGTAAGAAAGCTGAGAAGGCGCCAAACATGTCTTCGTCCTAACCCAGTATTATTATTATTATTATTATTGTTATTATTGTTATTATTATTATTATTATTATTATTATTATTATTGTTGTTGTTATTATTACGATTATTATTATTATTATTATTATTATTATTATTATTATTATTATTATTATTATTATTATTATTATTATTCGCTGTTTGTGGTGCAGCGCGGAGCCAAATGTCACCCAGTGTGTGCCCTCCGTCCTCCTAGCTGTCGGGAGACCAATGTAAACAGGTCACAGGAGGATGTAGAGTCGTCGTCTGCATGACTTGTGTATCCAGATCCATCCACTCCATGTTGGACTGGGTCTCCAGCGTGCAGTGTACCCTGAAGTGGTTAGCCCCTTGCCTGCGAGGGTACGACACTTGGGGTATGACACATCCGGTACCTCTTACTCAGGTGTGATAGGGTCGTGCTCTAGGGTCGTCGTGCTCACGGGGGTTTTATACTTAGCGTTTGCCGCTTCGTATAGCAGGTTACGTGTTTGTACCAGGCTACCTCCATGGACATCCTCGTCTTACACCACCCTCCTTCATCCTCCTCGTCTTCATCCTCCTCATCCTCCTCAACATCATCCTCTTCATCTTCCTCATCCACCTCCATCTCCATTACCCTCCATGCAAACCCTTCCACTCACCCCCCCCCCCCCCATCCCACCACACTTCTATCCTCTTCCTCATGTCAGTCATTATTTTCAGACTCTCTCTCCTCTCAGTTCTCACCCCCCCCCCCCACTCCCCCTTAGGTCCCAGACACCTCCATCCTCCTCCTCCTCCCCTCTACCACCAGCAGGTTGGCCTCCTTTCCTCCTCCTCCTCCTCCTCCTCTACCCCCCTCGTCGCTCCCTTCCTCCCTCCCTCCTTTAGGAGCGGGCTGGCTAGCAGCCGTCCACGACCTTCCTCCACTCACTCCAGCAGCTGCTCGTCGTGTCGTGACCACTTTTATCCTTCGTCTTGGAAGAGCTTTCTGGTATTACTCGTCGTTAGTCACACGCGGGTCATAGGATGACTCACATGGAGCATTAGTAATCTTTAAGATGTTATATAAATCTACGTTTGTTTTTCTTCTTTCGAGAATGGTATCGTGCCCTTGTATATGGAAGGATGAGTCCCGTTTATATTTCTGTTTGTGACTGACGAGTGTGTGTGTTACGGGGGAGATAGTTTTGCACCCGTCTCCTGTTTGTGAGTGTTTACCTGTTTGCACGTCACGGGAGTTTTGACACTCGTGAGTGTCTGGCTGCATGTGTGTAATAAACTGTTTTTGCTGTACGGAGGAGGGTGTTTCATGGGGGACGGCCCCCATCTCTTGAACCTTATGTTCCTTCCTTCATACAACTCCTCCAACTTCCTTACAGAGTCTGGATTTACTGTGTTGTTTGTCATTGTGTTCCATTTCGTCCATCAGTCTTATAAAAGTACATCTGTACATCTTTTTTTTGTTTTTGTTTCAAGAAAGTATATTGGTTAATGTCGTGTTATGTCGTCTGGTCGTTCTGCCCTTAGCACATCTTTCGAAGAACTGCTCACTGTCCACCTCATCAATCTGATTTAACAATTGGAAAGTTTTGATGAACGTCTCATCTTTCATCCTCCATGTTGGGTGGATGTAAAGCTTATTTAACCTTTCCCCATTACTCTCAGCTCGCTTAATTCTGGTACAATCTCTTGGTGCTCTCCTTTGGACCTTTTCTATCAGCTCTTTGTGATTCCTTTAGGTGCGGTGACCCAAACTTGAGGAGCGTGTTCTGGTTTTATCCTTATGTAGGACGTGAACAGCTTTGTGTGTGTGTGTGTGTGTGTGTGTGTGTGTGTGTGTGTGTGTGTGTGAGAGAGAGAGAGAGAGAGAGAGAGAGAGAGAGAGAGAGAGAGAGAGAGAGGGAGAGAGAGAGTTTGTCTGTGTGTGTGTGCGTGTGTGTCCTTAAGTGGATCATGTCGATTTTCTCAGTATTAAGCTGACTCATTTCCGTGTGTGGGTCATACCAGCCATCCATTCCCATCAGGTTTACTTCATGTTCAGTACAAGTCTAACTTATGTGCAACGTCGACTTTTAAGTGTCAGTCGTCGCAATTTCGTGTGATTTAGTTGAGTCCGGCCGTACTCCTCTCACTTCATTCTGACCTTCAGTTCTGATCCATTCTCAACTAAGTTCGCTCCAGCCTATGTTTCGGTTCAGCGGTCAATTATAATCGACTTCTAGTTCGTCTTGCTTTGTGGATTGACTGGCACCAAGCTCCTCTCTGTTCAACTTCTGGTTCGAAGCTCCTCTCTGTTCAACTTCTGGTTCGAAGCTCCTCTCTGTTCAACTTCTGGTTCGAAGCTCCTCTCTGTTCAACTTCTGGTTCGAAGCTCCTCTCTGTTCAACTTCTGGTTCGAAGCTCCTCTCTGTTCAACTTCTGGTTCATTAAAACAACAACAACAACAACAATAACTACAACAACAAAAATTCAACCCATAATCCATTCGGGTTTTTACTTCAGTTTGAGTCACGACTGTCGGTTCGGTTTGAGTCACGACTCTCGGTTCAGTTTGACTCACGACTCGTGTCTCAGTGTTTGGTTCATTTCGGCTGTAAGTTTAGCCTGACTCTTAAGTCAGTCCTCTTTTTGATCAGGTTCGACTCTTTGTACAGTCCGACTCATATTTTGGTTCATTGTATATATATATATATATATATATATATATATATATATATATATATATATATATATATAATCTTTCTTGGTCAGGTTCTCTATGGCTTTTTTTTTTCCGTCCTGTGTGGAATTCAGTCTTAATTTGGGTTTTAGTTCAACCTCATCCAGTTTAACTCAAGTGCATTGTGACTCGCTGATGTCTTCATTTGGTCCGAGTCCAGTACATCATATTAACAGATTCTCAGCTTCGTCAGAATGCTAGTTGAAGTCTGTGGTAGTTTCAGTTTTAGTTTTAGATTGGCTCATGGTTGGATTCGGAACTGGTTCAGGAGCAGTGGTTCACGGTTGTCCTTCGTTTTTATGCCAGGGGATTGTTGGATGGTCTTAGGATACCGTAAGTGTAACCTAACTCTTGGGTTTGTTACTGTTGGCATCGTCGTATCAGAATCACCAACACACACACACACACACACACACACACACACACACACAGGAGGGACCCTGGTGGTGAAACTCTCCATATGTCGTTGTGGGGAAAGATGAGAATGACCGACCTCAAAAGATTCAGATGACCCAGACGAGCACAGTTTCAAGAGAGGAGAAGAGACCTCGGTAACTGTAATCGTGGTGTCTTGTAGCCCCCATAGTGCGTGACTTGGAAGTATTATAATGAAGTGGGAAGATGATTCTGCTCCTTCCTGACGGAGGGAGATACCAGCGTGTTGTCGTCCTGAGGCGTAGGAGGTGTTCGATCCATCCATTCCAAAAAAAAAAAGTGCCTTCCACAGGGACCGATGCTTGTACCTCGGTCGTTTACCCCCCATGAGTGGTGCTCGTGCTAAGGCCTTTGTCTCGACGTCTTTATCGGAGTCTGATGGAAGCACAGACCACGGCCTCTTATGATCATCTGCTGGCGATACCAGATTATGTAGAGGGCATTTTGCATCTAGAAAACACCGAGAGACTGATAATCAGATTTCAGTGAGGTCTGTTGGCATGATCAATCAGCAGTGAAATGTTTCTGCCCACTTCAGTCTATGGGATATCAAGAAATGTCAGTATAGCAGGGAGGAGGGACGTACCAGATGAGGGAGTGATTATCGGATATCCTTCCACTACCTTTAGAAAGACAAGTCCGCTGTGGGTTAAGGAGGAACAGTTCTATAGCTACCTGGATTTTGCCACCCTTCAAAACGAGGGAGGAAAAAAAAAAATGGAATTCAACTAACCAGATTAGATTTTTTTTTTTTGTATAATGATGACATCTCTCAAGGTGGGCAAAGTGGTCATGGTAGAAAATGTGCAGTGAACGTTCATAGCCGGAAATGACTTTGTCAAAAGTAAAAACTTTTGGGAACGACTGAAAGCACTCAGACTTGACTCCCTGGAGTGTGAACGGGAGACGTGTATCACAGTGTACACATGGGAAGTACCGGGAGGGCTGGTCATCATTGTACTCCCGAAAGTAATTCTCTGTCGGAGCGAAATACGTTACGAGGAAGATCGCAAAATCACGCGAGTGGAGAGTCAAAAAGGCGCCGTATTAACCATTAACCCCACTGAGCATGTCGTTACGATCCTTGTTTATGACGACCTGGCCATTGACTCTACCCTTAATGGTACACAGACTAAACATTTTGGACCTAAAGAGTTCCAACAGCCTAGCTAGCCTCAGTTGATGGCAGCACCACGGACTAACCAGAACCTGTTGGATAAATATCAAACAAGGCTTACGTGATCAGTTGGGCTGCAGTGGATATATATTGGCCTGCGGACTGCGGCCGCAAATAACCCGGCCGATCGGAGGGTCTGCAGTGCAACATGGTGGTTCGTGGCTGAGCTGAAGGGATACTAGATGAGCCGACTGAATCGATGATATAAGACCGACAGCTGGTGTGTGCCACTGCACATGGCTACTGTCCCAGCCGCAGCCAGAGTCTCCTGTCTCTCAGGTATTCTCCCTCCCGGAACAGGAAGCCTCGTTCCAGCCAGACAGCGCAGTGTCCCAAAGCACACAAGATATTGTCCTAGATACACAGCCACAGTCCCGGACGCGCAGACATTGTCCCAGATACACAGCCGCTGTTCCAGACACACGGGCGCTCTTGCGGACACACTTCTGCATCTGTTCCAGACACACAGCCACCTGTTCCAGGAACACAAGACATTGTTCCAGAGACGCACTGCTTTAGACGTAGTGATTGTTCCAGACACATGAAAACTGTTCCAGATGCATATCCCGCTATTCCAGATTCTGTCTGTTTCATACAGCCACCATTTACTAAGTTTACCTCTGGTCCAAAGACATAATCAATGTTCTAGGCTCACACTCACCATGCCACTGGCTCTTACTGTTCCAGGCACATAGCCACAGTTCCAGACACACAGACTCTTTTTTCAGACACAGCCACAGTTCCAGACACACAGTGGTTGCTCCAAATACACAGACTATAATCCAGAACATACAGCCAGTGTTCCAGGCACACACTCATTGTACCAGATGCGCATCCAGTGCTGTCGACACACAGCCAGTGTTTCCAGATACAGAGGCACTATCCTAGACACAACCGCTGTTCCAAATACAGCCACTGTTCCAGACGCAGCCAATTTTCCAGACACACAACCAGTGTTCCAGACACACGACCAGTGCTCCAGACATACATCCAGTGTTCCAGACATTCATCCAGTGTCCCAGACATATATCCAGTGTTCCAGATATATATCCAGTGTTCCAGACACACGTTCTAGTGCTCCAGACATTCATCCACTGTTCCAGACACAAAGCCATTGTTACAAACGCACAGCCCATGTTCCAGACTCACCCACTGTTCCAGACACACAGTATTGTGTTATTCCGTTGAGCGCGGCGGCACGGCCCTAGGGTATCGGTCTTTGACCTGACCTATGAGGGTGAGGTCAAAGGTCACGCCATCTTACCAAGGATTGTACAGGGAGCTGTAGTTGTTAAAACACAGGCTTTGTCGTGGGCGCATAGGAGTTGCGCAACACACACACACACACACACACACACACACACACAGAGAGAGAGAGAGAGAGAGAGAGAGAGAGAGAGAGAGAGAGAGAGAGAGAGAGAGAGAGAGAGAGAGCTAATCAAGCTAAGGGATTCAGAGGGAAGAATTGTTGATGAAGATGATGATGTAAGGATATGTGAGGAAACTGAACAACAAGTTTAAAAGTGTTTTCACGATGGAAGACACTACAACCACAACACTAGTGAGACGGAATTGGGAGGAGGTTCTAGAAAACATGGCGATATCTAAAAACGATATCAACAGAGTAATAGAAGGTCTTGACCCATACAAGGCTCATGGTAACAGAATACCAGAAGGTCTTGACCCATACAAGGCTCACGGTAACAGAATACTAGAAGGTCTTGACCTATACAAGGCTCATGGTAACAGAATACTAGAAGGTATTAACCCATACAAGGCTCATGGTAACAGAATACTAGAAGGTATTAACCCATACAAGGCTCATGGTAACAGAATACTAGAAGGTATTAACCCATACAAGGCTCATGGTAACAGAATACTAGAAGGTATTAACCCATACAAGGCTCATGGTAACAGAATACCAGAAGGTATTAACCCATACAAGGCTCATGGTAACAGAATACTAGAAGGTATTAACCCATACAAGGCTCATGGTAACAGAATACTAGAAGGTATTAACCCATACAAGGGTCATGAGGACAATAATTTTGAAGATTTAGACCCATACAGGACGTATGGTAGGAATACTAGCAGGTCTTGACCCATACATGGCTCATGGTCCTGATAACATTTCGCCTTTATGTACTGAAGATGTGTGCAGATACAGTAGATAGACCATTTGAAATACTATGTAAGATGTCCCAAGAGGGAGAAAGGCAGAGAACCAAGGGAGTGGAAAAATGGCAAACGTCATATCTTAAGAAAGGAGACAGGAGGGAACAGGCGCAGAACTTCAGGTCTTTATGGTTTGGAAAAGTTAATTAGAAAGCAAGTAAGGTTCTGGAAAAGATAATTAGAAGGCAAATAAATGTATTTCTACAGAGGAGAAATACCAAAGTAAGAACAAGCATGGTTTTTAGGGGAAGTTCAGGCTTAATAAGTCTCTTATATTTCTGTGAGTGAAAGCTCTTGAACGAAATGGGAAGGATGGGCTGGTTGTTTGTAAGTGGACTGCCAGAAGGCACACTCTTCCGTATGGGAGGCTAGTAAGAAGCTGGATCGCCAGGCGGGAATCAGGGGTTAAATCCTTCAGGGGAGAGGAGATTATATCTCCCTGGAAGGGAACAAAGGACGCAAGTCAGAGGAACCCACTCAGTATGGGTCGAGGTGACTAGCAGAGTGCCGCTGGGTTTTGTTCTGAGACCGCTGCTCTTTTCGTGGTCTATTTGTATGGCTTGCCTGAAGGTGTGGACTCCTACCAGAATGTGTTTGCAGATGATGCAAAGGTAATGCGGGAAGGGAAAAGCGAGGAGGATTGCACTAACGCGCAGACTCCAAAGTTGGTCTGATGCATGGTTGCTGAACTTCATCCCGAGCAGATTTTAGAAGTTGTGTGACAGTAGATAATGGTCACGAGATGGTGCACCACGAGTTTAAAAGTCCTTCCCCGTATGGTACACATAAGGAATTACGAATAGGTATTTACACACACACACACACACACACACACACACACACACACACACACACATCAGACTGCGTGTAGACTGATCCACCACCATTACTAAATGTAATCTTCACACATGGTCGCATGAGAATACGATAATCCTCGATGCGCCACTTGGGAAAAATGATCATGCAAAATGCCGGGGTTTATACGAGTAAATGAGGACATAAAGATAGCAATAACCGTGTAAATTTTACAGAATATCCAGAAATAACTATAGCAACTTAAAATGGGACTTGGAACTCTGTAGCCAAGAACTGGGGCAGTGTGGGAAAATGTTCTGTGAAATGTACAAGGATGGTGTTGGATTATGTGGACCTTTACTCATAGATACAGAGCGAAGGGTGGAGTAAGGAGGGTTGGTTCCGTAAGATATGTCAAAAAGTGGAGCTTAACGTTATGCTTTGGGGAAGATACAGGCGGAACCTCAGCCAGCCAGAAATTGAAAGGCATGAGAAAGCACGATAGGATAAGATTAGGACGAGAAAGGAACAAAGGAACTTTGACGACTGACAGTATTGTCAACAAGGGAGAAGACAATCCAAAACTGTTCCACAAATTCTTCAGAAGTATATATTGTCAGTTTAAAGAGGAGTGGATAGGGTTAAGATGATCTAGAGGGGAGAGTTGTTGAGGGAGATGTAAAGACATGGAAGGAAGCGGATGACAAACTTGAAGGGTGTTTTGATATTGGAAGACACTACAGCCCTAACGCCTGTGAGACAAAATGGAGAGAAGGTCCTTGGAAGCATTTGAATATCTAAAGGGGACATGAATGGAATGCGAAAGGTTCTCGCCCACATAAGGCTCATGGTCCCGATGAAACTCCTGATGTGCTAAGTATGTGTGCAGACATACTTGACAGACCACTCGAAATATTGTTCAAGATGTCATCATTA
Source organism: Panulirus ornatus (assembly GCF_036320965.1). Lineage (NCBI taxonomy): Eukaryota > Metazoa > Arthropoda > Malacostraca > Decapoda > Palinuridae > Panulirus > Panulirus ornatus. The sequence continues at coordinate 90,208,983 of NC_092225.1, read as the reverse complement.
GAAGTTGAAGTGCCGAGGGACTGGAAGAGGACACGTTTCATACATATATTCACGGAAGGAGAGCGGGAGGAAGCACTTAAGTACAGACCGGTCTTCCTGACGAGGTTGGCCCGTAAGGTACTGTAATACCTGAGCTGAAAGCAAGTGGATGACATCCTGTCGAGAAGAGACTGCTTATGTGAGCGAGAGGTTCTAGAACGCTCGGTTTCAGGGAAAAGAGATCTTGTATAAATGAACTTAGATTTCTACGAGAGAGTGAACTCCGCTTGAGACGAGAGGGAAGGCTGGGTGGGTTGTCTGTGTGTGGACTGCCAGAAAGCATGTGACACTATAGCGTAAAGAAAGCTTGTGAAAAGACTGGATCTCGAGGCTGGAATTAAGGATAGGCTCTTGTGATGGACGCGTGATTACGCTAGTGAAATGAAACAAATATTTCATACAAGGTGGAACCTTTTCGAAATAGGTTGAGGTCACCAGTGTCGTGCTGCAGGGTTCTGTACTGGGACCATTGCTCTTCCTGATCTGTGTGTCAGAAGGATCAGGCGGATGATGCCAAGGCCATGAGGGAAGTGAGAAGCATCGAGGATTGCATCAACGTACAAGGAGCATTAGACTAAACTTCATGAAATTGAGTGGGATGAAATGTAGAGTAATGAGGGTAGGACACAGTGGAAGAAGGCCTCAACATGAATATGATCTTGCAGGAATTAATCTTTTAGGAATGTAAGACTTGGGACGCTTACATCGTTTCTCCATCCTGTTGGCAGTCGTATTAGGAGAATGATTAACAAGATGAACTGTCAACATTAAAATTCGTGGCTAAGGGAATATTCAGCGCGCTGTTTACATCCTACAGAAGCCAAAATATGTTTCTCAAGTTTGATCACCCCCTAGAAAGAACAAAGGAGTTATAGAGAAGGTCCTGTGGAGGGCAACGAAGATGGTACCATAATTGGAAGGTGTGAGATACAGGTGAAGGTTAGAGGCGTTCATGTGAGTGAAAGAAGAGTGAGGGGTGACCTGATCACAACTTATAAGTTTTAAACCAGGTTAATGGATGGACATCGAACAGTTCTTGGAGAGATGTAGGGTTAAGGACAGACTGAGGATATAACATGCGAATAAGCAAGAAACTTGCTGACAAAGATGCGAAGAAGTACGTTTATAAGTGTGGCGGATGCATAGAACAAAAGTGAATGGCGACATGGATTATGTGCCCATTGCTTACACAGATTTATAAAGGAGTATGACACTGGAGAACGTGGAAGATATGGGGTCGTACGAGTGTAAAACTCCCTCCTCGTACAGCACACACAGGTAATTACACTCAGACACATAGGTACTTTCCCAGAAATTATAGATATTGACACACACGGGCATTACCGTCAGACTGACCGACACTGTTCTAGATATAGAGAACACTTTACGACCACATATCTGTGTTGTTGGAGGTATATGGACAGTCGTGGCTCTAAGAATTACTCCTCGGGACACAGTGACCCTGGTCCACATATACACTGCCAGTATCCCGCATATGGAGCCACTATAGCAGTCACAGAACCGCCGTCCTAGACACGTAACTCACCCCGTAGTGCCACTGCCAACCAGAGAGTCGGTGTTCCGGATTCCCACCTACTTTCCCAGATGCACATTAAACACCTCGACGCTGTCTGACACCCACACACAAGCACCCCGTGTCCTTGATACAGGCACTGCTCTTCCAGACTCTCGGATATTGTGCTTGGACTGCAGCTGTCTTCCAGACACTGTTGCACGGGTTGAGACGTAGACGCTGTGTCTCCGACGCAGATACTGTGCTACACAGAGAGAGAGAGAGGAGGAGGAGGAGGGGGGGGGGCACTGTGCCAGACACGTTGAGAGCTCCCCAGACTCGCAGCCGCCGCGGCAGACCACACAGCCACTCTAGGCAGACACCAGGAGACGGTTAAAGACACGTGAGACATGTAGAGCTACGGACGGGGAGGGTGTCGGTCGGGTCACAGTGGCCACCGACGCTCGCCTCTCCCAGTAGTGATCAGTATGGAAGGTGCGACTCGCAACTTCTGCCCAGCGCGTTTTTCAGCCGTGACGTATTTGTAATTACTTATCTGTACTGCACGGGGAGGGTGGGTAGGTCTGCTGTCACAGGGCCCTATTACCTATTTGTGCTGTAGGGGGAGGGAGGTCCGCTGTCGCTGGGCCCTATTACCTATTTGTGCTGTACGGGGAGGGAGGTTTGCACTCGATGGGTCCCTGTCTCTCGAACCGTCTCTATTATCTTACAACTTCTAAAACTAATGTAAGCTGTCAGCATGAAGAGTTTCGTTGCTGACTTTAATGCATTTATCCACCACTCATACACCATAGAAGTGCTTCTTTGCGTGTTGCATAACAAAATTCCTGATTAATGTCTTTCGAAGAACTGTTCACTCTTGGCGTCATCAGAGTGGTTTAAAACTTTATAGAGTTGTGATCAAGTCACCACTTGTTCTTTTGTCTTCCACGGTGGACAAATTTATGGCCTCTCACCTATCACTGTAACAGCTCTTGCTTCTGGCACTATCCTTATTGCTCTCCTCCAACCCTCCTCGACTGTTTCTTTGGGATTCTGTAAGTGTGGTAGCAAAACCTTGTAATCATGTTCTGTTTTTTTTCCAAAAGTAGGATGTGAGTAGCTTGCCCAGTATTTCCTTATCCATACATGTGAATGCTGTTCACATACTTCCCAGTAGTCAGTGTTTCTCCTTTCCAGGGCTCTTAAGTTAGGGCTCTAGGGGACAGGTTAGGTACAGTATCAATTCTCAAGTCTCTCTCTCTCTCTCTCTCTCTCTCTCTCTCTCTCTCTCTCTCTCTCTCTCTCTCTCTCTCTCTCTCTCTCTCTCTCTCTCTCTCTCTCTCTCTCTCACACAGACACACACACACACACACACACACACAGATCCTCGCTGCTGTCTTGCTGTTAGATGATATTCCAGGTCTTGTTTCAACTGTGTCTCATCCTTTCATTTACTCTGGTTGCATTTGTTGAGGCCATGTGTCAGGCATGTGCAGGGGATAGTCTGTACCCCCCTCTGCAACCTGATGCAGTCATCACTCATGACTCCCATCATAACATTAGCATCATCGTCCCAAAATATACCCCAGGCATGAGTTTCAGTCTTATGGGAAGTCATGGACGGAGTTCAAGAAAGAACAATGGTCCCAGGACTCGAACCCTGCGGCACGCCGCTGTTGACTCTAACCTACTTCGAGAAAGGTTCCCTTTGTTCCCTTCCACCATGGTGATTGGTCCTTCCTGTCCATGGAAGGGGGATGAAGTCTTCCCCAGACTCCTGCCTTAAGATGCAGCCTCTTAACTAACCCCCGTGTGTGATACACTTGCCTGTGCTGTATCGTCGTCCAGGTGCATGATACCCAACCAAACAAACCTCACTTGCTCTGTGAAGTCTGAGAAGGTTTGTTATACATGAATTCCTTTTGCTGAAGCCATGTTTGTTTGTGTGTGTGTGTGTGTGTGTGTGTGTGTGTGTGTGTGTGTGTGTGTGTCTGTGTGTGTGTCTGTGTGTGTGTGTGTGTGTGTGCGCTTGATATATTAATACATCATATAACACTGCCTCACAATGGGAGGTTAATACCACTTAACCCTTTGAGGACAGTATTACGGTCCTTGACCTCGACGGTACGACTGCCTTGGATTGCCCTTTGAATTGACCCGTGAAAGGGTCAGGGTGGACTCAGGGCATCATAATGAGAGGGTCGCACTGTTGTGCTCAGGGCTCGTACTGACGTGCCCAAGATACCTGAGGCATTCGAGGGAGAAACACTTGACGGCACACAAGTCATAAACAAAAGGTAAACTTGAATTCCCACATCCCCGCCATCTATAATCCCTCCCCTTCCCCCCAGACACACTAGGCCCCTCCCTCCCCTCTCCCCCCTCCCCCCCTTCCCATCCCGTGGTCCCCACCCCCTCGCCATCTTTGATATTCACCCCCTCCCACCACCAACCATTCCTCCCCCACCCCTTCCTCCTCTCCTCCCCTCCTGTCCAGTTCACCGTGTACAGAGAGCCATATGGTTGCCTTATCCCTGTCCCATATCCTTTCTTTTTTTTTTCTTTTTCCCAGTGAACATATATATTATACGTTATACCGTTGAGCAAGTGGTTGCCTTGGTCCACCTGGCGTACGTTAAGCCGCCCTCCGTGGTGCCCATGTATTCCCAGCTGGCTAACATGCCCCTAATCTTACCTAACGTTTCGCGGGCTGTTTCTAGGTAGTATATATACATTTTTTATTTTTTTTTTTTGAGTGGCTCATTTCCCCAGACTTAGTTCGTAATTCTTTCTTTTTCAAGCAGATGTGTTTGATGCTTTGATTCTGATATATGTTTTATTTTTGCGTCATACAAAATTTTGTCTTTTGACAAGTTTTTTTTTCTCCTCCCTCCTTAAGACAGATGTATTTTGGTCTATTTTTAGACAAGTATTCCATTTTTTTTGTTAATGTTGTGCTTCGGTCTTTCCGAAAGCTTGTATTTACATTTTTCTTTTTTTTTTTTTTTGCCTTGTTATTTTTACAGGAATATTATTTTGACGTTTATTTTACCCGTTTTATTTCCGGTTTTGGTTTGTTTTTTTGCAGGCCAGTGCCTGTGATGTATTTTACTTTATTTTGATTTTACAACCAGGTATTGTATTGTGTTTGGTGCAAGTGTTGCAGTGTGTTGTACGGTGGGATGTTAAGGGATATAGACATAGTGTAACTATCGATGTATTTTGCGATGTGAGTCATTAGTGTCACTGTGAGGTGTGAGGGCTGTGGTTGGTCTTGAGCATAGAGCGGTTTTATAGTGGAATTCTTCCAGCTGTATTGTGGGATTGTAGCCTTCGGTGTTAGCAGTATTGTGTTGGAGTCAGACTGCAGTGTGGGTACAGGATGATAAGTTCTAGTTCTGTCTCTCTCTCTCTCTCTCTCTCTCTCTCTCTCTCTCTCTCTCTCTCTCTCTCTCTCTCTCTCTCTCTCTCTCTCTATATATATATATATATATATATATATATATATATATATATATATATATATATATATATATAATGGTAGGGTAAGAGACAGATGTGGTAATAGAAAGAGTGAGGTTGATAGAGCTGAAGAGGCTATGTTGAAATAGTTTGGACATCTGGAGAGGATGATTGAGGAGAGGTTGACAAAGAGGATATATGTACCAGATGTAGAGGGAAGAATGAGAAGGGGCTGACCAGATTGGAGATAGAAGGATGGGGTGAAAAAGATTTTGAGCGATCGGAGCCTGAACATGCAGGAAGGTGAAAGTCATGCACGGTATAGAGTAAATTGGAACGATGTGGTATACAGGGTTCGACGTGCTGTCGGTGGATTGAACCAGGCATGTGAAGCGTCCGGGATAAATCATGGAGAGGTCTTTGGGGCCTGGACGTGAATAGGAAGCTGTGGTTTCGGGGCAATACACATGACAAACTAGAGAATTGATGTGAGGGGATGTGGCCTTTCTTCTTGTGTCCCTGGCGCTACCTCGCTAACGTGGGAAACGGCGATCACATATTTTGGGAGATGGTGGAGGTGTGCTGCCCTGACGTGGTTCAGGCTGGAGGCGTGTTTCTCGTAGGCTGTACACGAGGAAGGAAGTCTCGTGTGCATATCATTAGGATTAGCCGATCTGCCGCCTGATTAACCCCTCATAAGCACAACGGAGCAACTCTTGAACACGATGATACGACCCTTGGGTATAATAGCTTGGCTAATGACCTGGTCAGAGTCAGTGGCCGCTTCATCGCTGGTTAATTCCGGTACCTGGTATGAGGGAACTTGCCACATTTGAATGGTTGTCTTTTGTGTAGCTGTTCATCCGCACACGCTCCCACTGGACTGGGGTCTTCAGCTATAGGGCTGTTCCATAGCCATTTCCAACTGTGTGTGTGTGTGTGTGTGTGTGTGTGTGTGTGTGTGTCGTAATCATGACCCTGTGAGATTACATATCGGACTGGGTGTATAAGGATATAGAGGCGGGAATCTATGCATCTTGATTGTTTCGTTAATTCATGTAGTGTTGCATATGGTGGCTTATAGATTATAGCAATAACCAGGTTAACTGTGTTCGTGTGTATGGATAACCAATACTTCGACTGCATCGTTTGTTAAGTTCAGTGGTTCACATGTTATAAGGGAATCCGTAACCAACACACCAAATGCTTGGTATGTTCTTCCATGTTTTTATCACTCCTGCAGAGGTTGTAATTCGGGGGGTCGAAAACCCGGTGTGTTGTAGTCTTGCTATGTGTCTGTGTTGTCTACATGTATCAGTGTCTCTGGTGGCTGTAAGTGGTTTTGATATGTCTGTCAGTGGACCTCACATCGAAGGATTTTTGTCAGATTTGTGGGATGTAAGTCCCCGTATGTTGTGCAGGTACGAAGGACGATACATTCTTTGTCGACACGTAAGGTGACTGTTTCAGTATATTTCAGTATAATAGCTCATTATAGGCCTCTAGAATGACCGTACCGAAGATTACAGAGAAGTGTATCTTTTTTTGTTTCTTTTTTTACCTTTGACACGTTGTTCTGCCATGTTGAGTGTGCGTGTGTGGAAGCGCGTTTCCAGTCCCTCAGCCCTCATGTGTTGGGTAGCCAGCCGCCAGAGGCATGTCTTCGTATGGCAGTCAGGAGTGTGTTTGGCTCGTACCTGGACCCGGATCCATTAGTAGGTTAGGTTAGGTTAGGTTAGGTTAAGTTAGGTTGACGTGCGTGTTGTTCGTGCTGAGGTGTGTGCTGTCCCTTACCACACCATCACTCTGACAGTTTGCGTTAAAACGTCCGTCTCTCTCTCTCTCTCTCTCTCTCTCTCTCTCTCTCTCTCTCTCTCTCTCTCTCTCTCTCTCTCTCTCTCTCTCACATCGATGATTTAGCGCATTTCTGGATGTGGGAGAGGGTCTACAGTGATCTCAGAGCCGGTGTGTTTTCCTTCGTTTGGCTTGTTCAGCGGAGGTTGTGGCGCGTGATGCCGCTGTGCCCGGCAGGAGCCAACCAGATAGTCTAGTGCATACTTGACCTGCTGCACATTCCCAGTGCATACCAGACCTGCATAGTCCCAGTGCATACTAGACCTGCACAGTCAGTGCATACTAGACCTGCATCGTCCCAGTGCATACTAGACCTGCATAGTCCCTTTGCATACTAGACCTGCATAGTCCCAGTTCATACTAGACCTGCATAGTCTCAGTGCATACTAGACCTGCGTAGTCTCTGCATACTAGACCTGCGCACACCCAGTGCATACTAGACCTGCGCACACCCAGTGCATACTAGACCTGCATAGTTCCAGTGCATACTAGACCTGCAAAGTCCCAGTGCATACTAGACCTGCATAGTCTCAGTGCATACCAGACCTGCATAGCCGCAGTGCATACCAGACCTACATAGTCTCAGTGCATAATAGACCTGCATAGTCCCAGTGCATACTAGACCTGCATAGTCGCAGTGCATATTAGACCTGCATAGTCTCAGTGCATACCAGACCTGCACAGTCTCAGTGCATACTAGACCTGCACACACCCAGTGCATACTAGACCCCAGTGCATAATATTTCCATACGTCAGATTTTCCGCCGTGTGCCATCTTTCTTTTTTGTTTTTAAACTGTCACTCCCGACGCCTCACTGTCGCTAATCTCTTTTATCTCGTGTCTTTTACTTTTCCCATCATCTTCCTCGTCTCATTCGCTTCCGTTGCTGAGTGCGTTGCCTGTGGCGTGTCCCTTGATGTACACCATGTATTCACGCCTGTTGGTGTCCTCATTTAGCGCGTGTTGTGGACCTACTCTCTCTCTCTCTCTCTCTCTCTCTCTCTCTCTCTCTCTCTCTCTCTCTCGTATCATACATCTCCTGGAGGACTGACTACCTCTCCTCCTCTCGTCATGTATGCTTTATGGACGATTGTTGTGAGTTATTGTGTTAAAGTCATAACCATCGTGATTTAGGAAGGTGTGTCATATATATATATTATACTTGATCGCCGTTTCCCGCGTCAGCGAGGTAGCACCAGGGAACAGACGAAGAATGGCCCATCCACTCACACACACACACACATCTCATATCTCATGCAAACCTCCAACAGCCAGGATCGAACCTGGGACCCCTGCGTAGCAGGTGGGAGCGCTACTGTTAGGCTATGATCACTTCTAAAAGGGAAATGACTATTCGAGTACTATGTAATCGAATACCCTTCGTCTCACGTTGGGGAGCAACGGGGTCTCCACTGGTCATCTCCCACAGCCAGCAGATAGCATTTAACAGAACCTGACTGTACAACACGGAGGTATATATGTATATATATGAGAGGCAAGTGTTTTGGGAGCAGCTGAATGAGTGTGTTAGTGGTTTTGATGCACGAGACCGGGTTATAGTGATGGGTGATTTGAATGCAAAGGTGAGTAATGTGGCAGTTGAGGGAATAATTGGTATACATGGGGTGTTCAGTGTTGTAAATGGAAATGGTGAAGAGCCTGTAGATTTATGTGCTGAAAAAGGACTGATGATTGGGAATACCTGGTTTAAAAAGCGAGATATACATAAGTATACTTATGTAAGTAGGAGAGATGGCCAGAGAGCGTTATTGGATTACGTGTTAATTGACAGGCGTGCGAAAGAGAGACTTTTGGATGTTAATGTGCTGAGAGGTGCAACTGGAGGGATGTCTGATCATTATCTTGTGGAGGCTAAGGTGAAGATTTGTATGGGTTTTCAGAAAAGAAGAGTGAATGTTGGGGTGAAGAGGGTGGTGAGAGTAAGTGAGCTTGGGAAGGAGACCTGTGTGAGGAAGTACCAGGAGAGACTGAGTACAGAATGGAAAAAGGTGAGAACAATGGAAGTAAGGGGAGTGGGGGAGGAATGGGATGTATTTAGGGAATCAGTGATGGATTGCGCAAAAGATGCTTGTGGCATGAGAAGAGTGGGAGGTGGGTTGATTAGAAAGGGTAGTGAGTGGTGGGATGAAGAAGTAAGAGTATTAGTGAAAGAGAAGAGAGAGGCATTTGGACGATTTTTGCAGGGAAAAAATGCAATTGAGTGGGAGATGTATAAAAGAAAGAGACAGGAGGTCAAGAGAAAGGTGCAAGAGGTGAAAAAAAGGACAAATGAGAGTTGGGGTGAGAGAGTATCATTAAATTTTAGAGAGAATAAAAAGATGTTCTGGAAGGAGGTAAATAAAGTGCGTAAGACAAGGGAGCAAATGGGAACTTCAGTGAAGGGCGCAAATGGGGAGGTGATAACAAGTAGTGGTGATGTGAGGAGATGGAGTGAGTATTTTGAAGGTTTGTTGAATGTGTTTGTTGATAGAGTGGCAGATATAGGGTGTTTTGGTCGAGGTGGTGTGCAAAGTGAGAAGGTTAGGGAAAATGATTTGGTAAACAGAGAAGAGGTAGTGAAAAGCTTTGCGGAAGATGAAAGCCGGCAAGGCAGCAGGTTTGGATGGTATTGCAGTGGAATTTATTAAAAAAGGGGGTGACTGTATTGTGGACTGGTTTGTAAGGTTATTTAATGTATGTATGACTCATGATGAGGTGCCTGAGGATTGACGGAATGCGTGCATAGTGCCATTGTACAAAGGCAAAGGGGATAAGAGTGAGTGCTCAAATTACAGAGGTATAAGTTTGTTGAGTATTCCTGGTAAATTATATGGGAGGGTATTGATTGAGAGGGTGAAGGCATGTACAGAGCATCAGATTGGGGAAGAGCAGTGTGGTTTCAGAAGTGGTAGAGGATGTGTGGATCAGGTGTTTGCTTTGAAGAATGTATGTGAGAAATACTTAGAAAAGCAAATGGATTTGTATGTAGCATTTATGGATCTGGAGAAGGCATATGATAGAGTTGATAGAGATGCTCTGTGGAAGGTATTAAGAATATATGGTGTGGGAGGAAAGTTGTTAGAAGCAGTGAAACGTTTTTATCGAGGATGTAAGGCATGTGTACGTGTAGGAAGAGAGGAAAGTGATTGGTTCTCAGTGAATGTAGGCTTGCGGCAGGGGTGTGTGATGTCTCCATGGTTGTTTAATTTGTTTATGGATGGGGTTGTTAGGGAGGTAAATGCAAGAGTTTTGGAAAGAGGGGCAAGTATGAAGTCTGTTGGGGATGAGAGAGCTTGGGAAGTGAGTCAGTTGTTGTTCGCTGATGATACAGCGCTGGTGGCTGATTCATGTGAGAAACTGCAGAAGCTGGTGACTGAGTTTGGTAAAGTGTGTGGAAGAAGAAAGTTAAGAGTAAATGTGAATAAGAGCAAGGTTATTAGGTACAGTAGGGTTGAGGGTCAAGTCAATTGGGAGGTGAGTTTGAATGGAGAAAAACTGGAGGAAGTGAAGTGTTTTAGATATCTGGGAGTGGATCTGGCAGCGGATGGAACCATGGAAGCGGAAGTGGATCATAGGGTGGGGGAGGGGGCGAAAATTCTGGGGGCCTTGAAGAATGTGTGGAAGTCGAGAACATTATCTCGGAAAGCAAAAATGTGTATGTTTGAAGGAATAGTGGTTCCAACAATGTTGTATGGTTGCGAGGCGTGGGCTATGGATAGAGTTGTGCGCAGGAGGATGGATGTGCTGGAAATGAGATGTTTGAGGACAATGTGTGGTGTGAGGTGGTTTGATCGAGTGAGTAACGTAAGGGTAAGAGAGATGTGTGGAAATAAAAAGAGCGTGGTTGAGAGAGCAGAAGAGGGTGTTTTGAAGTGGTTTGGGCACATGGAGAGAATGAGTGAGGAAAGATTGACCAAGAGGATATATGTGTCGGAGGTGGAGGGAACGAGGAGAAGAGGGAGACCAAATTGGAGGTGGAAAGATGGAGTGAAAAAGATTTTGTGTGATCGGGGCCTGAACATGCAGGAGGGTGAAAGGAGGGCAGGGAATAGAGTGAATTGGAGCGATGTGGTATACTGGGGTTGACGTGCTGTCAGTGGATTGAATCAAGGCATGTGAAGCGTCTGGGGTAAACCATGGAAAGCTGTGTAGGTATGTATATTTGCGTGTGTGGACGTATGTATATACATGTGTATGGGGGGGGTTGGGCCATTTCTTTCGTCTGTTTCCTTGCGCTACCTCGCAAACGCGGGAGACAGCGACAAAGTATAATAATAATAATATATATATATATATATATATATATATATATATATATATATATATATATATATTATACGAATATAGTGCATTTGAACGCGCACTTCCATATAACATACAAACCTCCAACATACATATACATACATATATAACGCCCACACACGCACATATACATACATATACGTGTCATCATATACACATATACATACATATACGTGTCATCTTATACACATATACATACACATACACAGACATATACATATATACATATGTTCATATTCATACTTGCTTGCCTTCATCCATTCCTGTCGCTACCCCATCGCATAGGAAACTGCACCGCTACCCCCTGTTTCTGCGAGGTAGCGCCAGGAAAACAGACAAAAAAGGCCACAATCATAAACACACAGTCTCTAGCTGTCAAGTGTAAATGCACCGAAACCACAGCTCCCTGTCCACATCCAGGCCCCACAGACCTTTCCATGGTTTACCCCTGACGCTTCACATGCCTTGTTTCAGTCCATTGACATCACGTCGATCCCCGGTATACCACATCGTTCCAGTTCACTCTATTCCTTGCACACCTCTCCCCCTCCTGTATGTTCAAGTCCCGACCGCTTAATTTCTTTTTCACTCCATCCTTCTACCTCCAGTTTGGTCTCCCACTTCTTGTTCCCTCCACCTCTGACACATATATCCACTTTGTTAATCTTTCCTCACTCATTCTCTCCATATGTCCAGACCATTTCATCTTACCCTCTTCTGTTCTCTCAACCACACTTTTTATTTCCACACATCTTTCTTACCCATTCATTACTTACTCTATCAAACCAACTCACATCACATATTGTTTACAAACATTACATTTCCAACACATCCACCCTCCTCCGTACAACCCTAATCATAGCCCATGCCTCGCAACCATATAATCCCCATTTTTGCTCTCGGAGATAATGTTTTCGCCTTCCTTGCATTCTTTATCGCTCCCAGAACCTTCGCCCCCTTCCCCACCCTGTGACTCGCTTCCGCTTCCATGGTTCCATCCGCTGCCAAGTCCACTTCCAGATATCTAAAACACTTCACTTCCTCCAGTTTTTCTCTATTCAAACCTACATCCCAATTTACTCGTCCCTGAACTGTGTTGTGTGTGTGTGTGTGTGTGTGTGTGTGTGTGTGTGTGTGTGTGTGTGTGTCCCCGTGGACTTGAAGGAAATGGTGTCATTTTAGCTTTGCTATTATCATTTTTTCCCCAATTGAATTTTACAGTGGCAGTTTGAGGCATCAAATGTTCCGTGTCCATCTGTAGACTAGATTGCACAATACAATTGTATTTTTTCCCCTCGCCTATATTAACATGAAATTAGGCCCAACTCAAGAAGCTGGCATACTTGTAAAGGTTTTTGTCCTACATTCTTTGAGAAAGGTGTTGGATTATCGCGGTGTTGTCCTGCCTACGTCTCTCGCGTAGCAGTTTGCATTCCCTGGGCGATCTTCATTCATGACCTCACCCGTGTAAGTCTTCGTCAGTAGTGGTCGTTGCAAGTCGTTACACCACACCTCCTCCTCCTCCTCCTCCTCTTCCTCGACGGCTTTAAACATCATCATGAGAAGTTGGGAGTAAGAGCATCGTGGGATGCACCGTGGAGAAGTTTAAGGGTGCATTGGACAAGTAAGCACCAGACCAGCCCGGCTTTGGGGACTGTGTGGGTCTGCGGCCTCCAACAGCTTGGTCGACCAACGATCCAATCTAGCAGCCATGGCCCAGCCCGGGCTGTGGGAGGTAGAACACCTCCATAGACTTCACCAAGGTATTCACGAGGTATTCTACCTACAGTGTCTTAGTATATAAAATGGAAACCAGGTGTGAGCACAGGAGAGGGTGAGGCAGAGAACGTCCGGTGAGGGAGGGAGGGAGGGATGGTGGTAGGTTCCTCATGAGTCACTCGCTGATCCCTCCTCCTCCTCCTCCTCCACTCATCCTCCCCTGACGTCATGAGGAGGAAAGTATGATCTGGTGCGAGACAAGAATACCGCCGAAGGCATCCGGCACATCCTATGAATATATATCTCAACACACACACCCCCTCCCCCTACCCTCAGGAAGGCTGTAGTAGGCAAACATGGTTCACCGGTAAGGTAGTATGTTTGGCGGAGGCTCCGCCAGTCCCTCACTACGCCGACACCATTCACTTACAACACGGACCTCTTAAACGCCCGCTCCCTCCTTCCCTCCCTCATGTTAACTCGGGGTATGTGTGTGTGTGTGTGTGTGTGTGTGTGTGTGTGTGTGTGTGTGGAGCCAACACACCCTCTCTCTCTCTCTCTCTCTCTCCGGCATGCGGCTGCTTGTGGCTGGAAATATGTGGATTCTTAAACGTTTTATAGACAGAACGGTCGTGCGGGTGTCAGCAAGGTGTCGACTGAAACGTGTCAAGACGCAGCACAAACAGGGATGCGACCTGTGTGGAGAGAGAGAGAGAGAGAGAGAGAGAGAGAGAGAGAGAGAGAGAGAGAGAGAGAGAGAGAGAGCTGGCCAACAGGTACCTGGTGCTTGTGTCTGTCACTGCATGACTGCCGCAAGTGGAGGAGGGTGGCATGGGCGTAAAGCACTAGGCTGTGTGTGACCTGCCTCACTCGCTGCTGTGTACAGCCAGCCTACCTCGGGGGAGGATATTCAACGATGAGGAGGAACGTTTTTAGCATCTTACGTTAGGCTTCGAGTAGCGCGTCAGCACACGGGTCGACTAATCGTGGGGAAAGGTCGAAATATATACACAGTGGGGGGAATCGATTTTATTACCTGTCCACTGGGATATAATCCCACTGGATAGAAGTGAAGGGAAGTTGAATGGTCGTGTTGCCTCAGGAGGAGCAAGCGACGTACCCTTCCAAGAAAAATCCCTCTCTCTCTCTCTCTCTCTCTCTCTCTCTCTCTCTCTCTCTCTCTCTCTCTCTCTCTTACTCGGGTCTCTTTTCGAAGCGATAATATAGGAAGGGACGAATTCCAGACCCCCACGCCTCTCATACTCGCCGAGATCCCGACATACATACATACATACATACATACATACATACATACATGCAAAGTGAGACGTCATCTCCGACAAGGTTGTAACATCTGTCGAGAACCTCGTCTCTTTGTGGTGGAGCCCAGTAGCTCTTGGTGTCTGCTTGAGAGTGGGATCCCGAAGCTGTGGAAGCCCTTTAAAGGGGGTCCTTGGGTTGTTCGTATATACTGTACGGGTAGGGAGTTCTACTATCATACATCCTCTTCAATTCCTGTATGTTGTGTGCGTTATCCACGGTCTCAGATGTTATGGTCCATTCACCCACACCTCACCCGCTCCTCCACATTCTCCTTTTCCTCCACATTCTGCTCTTGTTACGTCACATCCTCTTCCTCCACATCCTCCTCCTGTTCCAACACATCCTTTTGTTCCTCCACATCCTCCTCCACATCCTTCTATTGTTCCAACACGTCCTATTCTCCCACATCCACCTGTTCCATTCACATCCTCCTGTTCCTTCACATCTTCCTCTTGTTTCTTCACATCCTCCACTTGTTCTTCCACATCCTCCTGCTGTGCCACCAAATCCTCCTCATTTTCCTCCGCATCCTCTTTCACCTTCCTCATCCACCTCCTGATTCTCCTCATCATGTTCCTCATCTTCCTCATCCACCCCTGATCCTCCACATCATATTCCTCATCTTCCACCTCCACCCCTGATCCTCCACATCATGTTCCTCTTCTTCTTCATCCACATCCTGATCCCCCACATCGTGTTCCTCTTCTTCATCCACCTCCTGATCCTCCACATCGTGTTCCTCCTCTTCTTCATCCACCTCCTGATCTTCCACATCGTGTTCCTCATCGTCCTCATCCACCTCATCGTGTTCTGTCTTTTTACCACAGTCCACCACCACTCGTTTCTCTCTCTCTCTCTCTCTCTCTCTCTCTCTCTCTCTCTCTCTCTCTCTCTCTCTCTCTCTCTCTCTCTCTCTCTCTCTGCTGCTGCTGCTGCTGCTGCTCCGTATTGTGTGTCTCACCTCACATTTCATTGTATGGGAGGCAGGAACTCTCTGTCTAGACTTGAAGCAGAACTTGCCAATGATAATAATAATAAAAAAAAAAAAGATCTGAGGTTGTATGTATAACAGACGTGTTGTGATGGTAAGTTGTTTCCAGCAGCTCCCCTGAAGATGTGTGTGTGTGAGCAAGGAGAGTGTTGGCACGACGGTACGACCCGTGTGAACGCGACGATACGACCTTTCTGAGACGTGTGATTGCCTGGCGTTTGCTTGGTCAGGGGGAAGGGGAGGGGGGAGGGGGGTGTCACTACGTTGTATTCTAGGGTCGTGCCGTCGTCGTTGCTCAAGGGTTGTGCCGTGGTGGCGTAGGGTCGTGCCTTTCTGTTGTAGCGTCGTGCCTTTGTCCTGTAGGGTCGTGCCGTTGTGCACTGTGGTCGTGCCATAGTGCTCAAGTGTTGTGCCGTCTGGGTCGTGCCGTTGTGCTCTGGGTGTCGTGCCATAGTGCTCAAGTGTTGTGCCGTCGGGTCGTGCCATTGTGCTCAGGGGTCGTGCCATAGTGCTCAAGTGTTGTGCCGTCTGGGTCGTGCCGTTGGTGCCGTCTGGGTCGTGCCGTTGTGCTCTGGGTGTCGTGCCATAGTGCTCAAGTGTTGTGCCGTCGGGTCGTGCCGTTGTGCTCAGGGGTCGTGCCATAGTGCTCAAGTGTCGTGCCGTCGTGCCGTCGGGGTCGTGCCGTTGTGCTCTGGGTGTCGTGCGGTAGTGTTGTTGGGTCGTGCGGTAGTGGTGTTGGGTCGTACCGTCGTTCTGAAGGGTCATACCGTCGTGCCGTCGTGCTGTGTAGGGGTCGTGTCGTCTTCCTCTTCGTGTTAAGGATTTGAACTTCAAGTCACAGAAGTTCACTCGGAAGTTGAACTCCACATCTAAAAATTGAACTTTTTTTTATTATCAAGGTAGGGATGTAATGAGATTCAGAGCCAAGTTTAATATTTTTAAAAAAATCTGGTTTTGATGAGGATAAAGACACCGTATGATGGATGAAGCCACATTTAAATGTTGAGAAGGACAACTGATGGTGAGTAAAGCCAGATTGTAATGACAGTAAAGACAGATATGAATAAAGTCGGATTTTCAGTGAGAGTAAAGACAACTTGTCCAGAGTAAAGCCGGATTTTATTTTTAAAAACAGTGAAGTGTAGTAAGGATGAGTGAAGTCAGACTATGAGGAGGTTATGAGAAATTAGGGTGAGTGAGAAGCCAGGATTTAATGACGGGACAGACAAGCTGTGATGAGTTAGTGAGTAAAGCCAGATTTATTGACTGTGGAGACAAGTTGTGATGAATAAAGTTAGATTTGAATGATGTAAACAGGTTTGCTATATTACCAGCAAGACCAGACTTAAGTTCGTTAAATGGAGAACAGCTTTACAAGTCATGTGATTTGCGAACGGGATCGTAGCCTCAGTAAAGCGAAGTTAAAGTAGCGCTTAAATCATAAACCAAACGTGGCCAAGGTATAATGAAAAAGAGGTAAAGCCAGATCATAACGAGGGTAGAGCTACGTTAGACTGAGGGTAAAGCCAGATTATGATAGTGTTACGATAAGGGGGAGTATTTTACAGTCACACCCGAAGTACAGGATATACACGAGGTAAATAAGGGGGTGCGAGTATGATCCGTTGTGAGACTAATGTCGGATCTGGAATAGCGAGGATGCCATAACGAACGCGATGTGTTACGTCAGCTAGGGTACTGAGGGTGTATAGTGGAAGGGTAAGGGAGGTGTGTATTTTAAGTTCAGCATAGTTGTTTGGCCAGTAGAGGAGATAGTAAAGGTGTTGCTATAACCCAGGCGAAAGGTATAGTAAGGAGAGGTTGCATATAGCAACGGTGGGGTTGGAGGTTGGGTTTAAGGGGTGAGAGGCTGCTAAATGTGCAACATGTAGGGCATGGGCGCGGGAATTGGCTGGTAATAGGGGCAAGACTGGTGCGGGGCTGAATTGCCTCCGGCTTCTTTTTGTGTTTTTATACCTGCCGTACTATTCTTTCCGCTTGGGGGTGCTGGCTAGGCCTGGGCTGACTCCTATCAACAACTTTTGCCATGTTGATAAAGGGTAATGGAAAGGGGGAAAGGGGTTATTATTGAGGGAACGCCGCCCATCCATCTCTCCCCCTCTTCCCCAATTTCTCTCATTTGCCATATATATTTATATTTTTTCCTCCCTCTCTTCTCCTATGGGAATATCATCTTCAGGCTCGTCTGTACTGTCGTGGATATTACGTCGAGATGTTTTCAGGGCAGTGAATTGATGCTTTAGCCCTCCTTCCCCTGTCCTCCTCCTCCTCCTCCTCCCGCCTCATCTTACCACCCCTCCTCTCCTCCCCTGGCTGGCTGGTGTAGGCAGCCAGGCCCACCACCAATATGTGCCACCGTTACCTTATCTTATTATCATGGCCAAGGGCCCCCTTCCCCCCCAAACCCCTAAGCTACGATAGGCTCTGTTATTAATCTTGTTTTTATCCCTATTCATCTGTATTAATTTTTCTGGTGGATTGCACGTGTTATTATGTAGGGTAGTGGTTTATTAATGTTATTTAAAGCCTCTCAGGAATAAGTTCTATTGAAGAGAAGGCTTGCGAGCAAGAGTGTATGAACTAAGCAACCTGAATGGCTGAAAACCATTGGTTGCGTAAGCCAGACTGAGCCTTCGGATAGAAGGCAACAAGGTCGTTCCTCCCCGGCAGCACAAGCAAGTCTGCAACCCCGCGCCTCCGTCGCTGCCGTTGCCGCACTCCCGGAGAATTTCATATGATTTCGTAAGGTAATTTTCAGAGTGGTTCGCTTCGGATATCTTTTGCTTAGTGTTGCGTTCTTTGAAATTTGGCGACAGTTTTCACGGGTTTCCATCTTTTTCTGTAGTGATTGTTTCAGGGACGGTAAATCTGCTTAGTTCTTTTGAGTGAGCGAGAGCAGTGAAATAATTGTGTCATAATTCGTCTTATATCATATGAATTTTCTCGAGAATTTGGTGATCATTCCCGTGGCTGCTCTCTATTGATTGGTCGGCGGTGCGGCGTTGCCACGCTGCTCAGTCATTAGCGCGACGGTGCCAAGTCTGTTCCCTCACTACAGGTCAAAATTGTTTCCTATCGCACGTTTTTTTTTTTCTTTTTCTTTTTTCCCCCCGAGATCGTTGAAATAAATACATATCTTGATCATGATGAAGCACGAAGGAATTATGCTATTAAATGCCTATATATATTTTTTTTAAGGCATTGAGATTTGGTATGCCTGTATATATTGTATAGTGGCGGGAGATTAGTGTGTTGTACGAAATGCAAGACTTAAAAAAGAAAAAAGGAAGAAATGTATATATACATATAAATACCATGCAGCGGAGTCATACGTGATGATACAGTGCGTTTTGGAAGTCGTGTACTGGACAAAAGCCAATGATTTTTGTTCCTAACTTGTCATATTACCGCTGAGGAATAAATTAACAAACGTTGGCGGATATCAGTCCCGGCCACCAACCCCCACACCGAAATATTGTCGATATTAAAATGAATATTGTTCAAGTCTGCACTCAGATTATTCCTAAATGATTAAGCTTGGTGGAAAAAAAAAATAATATTACATAGATATATAAATAACCTGTAATGATGGTGTACGTCAGTATGAAAGATAAAATGTTGATAAATTCATCGTTGTTGAACAAACGCAGGTACAGAGACCCCGCTTAGCGCGCCCGGGACCCCGCCATTGTGAACGACGCGCGGGAGCTTGGCTTCAGAATTTCCAGTCCTAACGTGAATTGCGTGCCGCCCCCCCCTCTCCCCTCTCCTCCCCTCTCTCTCCTCCTCCTCCTCCTCTCCCCTCTCCCCTGCCTCCTCTCTCTCTCTCTCTCTCTCTCTCTCTCTCTCTCTCTCTCTCTCTCTCTCTCTCTCTCTCTCTCTCTCCCCATCCCTTCCCCTCCTCTCCCCACTCTCCCCCGTAGCCCACGCCGCTCTGCTTTTGCATTTATACATTTATACATTTGTGCCGGCTCACCCTTTTGCCGTAGTCCCGGTGACGGCTCGCGGGATTTGTTACAAAGCAACGGGTGATGATGATGCTGCTGCTGCTGCTGCTGCTGCTGTTCTCTACTGCTGTTTGCTGTTG